>NC_136623.1:19471889-19476889 GCF_933228915.1 Telmatherina bonti
TTAAAAGGAGTGTGGGCTTTTTTGGCATTAAAAGGAGACTGTTGCAAAGACACAACTTGTCCCTACTTGTCACTTTATGTACAAAAAAAAAAAAAAGAAAATCCAAAGATAAAACAACTGGACAAGACATCGACCAGTATTTTCTCACAAACAAAATGTCATATTGCAGCCTCTTCTGCAACATCTCCTCAAAAAAGCAGAGAATAATTAAAAAGAAGCAGGTCTTTACCAGGGATCTCCAACTCTTTAGTCGGGATAATCTTATCTCATTTTAATGGGTCATTCATTAAGAGGCTTGTGCAGAATTTGACAAAAAGCCGTTGGAAAAATAATGTCATTTTAATTTGGCCTCAAGGTCTGGATTTGGTGATCCCTTATCCATGCTAAAAGCACCAATGAAGTGTTATCCTTACGAAAAAGTGGAAAAGTACCGTAGAGACTGGAGAGATGTATTTGGATGTTCAGTTTATCCATCTGCTCTTCCCTTGAAGCCTCGTTAGAAATGGTGTACGATTCAGGGGGACTGTCAATAAGTCATTCTTAACCCTTTAACAGCCTGATCTTCCATTTAGTGGAGCAAATTTCCCAGTGGCTACAATAAATTATAAAAAAATTCTTTTCTTTTTTTTTACTGTGCTTCCGTTTATGTCAGCATTTTTCTGTTAATCACACCACCTACTTTTGGATCTTCTGGCAATATATTAAGAAGTGGGGCGGCTCAGGACCTTTGCACAGTGCTGTTAATTTAGGTTCATTCCTAAAGATAGAAGTCTTCGACCCTGACAGATAATGAGAGAAAAGACCACAAAGAGATATAAGGCCCCACCTCCTTCAACAGAGAACTGAAACATCCAGAAACACTGGCTGAGTGTGATTACACAACAATATTCAGGCTATTGATCCTATTCTACATAAGACTGTATCGTAATTATTATTTATACATGAGTTGAAAAAAGGATATTCCTTTCATATTTCCATTTACATGCTACAGAGCATGATCTGATTAGAGACTTGTCCCCACATCACTTCCTCCACTATCATTGCAATGTTTGTGCATTTCCACTAAACATTAGTTTGCTCTGTTCTCCCTTTCGACCAAAATATGGTTCCAATTTTTGCCAAAGTCTTCCTGTTCTGCAGTGAAATCCACCAGATCTGGTGGCGCCTATACTCTGTAGGCAGAAAAAGCAAAGTGATCAAAGAAAATAAGCCTGAAAGAAGAAATGTTCTTCTAAAACACAATAAAAAAAGACCAAAGGCAGTTGTAATAAACAAAACTGGCAACTCTAAAGTATGTGCCTTTGTTCTGACACAGTGTACTAACATGACTGATTCCTTTGTGCGTCAAGAGGACATTTTGCATTTCTTTTAAGTACTTTTCATGTTGTGAATCGTTATGGCTCTTTGTGGCTCTTCATAGCTTATAGGTATATCATATTTTGCATTACTATGTGATCATTTCCCTTTAATATTTGGTCCTCTTGCTATTTTACATATCATTGCCATTGTTATCATTGAGTTATTGTGTGCCTTTATAACTGTGTTAAGACATAGGTATAATTAAAGTAATAGGATGTCACAGTTAAATAACTTGTCCATTTGTACAATATCTATTTGAACGTACGCATTTAAAAATATTATGCATAGAAATGCACACATCCACAAATGGTCACCATTAAAATGATCAAACAAGAATAATTAAGCACTAACTCAAGTACTTGTACACAATAATAATAATAAACAAAAAAAAAGCTGGTAAGATTTAAACAAGCCTTTGGATGATAGTTTGAATTTTAAAGAATTGTTTCACTGTTTGTCAAAGCTTTTTGTCTATCCTGTAGAGTACAAAAACAACAAAAATGAATTAAATCTATATGCATGTGCTATAAAAAAAAAAACATTTATTGGATTGAAGTATCACGATGGTGAAGGAGCAGCAACAAATTACTGGACATAAATGGTGCAACAGAAGAGTAAACATCCCTCCCAATACTGGAGGCAAATTTATGACTTTAACCAAATATCAATATAACAGTGCATTCCCGAGTATCTATTTTTGGCAGGAAATACATGTAAAGGCAGTAAAGACAGGCCTTACAACTATTTTCATTATGAATGACTTAGTGGAGCAGAAACAACAGAACTTACACAAAGCACAATTTTTTCATTCGTCTCTGTTGGACAACAAAGAGATAAAAAAGACACACTGTTCTCACCTGGGGAAGCTCCTCCAGGCACCAGGCAGAGAGCAGAGGATAGCAGTGAAGGCCAAAGCAGAGAGGAAAGAGTAAAGGGAGAGGTAGAGCAATCCCTCCATCCCATCATAGCACAGGCCTTTAAGTGAGTCAATGTAGTCCTGCAACAAGATAACAGGGGAAAAAAATGTAAATCTGCCAAAGATTTTGATGCGCTGACTTCAAAATTGGTATCTGAAGCTCATTAGTAGTAACCTTATTGAGGCCCCGGCAGTTGAGCAGTGCCACCAGCTGATGGAAGTTGCCCTCTGTGGAGTTAAGTATCTGTTGAACCTCCCTGAGAGACTTCTGCAAGTGACACATGATTACTCAGTGAGAGAAGATACCTGGCAGGGTGGTTGAAAGCGTAAAGTTTGTTTCTTGTGCCCAAATTATTCCCATACCTCAGCTTTGGGGAACTGCGGAAGAGCATTTCTGTCCAAGCTGGAGAGGTGTGTGTGAATGTTTGAGAGGGCCCTCTGTGACTGGGTCAGCAGCTGAATCCAACAAGTCAGTGGTGTCAGTAAAATCAAGATCCTTAATTTTGCATTATTGCTCAAAAGTGACATTACTATTCTGAGAGTGTAGCTAACTATCTGGGTACACAGCAAGTAGGGGTCAGGACAGACAGCCACAGCTGTGCCCTAGAGACAGTTTAACATTCAACGCTCATACTCAAGGTAAGTGTGTGAGCGGCATGACTACAGTCTAGTGTGTTGATTTGTGAACATAAGACTGACAAGAGATCATATTACCTGCTGAAAAGGACTGTTTGTGCGCCTGCTGCAGGTCAGATAATAATCCAGCACATCTGAATGACCAGCAAAACAGCAGCACACAAAAGATCAGTGCACAATAGAAAGGAACATTCATTATATCAGATTCTGCTAACAAAAGCACATTTGGGAGGTAAATCATGAGCACAGCAGATGAGGAAAACAACGAGCTCTTCCAGAATACTCTGCTTGGACACTGATGCTGTACCTGCACTGGTCCCCGTGCTGAACTGTGTGGAGTTGAGGACAAATGTGTTTGGATCTGAGCAGAAGTCACTGAGAGCCTGGCAACGAAGCAAGAGTGGCAGGGAGGGAAAGAGAGGATGACAGGAGACAAAAAAAAAAAAAAGAGGAAAGGAGAGATGGATAGATTAGACCAAAGAGGAAGGAAAGGACATGAGAATATGATCACAGAAAAGCATTAGTTGACACACTGACCGACTGACACACTTCTACAAATATCTGATAGCAATGCAGATATATGGATGACCAATAATACCACAACCAGAAGTAAAAATAAATTTAAATATTCATTAATAATTTTACATCTACTCATGTTTGTTTTTTTCTTTGTTTTGTTTTTTTCTTCTTGGTTGTAAGGTATTTATGTAATTTTGTAGATATGGGTGTAAGTATGTGTATGTCTGCAGTATATCTGTGTGTATGTGTATATATGCATGTATGTATATGGAAGTGTGTGTCTATGTGTATATATGTAAATGTAAATTGAGTAAGTATGTTGTGACGTGCAGCAAAACAGAATATAAAACTAGATGAGTAGAAAGAGGTGGGAATACCAAATAAGTGTACACTTATTCCCATTCCTTTTTTTCAAACTCGTTTTCTTTTCTGAATGTATTAAATTATTGAATTGATGGGAAATTATTATCATTATTGTTATTATTATTCATATTAATATTATGAATACTATTATTTTCTTCATTAGTATGTATATGTGTGAATGTACATATGTATGTATAGGTATGTACATATATTTTCTTTTCTTATCTTTTATCTTTCAGAAATAAATAAACAAAAACTAAACTAAACTAAGGTTTGTGTTTATCATCATTTCAAAACAGGATTAGAGAGCTGTGAGAAGCTGCTGTCTGGTTGTCAGAAATATTCAGATACACAGAATAAATGTATGAAATAAATAAGTGTTAAGATGCATTAATAGAAGAAAAATAAATTAACAAATTAACAAATAACCAAAAACATACCAGATAAATGAAAAAAGTATTCATTTCTACATGTAACTACATATTCACTTACTTGATAATACCATTTTTGTTCATCATAAACATCTGGAGTCAAACATTAAGCTGCCTCCATCACATGCTACTCTGGACGATCTGACTCACATTTCCATTGGATCATCTACTCTTTAAACCTCTCTTTTTCATTATATATATACAGCCCAAAACCTTTGGCCAATATTTATTTTCTGAGAAATGACACCCACAAATACTCAGCTTGAGACTCCCAAACCAGAAGAGGGAGTGCGAGCCACGCGGAGAACCTGACGACTGATTTGGAAAACAGTGACCTGGGACACGATAGTGTGGGCAGGCCCACAGCTGGCCCATTGTTTCCCTGTCAGTGATCAGGGACAGAGCAGCTCTGTGTGGAACCACAAGCTTTGGGACATCTCCCACCAGCCCCACAGAACACTGAGACTCTTAAACTGAGGAGCAGAGCAGTAAAACACCTGACATTTACTCTCTTCCCTCTCACAGAAGAAGCCTCATCCCCTCAGAAAAAACAACCACACCGTGATGGGCACATAAACATGCTCTTTTATAAAGATCACTATTTCTGATCACAAAATAGTAAATGGATGTCATGTCACGGCGTTGTAAGCGGGGCTGGGTCTTTCCTCCCATGAAAATAAATGTAGCTTTCACAAACGCTTCCTTCTTCGAATGTTCCGTGCAAATAGCCATGAGGCCAGTAAGCAGCAACGGCTTCAGGCCTGAAATGCTGACAG
>NC_136623.1:19479389-19551889 GCF_933228915.1 Telmatherina bonti
CTGGAATTTTTCTGAGAGAACAAACCATTTTTTAAATACAAAATATCCTTCATCTGCTCTTTCAATGTGGAAGTTGCTCGCATGTCACAACATAAATATTGTCATTTTCAAAACTGAAAAAAACAATAGTTTTTTTTATGTAGTTTCTTATCTTATTTAGAAATAATGTGTAATAATATGGCATCAGTATATAATTTACATATTCATATATGTAATATTAACCTTAATACATGATCTTATATCTTCTTTAAGTCTATACAGTTTTGTTAATAGTATAATTAACATCAATTATGAATATTTTAACGTCTTATTATACTGATACAAGATTATATAATTGTGCTGTATCAATGACTTGTATATCATGTTTAGACCTAATATAGTGGCAGTCTGCTTTTTTTTCTCCATTTAGTTCTGAATTTATCCCGACATATAACTCCTGTGGTTTACCTCTTGTTTTTTTCTTTTCCTGAAGTCTTTTTTGATATTTTCTCAAACCAAACCACCTTTTGTTTCACCTTAGCCATATATTTTCTTCCACAATATATACAGTACCCTAAAATGTTTTTCAAGTAGAATGAAAAAGAGATCTTCCTACTTTAGGCCTTTGAATTTGAGCTGAAAATACAACTTTAGCTTAACTTCGTGTCATTTATATGGAAATAAAATCAGGTATTACATTACTATATCGATACTGAAATGCATTTGTCCAAACTAACTGTATGAAATAAACAATTTGTCAGTGGCACAGTGAGATTTTTTTTTAACATATTTTATGTATTATGGTTTTTTTTTTTCTTATTGTTTATTTCCTTTGATGATCCTGTATTGAAACATAATTAATTTCATCAGATTTTATTTAAACTCTAAACTCCACAAAATAATTCCAGACCAAGTGAATGTGCACAAATGGCCAATAAATAATCTTGTATTATTTTATAATCATGACAAATTGCCACATCTACATTCCTCTTGGATAATAGAATGACTGGTAGGGACACATGTGCTGGAACAATCCCTGCAATCAGCAGAAAAATATTAGATAGAATAATAAATCATTTACATGTTAACGTTTCTGATGAACCGGAGCAGCAGGGACTCGTCTCTCTGTTGTCACCCAGAGGTATTTGTGTGTCATTTTGTGAGTGTTTTTTCACCTGCATCCTCAACAGAACAGAGTGGGGGGGACATTTACCAGAACATAAACCATGTCTGACCAAAGGGGAATCGATTAGACAGAAGTTCCTCAGACTTTCCTCCTCTCAGAGCATACCACATGAGCACATCCCCCGTTCTTTGTCCCTCCCACACAAGCAAACAGCATGTAGCAGAACAGATACGCCGCATGACATTTTACGTGCAGAGAGCAGCACTCACCAGTAGATCGATGGAAGCTAGAGTATAATTGGCTGTGAGAAGAGACGAGGTCAACTGATACATCCCATCATTAGCCTCGCTGTTGCCATAGAAACCAATGCCTATGGCAACACTGCAAAGAAGGAGGGGGGAGAAAGAAGCATGAGAACATTGTGGGAGGGTGCACATTTGACAGCAAGAGAAAGAGGGATGGAAGAAGCAATAGCAGAGGCATAACTGTAATGTTTAATTCAGTGTGTATGTGCATTTTAAATGAATGTGACACAAGGAGATAGAGCAGGCGACGATGTGATGTGTGTGCAAACCAACAAAGCACAGTGTGGGGAAAGAAATAAACAGTTGTTGGGGGGGCTGAGTCTTAGCGTACACTGGTTAAGCTCCAGAGAGAAAAATATTTGAAATGTTAAACATAGCAACATGCTTACACATTTTTCTGTTATTCAAATATTCAGATTAAGGCACAGGCCAGATGTTCATCAAATCCCCTCAAACCAAAGAGAAATGGTATGACCCAATCTCCCACAAAGTATGTGACCCAGATTAGAAAGCAAGGGGAAAAGGAGGAATGTGTGTTTGTGTCTGCATGTGCCTTGCATTTCAAACTGCTAAATCTGAACAGTCTAGTGCAGCCGCATTTTACAACTGTCAACACTGTTTTTCTATTTGACCAAAAGCAAAGTAAAGGCTTGAGTTTAATATTTTCAATGTTGTTTTTATTTGACCATCAGAACAGAAGACCACTGTGACCAACATTACGTTGAAGTCCATGAGGGGGAGACATGAACCACTTCATCAAACTGCTCTCTGGATATGTTTAAAATATTATGAAACCTGAAATCAAATCTGCATTGTACTCTGTGACATTCAAATAGTGTCTCAGTGAATATAAAAGCACAGAATATGGATGGAGCAAAATAATCAGAACTGCGAAAGCTTTTAATTTTCTTACAGCACACAGCTGGCTGCTGCTTTAGATGTAAAAAATCTAATGGGCAGCTGAGCTTCTTCTTAGTGACTCACTTCAGCTATACGAGAGTATGTTAAACAGATGTCAAGCAGCATTTTTGAGTGATGTACAGTGACCACAATGTGTGGATCCGATGACTGCGGGGAACACTAGTGAGTTAATGACAACTGCACTGATGGCAAATTGATGCTAAGTTGAGGTTGTCCTTCCCACACACACACACACACACACACACACACACACACACACACACACACACACACACACACACACACGGGGAAGCAGTAAAATCCACACATCTCACTGTGGTTAAAAAACAATAAAATAGCATGACTGAGCAGGAGACTAAGAACCACATGATGATGGATGTGATGAGGGGGACAGCTTTTGACTCACAGCATTGCTGCTGTTGGTATTTTTTTATTCTAAGCTCAGTTTAAAGGGTCTATTATCATTTTTTTGTTTGAACCAAAATTAAGTATTTAATATAGTTAGCTTGTTGTTTTTGTATGAGGTCTGTAAAATGAACAACTCAAAAGTTCACATCAAAAAGGTTAAAATTCCTCCATTTTCTGCCATTTCTAACCTGCTAAGTAACACAGCTGCAAAATCTCCAAATAGGCACAAGCTAAGCCCCCATGCAAACAAAGCTAAGTTCATGGTGAAGCTTTTTCCACATTTTGCCATAATTTCCTCCTAAATGTAGCTTCTAATTCTAAAATGTCTGAAGTCCAAACAAAGCTCACCAGACTGGGAATGCACACCTGGGATCTAACAAACGCCCCATCATAATTCTTTATTTGAATGAAAATCTTCACAGCAATAAAACAGCATTCATATCATATTTAGATAAGAGAGTGAAGCTGAAAAGTAAACAATGAATGATCAAAAATACTTCTCTTTAAGGTTGTTTTGTTGTCTATAATAGAGTTACTTAAAAATAAAAAATGAAAAAACATGGGAATAAGCTGAGATAAAAGTTGTTTTCTTTTAGAGGTAGCACCTGGCTTCTCTAAGTCATAATTTATTTTGTGACACTTCCACATAGACTGCTTTTACACAGAGTGACTATATCCATCTTTTATTTAAAACATGTGCTAACTGGCTTTTAGCTACTCCCACAATAACCAGTGTTATGCTGAAATACTGAAAAGGAATGTAAAAAAATGTAACACTAATAGAGCATTTACGGTTTATTTGTCTTATCTGTTAAATGTTAGCAGTTTATGTCAGTTTTCACAAAAAATGGGAGTCTTCGATAGACTCCCATTTGGAGGCAAACATGTTCTGAAATCAGTAAAAGGTCAAGCTGGACACTCCTGTGCTGAAGCGCTTCAGACAGAGAGGGGGAAGATGTGCCAAAAGGTAAAGACTGAAAATAATAATGGGTTTTATGGAAAGTTTTATATCGTCCTATCAATTATAATTTCCAAAAACATTATAATGGTGTTGTGAATGAAAATATATTTTGTTTTTTTGTTTGAGTATTTGTAGTTTGTGTTGATTTGTACTTCTTACTCCTTTTTGCCTAACTAGTAAATATCGCTCTTTTTTCTGCTTTTGTCTGCCAGTTATATCTTTATTTGCCTATTAGTTTCAGATTTTTGCAACAAGCAAAGTGGGCTTACAGACGATATGTTCTGAATGATTAAAGCATTGTTTTAGGAGTTATTAACAGCTACAGAAAAGCATTTTCTGTTAAAGATGTGTTTTTGTTGGTTGTTGGCCTTTTATTCTGTAAATCTCTTGGATGTTCGGATTTACTCAACATGTGTAACATGTTGTCATGCAGCTATTATAAACAATATCAATGCTGCGAGTCAGCATGTAAGCTTAATTTAACCAGGTAACAGACTAATTTTTACTCTAAATGTATTCAAGTGGCATGATTTTTATCAAACCAACAATTATGCAAAGGTTTCTCTTTTGTTTTTTTTTCTTTTTACCTCTGCCAAGGTTATGTTGTTGCCTGTGTTTATGTCTGTCTGTCTTTCCTTTTTAACATACTTATGCAAAACTAGATGGGTTTTTTCTTTTTTTCTTTTTTTTTTTTTTTTTGCTGAGAATGGATCTTGGTTCATCTTATATCCCAATAAATGTTGGGATCAATCTGGATGGATTTTTGGAACCAGTAATATTTAAAAGTCTTCTTCACAACATGTGTAGAAATGAGCGTCTAGGTGGAGGTCTGCAATCTCCAACTGCATTCATTCTTTTTTCTTTTTTTTTTTTTTTTTTGGTAAAATGAAATAAATACTAAAATTTAAACAGTGTTACAACAAAAAATATTATGAAAAAAAAAGAAAAAAGTGTGGTTGGTTGGTAATTTTGGCGAACCATCTGACATGCTACATTTCCTATTTGGTTATCAAGTCATCTAAATTTGAAACAGAACTCAGGCTGTACTGGAAAGTCGAGACAAAAAGGTTAAAAACCATCCATAAGCTGTTCGATGAAGAAATGTGGAAAGTGTACCTTTCGTTATTTAGCAATAAATTCTCTATTCCTAAATCTGCCTGCCTTTTACCTCCATACGGGTCCTATCTCCACACTCACTCCAATAACTTCTGTTATTGGTGAAGAAAAAGTTTACACGGGAAACAGCACAAATGAAAAATGTTTTAGGTTTGCCTTTTCAAAATACTTAAGAGAATCCTTTTAAAACAACACAGTTTTAGCTCTAAACCTTTATCAAATCATAACACATCGCCTGAACTTTATCTCTGCAAAGGACAACTCTGATAGAGAAAAGAAATTGACAAATTTCCCAAAATAGACACATCATTTAAAAAGATCCAAGGTCAAATGGTTAAATAACAGATTTAATCATCTGGAATTTATCTGCTATATCTATTTACCATATTGAATAAAAACCAGATGTTGTGGAGTAAAAAATACATTTCATTATTAACAGTTGAAGAGGGCGAAAAAAAATTAAATAGAAATTTTGTTTAAATATTACTCGAGTAAGATTATGATAAATCCCTTTTTAAAACCTAAAATAAACGTGGAAAAAATATCAGTAAAAGCAACATTCCTGTTTTATTTATATCATTTTTTGTGTTCATGCGTAAGTGAAAGTTGCATGTTTACTTGTGATATCTTTTTTGTACATAGAAAAATACATTTTTAAAAAATTCACACTTGTTCCACCACTGCTAAAAGACAACATGTGTATTTTGCCATTAAACACAATGATGTGTGATTTCCCTCCTCTCACCAGCATAGTGTGACAGCGGCAACCGCCACCCACGTGACACAGCAGATGCCCCGCCCCTTCTTCCCACTGTAACCGTGACCCGTGCTACCATCTTCATCCTCCTCTTCCTCCTCTGATCCCTCACTCCGATCACCACGGTGACAGCAGCAGTAGTGTATAAGGAAGGAGAGAATCACCAAGAGGGAGATAACAAGAGCGATGGCTGATATACTAGACAAAACTAGCAGAGTCTGAAAAGGAAAGAGGAGAAAAAGAAGAGACAGGGGGGGTAAAAAAAAAAAAAAAATTTTTTAAAAAGTCACTTTAATTCCATTTTTACAAGTGTAGAGGAGAGATTTCAGATGGTGAAATACCAAGTAATCCTGTTAAATTCTATAGCTTGTCAGACTGTCCCACCCCCATTAACAGCAGGAGATGCTGATTAAAAGGGTGTGAACAAGCAAATTATCTGCTTTAAAAAGGCAAGAAAATAAATCAGTATGGTATCATATTGCATGAATACGCTTAATGCAAAATACACATAAATAAAGATAGAGAGCTGCAAATTTAAGTCAGATAACTTGAGGTTATTCTCCATTATCCATGCTTACTTCAGAAGCTTTAACCCATGAAACCTTGATGTTGCTCTGCACCATGATGGATTTTAATGACACTAAGCCACATCAGACTTTGCTTTTGATCAGGCTCCATGTCATAAAGTCAACATTACTGAAATGCATTTTACTCCGACAAATTTCTACAGTATTATCCTTCACCCATCTGCCAGTCTGTCACTCTCCATTCCTCCACCTTCCCTCTATCTTACCTCCTGTTTTTCTGAAACCCCTCCCCATTGCTCCACTCCACCCATCCCGATTTCCCCACGTTCTCCCACTCTCTTTCTATCCCCCCACTCTCCCATCTCTTTCTTTCTATCCACACCACTGAATCTCTATTAATAATCTGTGACCTACTTAAATACATTCACTGCCACTCTCTCTGGCTCCCGCTCTCACTCCGTTCGCCTTCCCTCTCTCTGCCCAGTTTTCTGTTCAGCAACCTCCTCGCATTACTCATCGCCTCTCTCGTTCCCTCTCTCTGAGCACTTTCACTCTCTTTTGTCTTTCTGTTCTGCAGGATAATTTGCGCTCTCCCTCCCCACCCCACCTCCTCTTTGTACTGCAGAGAAGTCACAAACACTGAGAGACACGGTTAGCCGAAACATTTGCACGAGAGCTTGCTAGAAGAGAGGAATGAAATGTCGCCTGTTTCTAGAGAAATGCAGAATGAAGCAGCTGTGAAGCTGTGGTACATCTCAAACTTACACAGTAAAAAAAAAAAAAAGAAGCAAAGTGTCAAAAGCAAAGGTCAAGAAATTAAAACCAACTAGACCAAACAGAGCGGTAATGGCAGGGGAGAGTACAATGCTCCTTTCAATAACTAAGCCAATAAATGAGCAATGAAAAGTATAATAAAGGGCTGTAAATACTGTTGTCATGGATCGGCAGGTTGTTGCTACATTACAGGACTACTGGATGAGTTTACAGTGATATGGCAAACATTATCCATCATACTGCTGTTTAATTTTAGTAAACAATTCATTAATTATGATGCAGCAAGGCACTTCAGGGTGGACAGTGGCAGTAGTGTCAAGTGTCGGTTACCTGCTGGTACTCCCAGCTGTCAGGGACAAAGTTGTTGTCCCTCATCTGCATGCTGAGGTCCAAACGGGGCAGAGCATGACACATTCTCACCCATATTGAAGGAGTATAGCTGGGTACCGTCGCCATGGCAGCCATTTCTCACTGCCAGTGGTTTCCTTCTCCACCACTCTGTGGGAGGAAAGACAGAGGGGTCAGAGGATCCAGGATGTGAATTTTGAACAGGGAAGAAGAAAAATGGACAAGTAAGGGTGAAGGCTTTCTTGAGCACATGACTGAACTGAAAGGACAGCGAAGTCACTGTAGATCGTGCAACCATACATTGGTCCAGCGATCACCTGGGACAAGAGGTTTAAACGGTCAAGGGGGGGATAAAGTTTGCACACACATCTATGAGACAGCAGGAGCCCAAATGTGTTGATCGGTTTTGTGCTTTGGATTAAGATATGCAGTGGCATTTACCAGCAAAAACTAACAAAATATGAATGAGGAATAGAAGCTTATCAAAAATGTCATACACGAAAGAAAAACACAACTAAACCTGGTTTGTTTACAGAAGCTAAGTTATCGGTTCTTAACTAAAATGTTAACCCCCTAGCCAGTTAAACTTCTTGCATGGTAATATTTGCAGATCTTCTTAGTTTTACATCATATCACAATCAAGAAAATGGTTCAATAAACGCATTGTAATTATTCAGTCTAGATCTACATTGTTAAATAAACTGAGATTCCACTTCACAAGCTACATATGGTGCATGAATAGGAGGATCTCCATGGATACCAAAGAGGATATTAACTGCATAGGAGAGTACATTCTGTACATATAAGCAAATATGAGTACAAGCTACCACAAAAACCATTAAATAAATAAGCTTGAATCATTGTCACCGTCTGCTAGTCTGCATTCAGCATATCTTACAAAAGTCAGTCAACAGGGGAAAAAGTAGGGTAAATACAGGCAGCCAATCCGAGTTTGCCAAAAAAACACAGTAAAATCCTTATTATACTGACAAAGCAGAGACAGGACAGAAGGCAAGACAGAGGCTGGTAGGCTTCTGATACCGGCCGCACAGATTAAGAAACCACTGGAGATTTACTGTTTAAAAGAGAGGCGTTTTAAGACCGCTCAAGAAGAACGAACAGTAATAACCATTCACAACATTACAAATAAAGGGTTATAGAGCTTAGCTCAATGCTGACATCACAGACAGATACAGCTCTGTATCAATAATGACACATACTGAATTAAGGGCCTGTGCTGGATTTTAAAGTCTTTAAAAGCAGTAAATAACACTTTCAGTCAGCACAGTGTTCTACTTTAGCGGGGCTTGTTTCTGTCTCTATTGATTTTTCACACAGTGTTCAATACCATGCATGATAAAAGTTTTGATTTTGCCACGTGTCATATTCAATGCCAAACAATCTCACCATTCAGATTTGGGTCGGTTGTGGTTGAGAATAAGTTAGCAGCTTGCCCGCAGGCCAGACAGGGCTCCTCTAAGCCCATTACAATAAGCCTGTTCACCTTAATGGTTCCAGCAGCCCAACTGTCACAAATCAAATCACTGCCAACACTCCATTTCCCTTATTAAAATGATGCTGAACATGATGGTTCCCACACTGAGAACCACATCCATCTACCATACCCACACCTCAGCAGAGAGGTGGGGATACTTCTCGGTACATGATCATTTATCTTAAATGGATTCGTTAGAGTAAAGCAGCTCCGTGAGGGACATTTATCAGACACTGAGGGTAAAAGCCTTTCGAGAGGTGCAATAAACAATTAAGGGTTAATGCCACCAGTGAAGAGGGGCTTTAAAGAAGAGGAAGTCTCATGAAGGATGACAATAAAGTGCTTTTTGTTCTGAGAAAACAATGCATAACACAAGCAGAATACAAAATATAAGACTCATTAAACCATTAATAATACATGATTTTACATTTCATATCATAACCTGCAATAACTACATTTTTCTGGTCCCATACTGTAACTGCATAACTATTGCATAAACAGTATGGGACCAGAAAAATGTAGTTATTGCAGGTCAGAGTTCAGATGATATTCTCCTAAAACCCCAAAAGGGGAGGCAACTTAATGAGGTCCTGATGGAAATGAGGAGGCGGTGGGGGGGCTGACAGACCTGGAGCTACAGTTACTCAGCAGTTGTCACAGATAGGAAGCCTCAAGGTGACGTGATATCTCCTGCCAGCCTGTTATTATGCCTGTTACCATTGCATAAGTGAAGGTAAATAAATGTGATTCTGGGAGGAAAAAGAAAAATGGGAGAGGCGAGGAGATAGGTGGAATAAAACCACCGACTCTCACCTCAGGAATGCTCGGAGATGGGAAAAAAAAAGGATGAGAGTAAAAAAAAAAAAAAAAAAATCTGTTGTGTTCTGTATGCATGAAGCTCACGCACAACTGAGGATGAAACCACTTGCACGACACGAGACTCCATGATGTCTGGATGTAAAGAAAAAGAGCCATTTTGTGAAGCAGCTTTAATGAGAAGAAGACTGAAGCGTCTTCTGTCAGCTAAATTTAGGATCATCTTGAGCGCACAAAAATCATCTCCACATTTTCTTCCTATTTATGACACTGCAGCTCGGGATTAGACAATATAAATAATCTATTGCATTTGCTGCTCAAGAGATTCCCACAAATTCCCTATTTGCTTCATAAAATCTGTTATCATTACAGCTTCTGTTGTCATTCAACAGCATCTTAAAAGCAACCTCTTTATAGGCAACAATTTATGAGACAGCATTACATCCTCATGTCCTACTACATCAGTCTGGAGAAAAAAATTATCACCTCTGTAAAGCAATACAAGTTATCTACAGCCACCATGTAAAAATAAAGTAATTTCCCCAATTAAAATTCAGTCTTCACCTTGTATTCATCTGCAAAATGAACAGCCCGCCCCAGCCAAGTGAGCGCAGCTGACCGGAGGTAAGAACTCAAACTAGTGTCCAGCATGACACCAAGTTGAGGAGTACAGAATGTGTCCAAACTGAAGGACCCAAACAAAGCATGTAGTATCTTTGAGATTTAACAATAAGTCTGAATACTGTCACTAGTGGGAAAAACCACTGGATACGGTCAACCCATTACAGCACCGTCTGTTTAACTGCACATTGTAAAAATGCATTAGAAGATTTTTAGCAGCTGTGTGGATGAAAATAAAAATATCAATCCTTTTTGGTCATACAATAAGATGATTTCCTGAAGGTCGCAAAAGTCGTTCTGCAGACAAAAGCCTGGAATCACATTAGGAATGCACTGTGATTTAGTGATGCACACATGCAAGGTGCAACATACATCACTTCACTGACCATTAATCTTTGCAACCACATCCCCTATCAAGCCGTAACAACACGAGAAAGGGCAGCCTCTTACCTCTGTCGGCTCAGTTGGGAGATTTCTCTCTCCTTTGGGCTCTTCTCTTTGCCGGTGTCCGTGAAATATTTACCCAATCAAATAGGTATTCTGCCAGCCATCAGTGCTTGATGCTCTTGAAAAATCATCCCGCGAAAATGACCTGAATGCATGCCGAAAATATGTCAAAATGTCGAGGAAAAACAAAGCCAGAAATTCTAGGAGTTGGTCAAATATAAAATGGTCAATAATTGTGTGGTTGTCTGGTGACAGTAGAGAGGTGCTTGTGTTGATGGATGAGAGAGGAGCTCTCAGTGAGCGCGAGTTGGTGAGAGAGAGGGAGGGATTAAGATTGAGGAGACACCCCTGAGGGATTCTTTATCGTTGCATTGTAGCCCTCCGTAGCTTAACGCCCAAGCCCCTTCACAACACGGCAGTGACACGATATTGCCCGAAGATAATTAATCTGTTACCACGGATTAGTGGGGTCTAACCACTCACTCAACTGGTTCCAGAGGCACACTTCTACTGTCAACCCCCACAAACATCCGCATGCGCCCATCAACACAACCAATCTCTGCCCAGACTACCAGGCTGAGCCCTGACCAGATTACTCTTGTAAAATGCAAAAGTGTCCCCAGCCATGTGCACTAAATGACCGAAAGGACAGATTTTAAAAATCCACTCACATGTTAGATTCAAAATACGGAACTCCTGCCTATAAAAGATCTTGCGGATGGAAATGTGCAGAAAACTAAGTAAGAGAAGTGAATAGGCACACAGAGATGAATTTGGGGAGGGAGAGATGCCGAGAAAGGGAACATGAAATACTGGGGGGAAAAAAAAAAAGTGGGTTCCCATGGAGTGATGCTGAGAGAAGAGGAGGGAGGGAGAGGGATGCCGTGAACAATGAATAGAGAGGGGCAAAGCAACGTGCACTGGATTGGTAGGCAAAGGCAGTTCTCAGTGGAGGCTGAAAGACAGCATCAACTCTGGTTCAGCTGCAAAGAGGCAGCAGAGAACATGCAACAGCACAACAGGAGTGATGACAGCACTCTGATGGAGATGCTCTCCCAGTGATTGAAGCCAAAGTGAAGACACAGCGGTGAAACACGGCAAAGAAAAGAGTTAAAAAAAATAAAAAAGACTACAGTGTTTGTCTTCTGTTGCAGAAAGGGGGGCAGAGGCAAGCATGAGGAGAGGGAGGGGGCGGCGTTAGTTTTTCTGTGTCACTGAAAGAGAGTGGGGGAAGGGAGATAATGCGAATGCGGGAGCAAACAGTGGAGAACCAGAGAGCATACTCACTGACTCATACAGCCAATGTTTAGCGTACGTGTGTGCATGTATCTGGGAGGAAAATGGGGAGGACGACAGAAAATCATATTATGCATGCAAGAGTTCAGCTCAGAGAGCGTTAACACATTCTCCGTGTGTGTGTGTGTGTGTGTGTGTTGGAGCACAGCAACAGCAGCATCTGTCATTTCACTGACAAACCACTAACAAGACTTAAAACATTCAAGTCAGCATTTATTCTTCAAATTAAACTAGTGGTTAGAATCATTTGCAGAGGAACAAGAAGTGATTATACTTGTGGATTATATATGATATTTATATTAACAGGTTGCCTGAATCATGGAACTACGAGTTGCAGAGAATTTACAACAAAAACTACATAAATACTGCAAAAAAATGTCAGCCCTTTAACAAATTGTATGTTCCTTCAGCCATTACAGCCCTGCCACATAGAGAGGCTATAATAGATGTAAGAAATGTAATGTATCGAATTCAACCCAAATCACCTGGTTTTAGCTGTTAAATGCAGAGGCAGAGGGTAAAAAGTCAAACATGAATCCCTGCACTCTGCATGGCAGCTTCTGAAATGTAAAAAGGGCCTAATGACAAAAGGCAGGCCAACGATGACCAATTACATCATTTTGTGAAGTAATATTTGATACACAAATGAATTTGCAGCTGGTGATGTTCAGTCTTACAGATCATTTAAACTGAGACTGCAGCTAACAGTCTGATTAATAATAATGTATTAAATATTTTCTGAATTTATTCTAATTGTTTGGCTGTGGTCCAAAATTGTAGTAAAACATTAATTGAAAATATATAAATAAATATAATTATTACTTAGTGCAACATTTGAAAGATGATGATACATGATTATAATATCAAACCATTAACTGAAATTGTAAACTTATCAATATTTTTCCTTCTTGCTAAAATTAATTTCATCACTATAATTATGATAGAAAAAAAACTGAAGACTGCAATGTATGCACAAAATTATTTAAGTAAACTATATTGTAACACATGGACTTCCAACAGGTTAAGTTTATTATACCAGCTGATTTTATTGATTATATTATGTGAAATTTGTTTGTTTTCTCTTAAAATGTTTACACAAGCTACAGCATGGGGTAGCGTCATTAATAAGGACTCATTACATCCTTTTGATTTAAAAAAGTATTTTCTTTGAATCATAGTAAAAAAGTGACCCTGAGCCAAATTTATTTTTAAAAAAAAAAATCCCAATGTTGTCTAAACTGATCCTTAAAAAAAAGCCATATTTAACAACAAAACTGATAACTTCAATAATTGAAACAGTCTTAAATCTTAACGGATATGTCCCCGCAGCCTATTGCACCCCGAAATGTGTTCTATAATAACAAACCGTACCAGTCAAAAGTTTGGATACACTTTCCCATTAAATCCAATGGGAAAGCGTGCCCAAATGACTGTATACAGTCATGAAAAACATTATTAGACCACCCTTTTTATCCAAACAAATGTCCCTTTAGTTCTACCAGGTATTAAAATGGACATGAAATCTTTGTAAACAAGAGTTTGTTAAATCATTTTTTCTCATGACTGGATGTACTGGAAGTCCTAACATACATGTGCACTGTACTATGTAGTGTTTGCATGTGACAGGACACTCCATCATCGGAGAGTTACTGTGCACAAAGTGTGATAAAAACCATCTACTGTGCTGCTGTCAGTGGCACAAAGGTGTAAAGTGTTAACTGGCAGTCGGCCAAAGTTCAAACCTTTCCCCACTTTCAGGTCCCCCACCCCTTCAAAGATCCTCTCCCCGTCAGTGTCAACTACCTTGGCCAGAGTTAGGTGATACCGTGGATTGTAGGAGCTCCTGTGGAGCCAGCCCTCTTTCCTGTAGGCCTCCTGCAGACCGTTATTGAGCTGCTGGAGGTGAAGCTGAGGTTGGGGGCTCAGGTACAGCACCCTCCCATTGAAATGCTTTAGCTTCACGGGAAAGGTCACCGCCACAGGCGGGTTGCGATCCAAATGGGCGAACTGGCGGAGGATCTCCCCTGCAGCTGCCACCTCAGCTGGACTACGCAGCACCAGGAGGCACAGGGTGACGTGAAGCTTGGAGGCGGTCTGCCAGTGAGGAGCAGAGGAGGGAAGAAGGGTGATGAGCTCCTCCTGCAGCTGCTGGAAGCAGGAGAGGATAGCGGGAGTGTTGGCCTTGAAGGTGATGAAATGTGTGGGTTGCTTTTTAGGAGGGCGCCCACCATGTTTCTCTACTCCCTGTTTCAGAGATGCTGGTGGACTCTGGTTCAGATGTAAGGCTCCGAGATAGCTCTATGTGGACGGAGAAAAAGAATACTTGGGTATAAATATGAAGGAAACGTATCAGTGATGATGTATGTAAGGGTGAGATGTACCACACACACACCTGAGTGTCTTTGTTGCCTTCCCAGCTCTCTTCCCATTCTGCTAAATTTTCCTCCTCGCATTTCTCGTTTATAGCCAGTTCTTCTTCTTGAAATGATGACATTTGCTCTGGTGAGGTCTGAAGCCTAAATTTGAAAACCAAAAAAAAAAAAAAAAAAAAAAAAAAAAGTGAGCAGAACTAATAATGATGGATTTGCAAAGTTTAGCTTTAACATCATGTCATCCCACTTGGGAGGGTAAATAAATCCATTTCTGGCTTTAAATTGTGTCATTTTCTTTCATATTATTGCTACATGCCTCATGTGTCAAACACCTATTCTTTTATCTTTTCTTTCTTTTTTGTATTTAATTTTCAAACTAAATGTTATTTTGTGTGACTAGCTTATTCTGCTCATAACATAAAACCAAACTTGGCCATTGCAGCTGCAGACAGGATGCATTCATGTCTTTCTTTCTCTACCTGAGGCAGGAAAGTCAGTGAGGGAGGATGGAGCACAAGTCCTCTAGATATTAAAAAAACAACATTGAACAATTCCATTAAATGACCTCTAACCTCTCTCTCTTATTTCTTTACAGACTTAAAGTTTTGTTTTCAGAAAAAATGGAAATGCTATTATGTTTTGCGTTTCCACAGTAGGTTAAGTCCGCTCTGAGTTAAAGATAAAATATGAACATAAACACCTATTTGCAGCCTCCTCCGCACCATGGCTTCCCAGGGAAGCGTTTCCTTCACACTCTGCAACTGAATGCGCGTTGTCTTCGGTGTGAATCATCTCTTTCAGCGATTCTTCTTCCAGATGTGAATTCTTGCTATGAGTGAGGTCCTGTATTTCTCCCTCATGCTGCCCACTGACGGCAGCTGGCTGATCCTCTGTTGTTTCAAAGTTGTCCAGTTGTTTCTCCTGGTCTTGTGTGCCATTTTCTTCTATAAAAATGATTGTATTCTTTCAGTGTAATTCTATAAGCTGTGCCTGGTTATATGTACAGCACAGTGAAGCAGAAATGAAGTCTTCTCTTACCATTTACCTCCTCCTCGCCTCCAAAGGGGGGAGCCAAAGATTGACCAGTGGAGCCAAAAACCCTATCAGTCCTAGTGTGGCGGTCCCAGACACGGTGCCCTCTGTAGGTGAAGTACTGGATTCTGTGTCTGGGCAGCGCCAGCTCAGCAGAGTAGTCACAGTCACAGGGGTTGGTGTCCCAGCTGAACTCACAGAAGGGGCGCTCCAGCACACCGAGGAAGCGATCCACGTAGCCCACCACAAATTCTGAGGCATCCACTGATGGGTCCCAAAGGATGCGAGAGATCACATCATCTGCCGTGCGCATCCTGGGTTTTTTGTCCACACCTGTAAGAAAGAAGGTGTTATCATATGCTACCATTACGAATAAGATGCAAATAAAAAGAATAATAATCCCACTGCCATCCATCATTATAGACAACATTAGCTAAACAAGGAAAGGATAACCTTTTACTTCTTCATGTTTTGGCTTTGCTGCTTTGTTTTCACTGCCTTTTTTCTTCTTTTCCATCTTTTTTCCATCCTGTTTGTCATCCACATCAGAGGATACATCCCCTGAATCATTTAGTGACGGGTCACTGAGAAATGAGAGCAAGGGCCATGGAAATTATGCACATGAAACATGACAAATTAGAAAAAAATCGCAGGTCTTTCAATCCATTTGACAGATTATTCTTAATATAGGGTCAGGATATGAATCACATCTAGTATCAGTCTCAGTCTGTACTGCAATGTGAGAAGACTAATCTTAAATATAAACATGTATATTAATAACTTCAATCATATATATATATATATATATATATATATATATATATATATATATATATATATATATATATATATATATATATACATATATATATCTTAGTTTTACTATCTGAAAATTATGTTTAGAATGTGTTGACTGAATCTAAATACCGTAATATAAAGACTCTTAAAGTAGTGAAAATAAATGCAGAAGAAGCTTTCAATTTATCTAAAAAGCAAAGAAATGTGAACTATCTTCATAATATTTACATACTTGTGAGATAAGCGGCATCTGGGTCCAAAGTGACACTTTCCCATTAAGTGAAACTGGCATGTTTTGACTCCATCTCCCTTCATCTCTGCTGATTCTGTGAATGACAGAGCAACACACAGCATGAGACATGGAAAAATAAGTCATAAAAATCAGTAACAGAAGTCATGCCACCTCCTAATTTGGGTTTCTTTGGGGATTTAAATTATCCCAAGCAAAAAACAAACAAACAAAAAAACTAAGCAAAAGCAAAAGAAAAATTGTGATAAAGGAAGCATCACAGTAGGCCTTGTTTTATGTGCTCAATTTAACATTTAGACTGACTTATAGCAGTTCATGTGGTCACCAAACAAGTAAATAAATGTGAGGCACCAGTCTGGTCTATTTGAAATAAACAAAATCATTTAGTATAACATCAGCAAAGATGTAGTAATTTCTCTTCACCTTGTCTTCAAGCCTAACAGCAGCTATGACACAGTGGGACAGAGCTGAGATGGCACAAATACAAGCAAAGTCCACCAATATCAAGTATAATTTCTAATCACCTGCCCTTACCAAACTCCTCAATAACTTTTGTGTATTCCTACTATTATATATAAGACCAACATATATCTTACATACATCCTATAAATAAAATCAACATTTCATTGCACTAATAATCAAATGTGGATACTGTATTTCCTCTTTGACACATTTCCAACAAGTTTATGTCCTGTAGCAGGTGGTAGTGACTCAACCCTGGGGGATCAAATGTCAAGGAAGAGGGTAGGGCATGGTTTCAAAACACACACACACACACACACACACACACACACACACACAGCCTTTCCATTTCAAAGTAGGAAAACTGAATGTTGAATGAGACAAATGATTTAGTTGTAATGTCTTCCTTTCTCAGGAAAGATGATCAGTACAACTGCTTTAGATATGACAAGCCCCTGGAAGTAACTGTACAGTTTGTGTTTTATTTCTCAGAATCTGAGTCCAGAGGTAAGAGTGGGAGCAAATCCGGTAACCATACAGTAATTCCGCTTCTTCATGGGTGATCAGTCTAGGTTCTTGAGTCATTTCCTGGAGACAGACACTTTTTCAGCAGATCATCTGTCCTGACAGACAGTTAAAAAAATTTGGCTTCCAGCCACAACATCCGTCATTCAACTCCCCTATTTATAATTTGAGGGGTTGAAGCCAAAATATGTTATAACTTACCAGAATTCAGATTGGTCATAAGTACACAAAGAAACACGACATGCTTAAGAATTTGATTACAAATGTTATCACTTTTTAGGCGAACTGATTACATAGCTGTTTCACCAGTTTCTTCATACTGGCATGTACTAATGAACTAAGAGGATTTCAGAAACACATTTGACCAGAGGAAAAAAAAATAATTCACTAGCAGCAAAACCTTTTTTTTTTTTTTTGTTAATTTACCTCCCGAGGCTTTCCCGGTGTCTTTTCCAGTAGTGGAGTCCACTGGGAGCTCTGCTGCAGGCAGGCTGGTGTGTGTCAGGAGGATTTTACCTCTACCTCCCTGGACCCCCGTTGTGTCTGACAAAAATCTTGATTCGTTTGTAGCCATTCTCAGATCTGGAAGGCACTGTTGTGTTTCGGTAGGGTTTTAGGTTGTATGAATAGTAATTGAGACTTAACTACACCAGGAAAATCCAGGTCTGTGATACGGAAGTGACTGCCTCGCTGGCCAGTGTTGTAAATCTGACGTAATTCAGCAGCTCTGAGAGATATTTATCCGAAAGCAACTGCTTTAAAGTATTCACACATGTGTCAATATAATTTCAAGCACAATAATTATAGGGATTAGCTAATAACAGGGACCAACTTTGACTTTTCATGCCCTTTTACCTCGTGTTTGTTTCCACTGATGGGATTATGGGTAATGTAGTTTTGAATTGCCTTTGGCTGAGCTGTACTTTAGTGTTTTGCTTAAAGCATGATAATAGCAAGAATATTTTTTTTAATCAAACAAAAACATGTTGTATATCTTATAGCGTTATGTATCTGAATTATTTTAGACTCATCTTTGTACATTTTGAAGAAAACTGGAGAAGCTGACGCGTCATTCATGAAGAGCGCGTGACTAAACGTCATGTGACGTTTATGTTGTTGTTTGCTAGCAGCTCCGTGGAAAGGAGATAGAAACTCAGTTTAGGCCTTAATTTAATTATTTAGAGTGACAGGTTTTCTTTCAAAAAGAAGGAAAGAAAACTGACTAAAATAACATATTATTTAGAGTCTTACTGATGTTACTTTTAATGCTTTTACACAGTAAACAGCACTGAGCACCAATCATTTGAACTTGAATTGGCACTGAAGGTAAGACCATCTGATCCTGAAGACCATATTCACTATATCGTAAGCACGTGCTAACTTGTATTGTTATACACTGTCCGGAGGTAAGCGAGATCCACTGACTGATTGCATTTATTCATTTTGTTTAGATGAATGCTCTGGTTGCTTTGTGTCACTTCTGTGAGCTCCATGGTCCCCGGACACTCTTCTGCACCGAGGCACTACACCCTCCATCCCCAGACCCTTTGTCTCAAGCAGGGGCTCCAGTGCCAGGGGACAGAGACAGAGATGGCGACAGGGAAGGTGAGGGGCTGACCATGAGGGCCAACAGCTCAGCTACACAGAGAGGAGAAATGTGTGAGGTGAGTTAACACGTTTAAGTCACATGATCATGACCTTAACTTGGAGAATACTTGGACTAATAATTGCTCTGTTGGTTGTTTTTGTGTTTGTTTTTATTTTGTAGATGAGTTTATAGTCATGTCATTCATCTTCAAGCTCTCATTTTAATCTTTTCCACTATTCGCAGGGATGTAGGTCTCTTCCTGCCTCTCACCCAGGCTTTGTGAGCATCGATGATGAAACAGGCATTCGCTTCCTCAGTCATCAGCACCCCAGGCAGCCCCAACTTTTTAGTGTGGTCCGCCAGGCTTGTGTACGCAGTCTCAGCTGTGAGGTATGCTGTGACATACAGAATATGCATATGTGTGTTATACAAGTAATCCATTATATGAGGTGTACTATTTTCTCTCTTCTGGTTTCAGGTGTGCCCAGGTCGTGAAGGGCCCATTTTTTTTGGGGATGAGCAACATGGGTTTGTGTTCTCACACACTTTTTTTATCAAAGACAGCCTGGCAAGGGGTTTCCAGCGCTGGTACAGCATTGTAATGGTAGCCATGGACAGGATCTACCTCATCAACTCTTGGCCTTTCTTGTTACGGCATCTTAAACTAACTATACAGAGCCTGCAAAGCACAGCATTAAAGGTGGGTTGTAAACACGAACAGTGAGTGCCTACTTTTGTTTGGTTTGAGCAAATAAATCAGCGCTCTGCTCTCTTTTCGCCCATGTACAGTTGTGCTCATATTTATTCATACCCTGTCATTAAAGGAGGAAAAAAACAGCTGCCTGTAAAATAAGCGGAAATTGACTAAAGTAATAATAAAGAAAATCATTGAAAATCATTACATTATTTTCTAATTCTGGTTCAATAGAATTTTTTTTTTTTTTTTTTAAAAAGCAAACAAATAGGATAATTTATTACATATTACATATTATTGTTTTAAGTTCCTCTCAGTCAGACTTCTGCACCTGTTGACAGGTATTTTGTCCCACTTTTCAACAGAAAAGTGCTCTAATTTGTCCAGGACCAATTTTTTTTTTTGTTTTTTGTTCTTTTTCTCAATTAAATGAAAAAACAATGTCTTATATTACTAAATTATATTTTTGCAAAATTTTAGTTATTGTTCCTTTTTTAAGTCTCCTGTTATTTGAGTGACTGTTGTAAATTCAGCCTCTTTTTTAATGAAAGGGTATGAATACATATGAGCACAACTGTATCTATTAGGGCTTGTGATGTCATGTCATGTTCCTTTCCTTTAGGTGTTTGACAGTGAGCAAGGAGTTTGTTCCCAACGAGCGATGAGAATGAACAGCGCATTTTCACCTGCGGTTTTCCCACACCAGAGGAGTGGCAATGCAGCCCGGTCACTGACTTCTCTCACTCAACATCCCAATCTGTGGGCCAGCCTGCACTCCTCCTTCAGCTGGTGAGTCGACAGACATTCTGTCCCACCATGACACATCAGAGATGTAATCTGTGTGGCTGATTTGTAATTGCTCTTCTGCTCATGATGATCTGTCTTTTGTCCTCATTTCCAGGTTGCTTAAGGCATGTGGTAGTCGTCTGACAGAGAAACTCCTCGAAGGTGCCCCCACAGAGGACACGCTGGTGCTCATAGAGAGACAAACAGGTATGCACGCTGTCCTAAATTAAACATGATGTGCTTCTGAATCGGCCCGTGGCACAAATATTTGTATATGTCTGTCAAATGTCACCATGAAACTGGGAAAAAGGTCAAGACAAAACATTTACCAGCTAGCCGCATTGCTTCTATTTAATATTCCTGGAAAATCTGAGCTATTTGGTTTCTGGATGATCATGTGTTGGCAATGAGCAAAGGCTTAATCTTCATAAGTCTGAAGAGGTTCCAGTGAAAGTCTGAATCACTGGGTCAGTCTGTACAGCATCTGTTTGACCAGGGAAAAAAACGATGAATCATTTAACCATTTAACCACACATTGCATTTTCAGAAAAAAAAAAAGTTTACACAACTTTAATCTCGATTTAAAAGGTGATTAAAAGATTTACAGAGAAATTTCTCGGTCCAGCTCAGCTCTTACATTGTGGAATTTTAATACCCTGTTTTCTAATATTAATAGTTTAAATGTATTTTTCCTGCTTTGACAATCACAAGTGGCTATAGTTATTAAAAGTTAACCTGGGAAAATGTCATTCTGGATCATTTTGTATGTAAACACAAACACACACTTTAAAAAAACAGGATAGAAAAATAAAGGGCCGCTTTAGGCAGAAGTATAAATGTTGGATCAAAAATAAAGTGTTTGAAAAAGATTTGGTTTGCTCAGTTTACCAAGTCAATTAAGACAGTTATAAGTGAATGAATGAATTCACAAAAAAATTGTATTAGGAGTAAACCCAAAAGGTCATTAAAATATTTATCACTTTATACTTACACACAGAAAAACAAACAATCACAGGTGCCTAATACGTGATATTACATACAGATCTTACCTATTGGCACAATCCTATGAAAAAGTGTGTGGATTAAGTGTAATTTTACACTACAATACAGTGATTTCCAAGCTTTTCAAATCAGATTTTAATTTAGTCTTGGCACTAATACAAAAACCATATAAAACATTAATACATAGATTGTAATTTTTTTTTTTTTTTTTACTTTGATACCAGCAGTATATGTGGACTGGTTCACAGAAAGAGTTCTTCAGAAGTTCACATGAGCACATGCAGTCATTACGACACACAATTACATCTGGTTTTGATTTGGTGTCTTATGAAGCCCAAAAAATGATGGGCGTTCAGGGTTGTTTTCAACTTTCTTCTGAAGTACTGAGATGTCTTTGTTTATTCTCAATAATATCTTGTTCTATAAGTGATGCTAATCCCTGAAGTCTTCTCAATTTTGTGTCAGAAATGCTCAAATTTTGCTTATCTGAACATGTAAACCCACGCAGACAATAGTGTTTTTCCCATCTCAGAGGGGATTGCAGTTTGTTCTCCATTGTTCTGTTGTTAAAAGACACCAGAACAGGACATTTTGCATAATGTATGTTTTTCACAAATTAGACAAAGTCCTTTTGCATTGGGAAAAAAAACATTGTTGGGTTAGTGTTAGATGTTGTCAGATGTAATGATATCCACAAAGGACAGAGCTCAGGAAATGTGTGGTCATGGCGGTTGAAGGGTCTACTCTCACCAGCTCACAGAGCTTTACAGGTCTGCTCTAAGGTTTAGCATCTGTGTCAAACATATAACTGACTACAACCAGCTATTCCGTGGCTTTAGCTTGTAGTGAAAGCTTATAAACTCAATCAGTTTTTATGCTCTCTTTTTTTCAGTTTCAGTATTTCACTCACAGAGCATCTGAACATTTCTAAACTTAATTAAAAAAGTTGTCTGCAGTATTTTCTGATCCAGTTCTGGATCTGCTAGATGAATATCTTGTGAATGGAAATACGTTTTTATTCAAAACATACAAAGAAACATTTTTGGAAGCATTTTTGTTCCACTTACTACTTTGAATTGAAGTTAGAAACTAAAGATTACGCTCTAAATGAGATTGAAAATAAAGTCGAAGCCAGGTCTTTGACCGAAAAAGACTCAGGCAGCTAATGAGCCTGTCAGTGGCAGCATTTGTAGAAATAAAATTAGATGTGTTTCTATTGCATTACATGTGTACAGCAGACAGAAACTGTTGAAAGATAATGCTCCACACAATCAGACAAAATCTTCTCCTTCTGCGGATCCAGTGACCTCTTTCACCTGGAGATGGTGCATATGTGTTTTATATTTAGTGAAGTCTTGGTAGAACATACAATAAAAATAAGGTTGCTCTGCTGTTTTCCCTTAAACATGCTGTTTTTTTTAGTTTCCTCTTTACTTCCAAACCAGCTTAATTTCCTAAAATCTGTTTATCAGTTTAGTGATCAATTATAGATTGATTAAAGCCTTTACTTAATCCAATTGGGTTTTTTTTTTGGCAGATTAACAAGTACTCCTAATTTGAAGGAGATGTCCATTTGCATCGGTGAAGAACATTCTTTTAAAAGGTTTATTCATGCAGTTGGCTGCGCTCAGCTTTTAAAGGGGTTGGATGCTTGACTCACTTTGTCACAGTTTGATTTTGGTTGTCATTGAATAAGTGTTAAAAAGTTCAATCCACCCTTTTTTCTTTTTTTTTTACACCAGCTTGTTCCCAATCAGAAGATTGTGGAGTAAAATATGGGGTGAGACATTTAGAAAGTCTTAAAGAAAAAAAGATACAAAATACCCACAGTCACAAGGTGGGAACTATGGAAGCTAAGTATTACACACAGTGATAATATCTTTGGATTGTATCTAAAAACCGCGTGATTCATTATGTGGAAGAGGCTACTCCATCATGCGCTGGCTTGTATGATTAGCAGCTAATAAATATGGATATTTAACTTAGTCATAGGTGAGATGTGAGCTGACTAAGTGGCGGTTTTATTTGGGACACAAGGAGTGAGTGGAAACATCTGCTCATCATGTCTGAGTTTAAAACTAGAACTTTGTCATTTCCACAGGAAATGACAAATATTAGTAATGAACCCTCTTGAAAACATGTATTTGGTTCTTTTTTTTATCCGATGTCTTTATCTTTGTCTTTCAAAGAGCAAGAGGAGGAAATGAGCTGCTGGGAGGGAGCAGAGGGAGGCGTGCCAAAGTCGCAGTGCCACCAGTCCGACAACATACTGGGCCATGGCTTCATCTGTGATGACTTAAAATTAGATGAATCACCTGGTCCAAGGTTTAGGTCGCTGAGACATTTAAGACAGGTAATCTTGTACACTTTTGTCTTTTCATTGCGCATCATCAACGCTATTAAAGGATTTGACAGAGAACTGACAAAAAAAATTCAAATAATCTGTGATTTAATGTGTTCATCTGATACAATTAAGTAAAATTAAAGATGTTAATTTCTATTTTTTTCTGTCAGCTTATGCACCGTAACTGAACTGAGCTGCTTGTTTATGTTGTAGGTCCTCGGGCCAACCGACTTTCGACAGCTAGCGTGGCACGTGCTCATGGGAAATCAGGTCATATGGAGAGGCAGAAATCCTGGCCTCATCCAGTCAGCTTTTACAATGCTCAAGGTACTCCGCTGTCCTGGAAACCTCTTTCTGCCCACAGATGGTTTTACTTGTTTGTTTTTTCACTTGTTAAACCACAGAATGATGTTTTTCTCCTTCGCTACTAATCTGATTTAGTGGGATCGGAAAACAAATGCCAGGGATTCAAATATTACTGATGAAAGTGATCCATTATTACCATTTAAGGAATGTAAAATATGCTATCTTACATAACATTTTATTAGCCAACATGGCTTATATTCTAAGTCACTGTTTGTGTTCCTGTCAGTCTTTGCTCCCGGTAGGCTGTGTGCGCTCTGTGCCGTACAGCTCTCAGTATGAGGAGGCCTACAAGTGCAACTTCCTGGGTCTCAGCCCTGATGTGCCGATTCCAGCCCACGTCAGCTCCTCAGGTAAAACACACCCTCCAGATCTCAGTGTGAAACTTCACTGATGCAAACAGTTGCTTCGATCTTGCAGGTGAATTAAAACCTTTTTATTGATTCATTTATTTTTTGATTTACTTTGCCTTTCCTGTGTTTCACACCAGAGTTTTCCGTGCTGGTGGATGTCACCTCAGAGAGGAGCTGTCAGATCGCAGCTGCAAGTGAAGATGATATAAGTACACTTTATCAGTTCACCCTCAGCAGCGCCAACACACAGGCAACAGACAAGGGTCAGTGCATTGGATTTACAGTGGCCTTTGTGCTTACTGAAGCCAACTTTCATCTAAATGAATCACTGTGCTGAATGTCTTTTTATTTAAATCATCACTATTTATTACGCTCACAATCCACAGATAACTATTAGTCTTTCCCACAGACGACACTCCTAAAGCTGTATTACAAGCATAATTTGAAATAAAGTCCGTTTTTTATAATAATTCATTCTTTAAATAACCAAAATTGATCACATTTTGCCTAATTTCAGCCTCTTCTCCGCAATGGAGGAACAATAAGCAAAGATATGCTGGTGTATCCCACACAGAAGCATTTTAGATGAGGGTGACGTGTTAATCGGACGCTGTAAATGAAATTAGAAATAAAGAAACAAGTTAAAGAAAACACTGACAGCACTATTTAAAGTTAAAGCAGAACGGAATCAAATAAACATCTATTAAAAACAACAACATTGACTAAAAAGAATAAAAATGCTTAACATTAAGCGCAGTTAAAAGCCAAGGAGAGAATTTTATTTAGTCTCTAAAGCAGACTAAAAACGTGTGGCTGTTGAGAAGTTCTTTACTTGACAATGCCAGGATTAAATACATTTGCATAATGAATGCTTTGGGGATGGCTGAATAATCAGAAAAATACCCTCCTGTTGCCTTTTCAGAGCACTTTTCTTTCATTTTGTTGGGGGAGAAAAACGCTTGTAAATGATATTTAAATTTTAAAAACTTAGAGATTTGGTAACAGAACATACGTTTCCTCGTCAATCATGTGGCCTTAAAGAAAAAGCAGGAGCTGATGTGAAAATAAAATAAAATGTATAAATCTGTAACTGCAGTAGAAACTGATTTGTTGTTGCTTAATCTTCCACTCTACTTTAATTCTAATCTTTACCTATCAGCAAGTTTTTCATAAGGTTGAGGCCAAAACTAAATAATTGTCACCTTATTTTTGCAGGTCCAACATTACTGAACAAGCTTGAGGTGGCCCTGTCCAATGAGAACTTGTCTGTGGACGTGGTGTCTCACTGCCTGCTGTGTTTAAAGGAGGAATGGATGAAGTAAGTAATATTCCTACATTCTTAACAAGACTTCGGTGTCAGGAAAGTTTCACTGCCTTCTCATGTTGAAATGCTTTTATTTCAGTAAAGTGAAAGTACTGTTCAAGTTCTCCAAAGTGGACGGTCGGGGGAGGGAGGACACCCAGAAGGTTCTGGCCCTCCTCGGTGCCACAGGGCCTGGTGAAGAAGAAAATGTCAGGCTGCTCAAGTACTGGATGACTGGACTCAGCAAAACCTACAAGAGTCATTTAATGACGGCGGTCCGAGGAGGGGAGAGGAGCCCCAGCCAGTGACAAAGAGAGGAGGAGGAGGAGCAGATGGAGGGGTAAAGAAGAGGAGCTAAGAAGAGGGGAATGCTGATGAAAGGAAAGTGAAAGCAGGAATATCTAATCCTAAATGAAGCAAACATGGTGGTTGTGTTGTTTTTAACTGTTTGGGACTACGAGTTGAATGAAAGAAGACTGTGAATAGATGCCAGGAATGATTTTATTCATCCATTATTGTCTCTAAGTAATGAGAAATCTCATGTTCTAAACTCTGATGATTATCCTGCACAGATTAACACATTGAGTGATTTTGGATAATGCATGGCGGCTGTTATTTTGTCAAAGGGAATTCTTATAGAACTTTTCTTACTAATATGTAAAGTTTAACTTATTAAAAGGCTTTGCACTTTGTTTACTGAGGCTGATGTTTTAAAATAAAATAAATGATGTCTGACATCTTTCCTTGTATTCTGCTATTGGCTCCATCTTGTGGTAAAGAGGGAGAATAAAAAGGGAGTGAAGTGAAGAAGGAGGGGATTGCTTGTTTCTCAACCAGCTCCCTCTCACTTGTTAGAGTGGCTGTTGGCCAGCAAGTCCCAAGTGGTGTAAAACAACACTTGAGGTTTTTTGGTGTACTGAAATGTACAAAATAGTTGCATAATGAGACCCTGCTTCAGTACAGCCGACCACATCAGCAAGATTTTGGCTTTTTAACAAGCTGGTCACACACTGATCCACTGTGCTTTTTCCATACCAGCCTGTTGCTTTGCTGAAGTGCACAGACTTAAGTCAATAAAATTTAACAACATATGGCTTTGTTTAAACAGGGTTGGATTTTTTTTTTCTTCCCTAGATTCAAAACTATGTGATGACGATGCAAAAGAACAAATATCTGACTCATGTTTAAGTTCAAATGAGGGAGTGGAATAGACTTTGTAAATATTGGATCGACTGCAGCTTTCCATTTTAAAGGAATGTGTTAAGTAATGCTTTGGTTTTTTTTGTGTGGTTCTCCGCATTTTACTCAAATCTGGTTTTAATTTGGGAATTTACTCTGCTGGATTCACCAGCGTAATTTATCACAAATTAGTTACGTTTTCTTTCACTTTGCAAGTGATGCATGCAACAGGAAGACGGCACAATGGCTGGATATTTATATCCATCGTTACAACACATAGTACAGGTCAGGGGGTTTCAAGTTGACGATGCCTTGGGGAGTGTTGAAGGTTCTGCTTGCAGCGTTGCTGCTGCAGCTCTCTAGTTTCCCTTTTACTCTCAGCAGAGATGATCCTTTGATATACTGTTCATTTTCCATTGCTCTATGCTCAGAAAGAACATGAAGAAGAACAGTTTGTCTTTGGTACAACTTTTTTTTTCTTCTCTCCTATGATTAACTGCTCTTGTGACAACTCACTCAAATCCAGGGTCACAGGGTGCCTCACATCACCTGAGGACACAGATCAACACATTACAGTCAGGCTGATGACAGCTGTGAACATTACTGGACGTCACTATTTCAGGCACATCTGCAAGGCTGTTTTTAACAGTAATGACTGAAGAGCAATCACACACAATGACTTGCAAATTCAGGCAAAGTAATGTTGCAATCCTGCTCGCGAGTTTAGCAAGATGTGTAATTGTTGATTTATTTTAGAAAGAAAAAAAAAAACCCTGCTCATATGATGATTAAACAGGATGGTTTTTGACTGAAGGGATTAAGACCAGGAGAGCCACAGGCGCAGAGGTGTGGGGGAGAGTCCAAATGAAAAACATACGCTCCAACTGCATGACTAAGCCTCCTCGGCCCTCGTTTGGAAAGGGGGGGGGGGAGAGAGGAGGATGGGGGTGAGGGTGTCAGGGAATGTGGGGACTCGGGGGGGAGGGGGCCGGGTCAGTCAATAGTGAGGTAAAACGTGTGGCGGTGGGAGGGACCGAGACTTAAAGGGAGCAGACTGGCAATCCAGCCTAGCACTTTCACTTTGAGCGGAGCCTGTGTCTGAGTGAGGATACACAGACTGACCAGAGGGAGAGATACAGAGGAGGAGGAGGGTCAGCGTCTCCACCGCTTTATCCATTAACCAGCTTCAAGGAACAGAGGAGTGGTTCAAATTCAGGAAAATTCTAGGTCAGTAGTGAGAGGAAGAAAGGAAAAGGGAGGAAAAAAAAGAGAAAGAAAAGAGAAAAAAGCTTTGAAAGGAAAAAAGGCTGCAGCCACTCAGGCGTTAGTGGGAAAATCCAAAGTGAGAGAGCATGATGGCGTGAGATGATAGATGAAGCATATTTTGGAAAGTACCAGAGGAAACCAAAAGGACTGAATGCATAAGGGATGTGAGCAAGAAGACTAAAAAAAAAAAAAAAGGAAAGAAAAGAAAAACCAAGCGGTGAAGGAGAAGAGGCAGAAGCGGGTTCTGTCAAAGACCTGAAGAAACCACAGAGGAGGAAACTTTGCCTTTCACAGACTGACACAGGAACCCATCTGCAGAGTGATTGCCGTCAACAAGAGAAATGGAGAAGTGTCCATTCTTAGAAAGATAAAAGGATGTCACTGCCAGGTAAGAAATACAAAAAAAAGAATTTAAGTCATTTTTCTCTTACTTTCTCCTTAAAATCGGTTAGTAAATGATGAACTTGCAGAACTGGTTGCACAGTCAAACATAACTGGGGAGTTACAGGAGTTCTTTTTTGTTCTTTGTCATTGTTATGTCGTTATAACTAATTTCCTCTTCCTATAATTCAGTCAGAGATGTTGCCAAAATAACTAAGAAAGTTTCATACTGTTTTCTGCATAAATAGCCAATAGACACAGGAAATGATGTAATGTTTCTTACTAGGTATGCAGATAGCACAAGCTGCAAACCACAGAAAGTTTCCAGCAATTATCTGAATGCACTGTGCTGTTTTCTTACTCATGTCAACGATTCCAGTTCTACTGTTGCTATCACTTTTGATTGTCCAATGCGGTGGATGCGACTTTGACCGGATGGGTGTAGAAAACTTAAGGGCAACCATCAACTCTAATCCAACTGGATTTGTGAGTTCTGTTTTTTTTTCTCTCTCTTTTCTTAATTTTCCTTTTCAAGGAGTTACTCTGTGTACTAAAACAACACACTTTGTATTTCTATTTTCTTAAAAAGTTTGTGTCAGAGTAACTGATATTGTAGGTAAAGACCTAATGTAAAAGAAACATGATAAGTTATCTTATTTTCTAAAAACCTACATATTAATCAGATGTCAAACACTAACACCTGACAGAACCAAGATTGAACACTTTACAATTTTATGTTTAAATTTACAATTTGATTTTTGTAATATTGCTGCAATGACATTACATTATACATATTAATCTATTTCCTCATGAAGGGTTCATTCTCATCTTATGTGCTTCCTCTCTTTCTCCTATAGCGGACAGTATTTCCAAAAGATTACCATGTTGTGCACCATTACAAAAAAAGCATGCTCTGTAAACCTGAGCCGGTAAGTTACTTATTAGGTGTAACAAGGACATTTTATCTAACATGCAATAAACAACTTGTACATTTTATGATCTTCCAGTTTTTTTTTTTATTTTCTTTCCGCCCCCTTGAGAACAGTCTCTGGTCTCATTACCTGGATAATTATTATCCACTGCCTCGTCTTTAGTAGCCTTGGAACAGACGTTTATGTTATGTATACTAGCTTTAAGGCTGTTCTATCTCTCCCTACAGTGTTGTGTGTTCACTGCTGCAGTGGTCCTTCGGGACTCCTGGAGTGTGCTTCTCAGAAACCTCTGGGATGAGCATGTAAATCACTCCTTAATCCTCGATATAAAGCAGACACTGGAAGAAATTATCTTCAAGAACAAAAATGCACTGGTAAGATTTTTAGGCTTTTTTACAACAGTTTGTTATGGTTGTTATAGTTTAATTGCAATCCTACAAGTATTTTATCAAACAGAGTTAAGTGAAATGTTTCTCATTATTTGACATGTGATTGCTCACCACTGTCTTATTATAGTTCTTCAAACATGATTTCAAGTATAAAGTTCCTCTCCTGAATTTTCTGTTCATGACTCTTGTTTCCTGATTCCAGGTGCTCCTGGAGGATCCAAATTTTGATCTTGATCCACTCCCGAAATCATATTCCTCTCCAGAAGAACTCCTAAACTTAACATCAGAACTTTTTACTCGATGGCTCGAGGTTAGGTGCTTGTCTTCGATTGACAGTTGCCAACCGCCTACATTGCCCCCTCCAGTTGACAGGAAGGACTACAGTCCATCAAGGGCCAGACTCTTAATCACCCGAGCCATCAGCGATGTGGAAGGAAACCCTGAAAAGATAATAGACTCTGACAAGCCATCTTCCAGTGGAGGGCCTGTGTCCCTATCTTCTGCCTCTGTCTGGAGCCCCTTGTTATTCAGACTCTACTGGTGGTTGCTGCCATAAGAACTAAAAAGCTTTTTTATGATGCAACATAAAATGCAAAACATTTCCTGGCACTGAATGATTGTTTTCTTTGTGTTAAAGGAGTAAGCTTTGTCAATATGTAGTGATATGCACCGGTTGCATTTAACGTCCAAAGTTTACTGTCTAACAGTGCTCTGTAATATCACACACACAAATATATATATATATATATATATATTTAGAAATCTATAGCCACACTGTTGAGCAGCCTCAAGCTCCAGCTAGTTGTGCTTTTCATGCTAACAAGAGATATGCTGAGCTATCCAATGCACATAAGCCATCGTCTTTGTGAGTTTCATCACTGTTTACAATGAATGTTGTGTAAATGTAATATGTTACAGTCTTTGGGTGTTTACTTTTGTACATAAATATAAATTAAAGACATTTAGATATATAAATGTTAGTATTCGGTTGAAGTCACAAGGTTATTGAGAGAGAGAGCTATATTTATTATAATCTTTATTTGGTGTCAAAGACAAAAATGTTCATAATGTCAGAGGACAAGACTGTACCTTCTCTCTAAACATTTATCCGACAGTAAATGGTTACTTTAATGGTATGAAGCACTTTTAAATACTAAAACAACAACATGCATGCACATTTTGACCAATATTACTGATGAATCAAGGCAAACATGGGGAGGGTTATTCCACATCAAGTACTTTTGCTTTTAATATGATTTACTAACAGCATTTGTTCAAAATATTTGTCATGTACAGAATGGTACGTTTTACTTCAGTAAACATCTAAGTATGACCTCCATTACTGTCAGTAACCACACTTTTGTTGTCACACATCATGATAGCCATTTTTTTTTTTTTTTTACAAAGTCTTATTTTGCTAACCATTCATTTACAACTACTCTGGTATAAAAACATAAATCCATTTTTTTTAAAAAAAAAAAAAAAAAAGAAAAAAGAAAAGGGCCGAGAGATAAGTTGCAGATGAGAGAAGAATGTATTGTGACTTCCAAGTGGTCTGACATTTGTCTGAATCTACAATGAGGAATAAAAGTGCACTCTTTATTGTGCACCCTATATGCTTGCACTTGCCTCTGCTTGTACACACCCACACATGCATTTTCTTCACTGGGCCCTTCTCTTAGTTTCGTAATCCCTCCAAACATATTATGAAGAGGGCTCTAGGCAAGCCAGGGTCTTAAATGTTCTCTTTGAATTCATGTCATGTTTCAAGAATGGAACAAATTTAGTAAAGTAATAATAGCCAAGACACATTTTTGGACAAAGTCAGATGGAAAGAAAAACTTTTCATAAGAATTGTGGATGCAAGGTGTCCATTTTCCAGAACACACTGCAGTCAAATACATTCATCTGAGTTGAGTCACTGTCTTTCCAGCAGTGAGCCAACTCCTGGTTTCCCATCTGACACGGTGGCTGTGGTGTCAGTACCAAGCTGTGCTGTTGGTCGCTCTGCCCTTGTAAATGCTTGCAAAAGCCTGTTGACAGTGCATGCATATGAACCTGAATATGAAAATGGATATCCAGATTCCTTATGTAAAAACATTTTACCAGCGATTACAGGATAACAATTGTTAAAATGTTGGCAATTTACTAGACAAACAGTTTAAAGTCTGATTTTTCCTGGCAGCAGAGGACCAAGAGCCAAACGAGGCAGCTGAATTCCCGTAAACGGGGTGGGAAAGGGAGAGGGAGAGAAGGGGAGTGTGAGGGGAGGACAAACCACGTGGTCGCCCAACAAACCGGATGTAAGCTACCAACATGTCTGCCTCCGATGAACACACGTTTACCGACAAAGGAGGCGAGGTGGAGGAGATGGACGAGGTAGGCAGCGATGACGACGATGCAGAAGACATGGAGGAAGAAGGAGCGGATGGAGAAGAGAAGAGGAAAGTGTATGTCCCCGGGATTGAGCCGCTACCACCCGGAGAGGAGCTGGAAATGGATCGTTCCGCGTACCGCATGTACCACGAGTGTCAAACAGGCGAGGAGAAAGTCATCTGTTTGGCAGTACATAAAGATTGTGGAGCATGTGAAGTAAACTTTATTTCTTGTTTTATGTTCAGGAGCTCCGTGTCTGAGCTTCGACGTCATTAGAGACGCAGATGGAGAAGGCAGGGATCAGTTTCCTCTGTCCATGTTGCTCTGTGCAGGTACACAAGCTGAAACAGCCCTGAAGAACAGGTACCTCCCATTTCTTCAGACCTTCCTATAAGTCACACTGTAACGACAGGGTTGTTTTTCAGAGGAAAAATGTCCATCCTGGTATCTAGGCAACAGTTGTTAGTCAGGAACTTTACTGGTCCTGTTCATTAGTTAGAAATATGAACAGAGCTGTAATTAGTTTTCTTTATCCAATAAGGTTGATACAAAAATACAGATTTTTATCATTATTTGATATAGTTCTTGCTTTAGATCAAATCAGATTTATTTATGCAGCACTACTTTGCCAAAAAAATGTTATCCAAAGGCTGCTATACCCACAAATTAAGTAAATTAAGTTCAAATCTGGAGTAAAGGCTGCCTAATCCAGTCTAATTATTGCCAAATTTAATCCCGCATAACACCATTCAAGTCATAATGATATAGTAGTAGTAGTAGTACTCTCCGGGTCATGGCCTGTAGCATGCGCAGGGAAAAACAAAGAATGGGTTGAAAGGGAAAACAGAGAAATAAAACTTGTAGAGGCCTCTGGTAAGATTAAAGTCCTCAGTTATTTGGGATTTGAGAAGGCAGGATGAAAACATCAGCTAGAGATGCAGTAAATGTGAAATTGTTATTTAGCAAATAAGCCAATGCCATTTATTGACCTTTTTTCTTTCCTTTTATTCCCCAATTTTCCATTTTATTTGTGTTGAAATAATACAATACTGGGTTTACTGTAAATCAGTCTTTCAGATTAACTCAGAGTAAAGTATTAGTATTTAGTAGTTCTGGTAAATATTTCAGGCTATTAGTAATCTTTAGCTGACACTGAGAGAGAGAGAGCCTGTCCTCACAGAAATGTGTCAGCCAGCAGGTTCAAACCTGCTGGGAAGTGGTCGGTAATGATTACACTACTGTCAGTCTGTTATGAAACAACAAAAAAAATATTTAGACGTCAGACTTTTCCATTAGCACGCCATGATTTATGTTTTGTTTTTTTCATATGCACCCCAGAATTGCACAGATAGTATTTATTTAAAGAAGAAATATAACATGTCACTGAAGAGTCTGTCATTTGTGTCATGGCAATCCTAAGGACTTTTTTTTCTTGGCTCTGCAAGATGATTTTGATCTTATATTAAAATTTGTCTTTAGTTCTGAATGGCCGCTGCAAAATCGTTGTTGGAACATTTGAACTTTGAGAGGTGAATGATCTGATTAATTAAAGTTAATATAAACTTATTTTACAGACTACTAAATGCATCAGAAACTAGCTGAAAAGACGTCAATGGAGGTTCTGTCAACTCATTGTCATGTAAATCGCCTGCTTTCAAGAAAAGGACTCCACTCGCTTTAACTTAAAAACACTTTAGGAGAAGATTAAATCAGTTGTGATCTTTTTTGGATTTCTCACAATTCTACCAAAACAGCTTTTTCTTTTTTCTACAATTGGTCAGTTTAGACGTCCCACAAACCTTCACCCCTTCTGCTATACTGCTGTGTTAGTAAAACAGGCTGTTAAATATTTATTAGCTTCAGCTTCAGGCCAGAACTGGAGCAGCATCTCGCCACCGCTAATTGTCTACAAAGAAACTAGAAAGCACCTAAACCATGCAGCATTGTGGTAGAGCTCCTGCAGACCCACTGAAAGCACAAGTATAAACACTCATCGAGTGCATGTTGAGCTAAGCTCAGAACTAGGGAGGGGGTTTTTAAGAGGAGGCAGAAACAATGTCATTTTAAAGTGACATGAAGCCCTGCTGCCATGAAAAGCAGCTCAGCTCCGTAAACTGGCTGTGTGAGTGTTAACATGAAGTAACACAACTGTGTGTAACTTTAGTCCCATAGACTTCATGTCAAGTTTGTTAATACTTACAGGACATTTATGTGGACAAGTTTGAAATCTGGACTTGAAGTATCTTTTTAAACTCTGCTTAAGAAATTAAGATAGCATCCAGTGTTGTCCCAACAACAAACATTTTCCAGTGTTCAAGCTGCATAAATGTTAACAATGCATCTCAATCCACTTGCAGGGTTCGTATTGCAAATAACAGATGAATAATGATTTTTGAATCCTTATATTCAGTTGAAGTATGCTAAAGCATTCACGCTCTGGCCCCACCTCTTATTGTAAGAGACTTCTGCAGTTCTATCAAACCCATCTACATAAACAGTGAACGACTGCTATGACAACAAATACAGTTTACAGATTAAACCAGAGATAAGGTTTTTTCTCTTCTTTTTCTTGTGGTGAACAGTATCTGTTTTGTTCTGCTGCTAACCACATGTTCACCGTACCTGTGGGTAAATTTCCTTTACATGGAAGGTGAATTGTAGGTTTAATGCTACATGACACATTGTCAGAACTTGAATAAAGATGATAAAGCACAGTGGAGTGTGTTGAGAGATTACACTTTCGCCTGCATGCCGACAAGCAATAACTTGCATTTCTTGCAGGCTTCTGGTGATGCGCATGCATAATCTTCATGGGACAGAAAAGGAAAATGAAGAGGAAGAAAGCAGTGATGAAGAAAGTGATGACGAGGAGGATGCAGATAAGAAACCACAAATGGAACTGGCCATGATGCCTCATTACGGGGGGGTTAACAGAGTTAGAGTATGTTCTTTTATTCTCATTATTTGTTAAATAAACAATGTGTGATAAGTGCCTTTTTCCCACCCGTTAACTAGTTGTGCTGCTGGGTTTCCAGGTGACTCCGTATGGACAACAGTCCCTGGCTGCTGTGTGGTCCGAGAAAGGACAGGTTGAAATATTTGACCTCCAATCTCAGCTGGAGGCCGTCCACAGTTCAGCTGCAATGGCTGCTTTCGTCCAACAGCAAAAGGAAGCCACGCCTCTCTTCAGTTTCTCTGGTCACATGAGTGAAGGCTTCGCAATGGACTGGTCACCTAAAGTACCGGGTGGGTTTTATACCTGCAACTAAATCATAGAGGGGGAAAAACACCCTTTGTTTCCTCTTTTTGACATTTAGCGATCAAACTCAGTAATTTACAACATTGTTTTTCTGTACATCTACACCTCATTTTGACCTCTGACAATTTTTTTTTCCAACATATCCAGATATGATATGAGGACGAGGAATCTGAACACACACATCCAACTTAGCTGAATCCAACTTAGCTGCAGCTTTTATAACTTTCCAGTAATCATCACAGTGTACAGTATAAAGTATTGTTCATTTAATTATTTTTTATTTGACCGACATAAGAACCAAACTTGTGAGCAGACTTGGCAAAACATTATTGGATAGAGAAGTGGCTGACTGGGATTCAATAAGCATAAATAACTACCAGAATTAAAGATTTTCACTGATAATGTGTTTGCAGGTAAATAAATAAAATCCACACAGTTATAAAGTCAATATAGAAAGAATCTGGAATAAACTTTGCATGCAATCATTCAGAATAAATTTCTCAGTTTTAATGACAAAATATACATCAAAAGATGCTGCAGTTAAATATTTTATTCTAGATGTGTCACATTGGACAATGCTTTGAAGATTGAGGCGAGCGTCTTTGGGCCTGTGGCTCCGTCTACACAAAGTAGTTGGTACACTTGCATGCTGCAACAGGTCTGAACATGTTAAAGGAAGCTGAAATGTTTATTGTTGTGTCCACATTTGATCGACAGGTCGTCTTGTCAGTGGGGATTGCAAAAAAAACATTCATGTGTGGGAGCCACGTGAAGGAGGAACTTCATGGCAGATTGACCAACGACCTTTCAGCTCCCACAGCAAGTCGGTGGAGGATCTGCAGTGGTCGCCCACTGAAGCCACAGTACGTAGAACTTGTGTTTTAGTGGTTAATACTGTCACTCCTCTACGTTTACTGAGTTGCTACTGGAGCTGAGGGATAGCTAGATAAATATTAGACATGCATATTTTGATTTGCATCCTTGTCTTAACAGCACTGCTTGAGTGGCCCAACTGATCTTTAATAAAAAACGGAGGGTTAATTTGTCACCATTAATGATGTCAAACTGATATTACCAGCTTACCCGCACTTCTCAGGTGTTTATTCGTAAAAGCAGGGTGTGTTGAAAGAATGACGAACTGCAATGCATAATACTTTGACTGTACAAGGAACCTGTGGTAACAGTGCAACTATGCATTATCGCGGTTTTGTAAGCAAAATCTCAGACTGAAATAGTTGCGCTCATACTGGCACTCCTCACCAAACTTGTTTGTGGTATGTAAACGTTCATCCTCCCTAATGTTGGGTGTTAGCTTTTTGCTTTAATGAATGTACCTTCTGCTGTTTGTGACATTCTTGGGATTAGTCCACCTAAGTAGTGTTGACTTCAATATCATAAGGTTTGAATAGAAACAGGATTTCATGGAAGGCAGAGTGTATAAAGAATATATTGCAATAAATACAGTGAAGTTCCTCTTGCTGAGTTCCCCACTTGCTTTGCAAATATTTACTATTGAAATCTCAAAGTTCATTCGCTCTGCCACCAGGTTTTTGCATCTTGTTCTGTCGACCAGTCCATTCGCATCTGGGATATTCGTGCACCACCAAATTCGATGCTCTCAGCTGATGGAGCTCACTCATCAGACATCAATGTAATCAGCTGGAACAGAAGCGAACCATTCCTTCTGTCAGGTGGCGACGATGGTTTTCTGAAAGTGTGGGACCTGCGGCAGTTTAAGGTAAGAGCTAACAGAAATGAATGCAAGATCACCACTGAACACATGCGAGATTAACCCTCTGGGGGTTGTGGGCGATTATCCACGGGTTTTCATTGCAAAGTAACCTCCTGTTATTGCTACACGGAAAACAGGGTTTAAGGCTGTATTACAACACACGCTCTACAAACTTCTTGGATTCCACCTAACACAGACATGTGTTCTTACAGCTGTCACACAATAGGTTACCGCAGCTGCGTCCTCCTGCCTAACATAGGAATCTGTCTTTGATTTACCTTTTTAAGAAATTGTGCACATTAAGTATTCTTTTGCTACAAGTTCACATGCATGTTTCTGTAGCCTAGTGTGTGAACGAACAGCTGTCTTACCCGACTGGCCTCTTCTACCTGCAGACTGGCCGACCCGTAGCAAACTTCAAACAGCACAGCGCTCCCATCACATCTGTGGAGTGGAACCCTGTGGACTCCAGCGTGTTTGCCGCCTCGGGAGCAGATGACATATTAAGTCAGTGGGATCTTTCCGTGGAGTCGTGCGATTCTGTTGCCAGGGTAGAGGGAGTCAAGGACCTACCCCCTCAGCTACTGTTCCTGCATCAGGGTCAGTCAGAGATCAAGGAGATCCACTGGCATCCACAATTGCCTGGCGTCATGATTTCCACGGCGCTGTCAGGGTTCAATGTGTTCAGAACAATATCCGTGTAGCGAGTGTGCAGGTGAACGTGTGTGCAGGTTTTTGAATTATTCAGTATTATTTTTAACTTGCATGTGAGGAAAGAGCAGTGAAGAGCTTGTAATAATGTACATAACTTAGCTATGTAAGTAATAAATCTACTTTTTGACATTTATGTGCTAACATAGGCGCCACGAGTTACTCCAGTGGAACGGTCTGTATGTTGAACAGATGTGCAAACTATTTTAGGCATTCCTTGTTGCGTGCTTAAAATAAAGTTATACTTTATAAAAGACTGATTCATTTTACTGCACTGAACCAGCATAATTACTCCAATTAAAAGGAAATTATTTAAGACCTTTAACTTTTAACCTGTCATAAGAGCTCTAGATGTGCATACAACACAGTTGCAATGCAGTAAATCAGTGTGGTGTATATTGGAATGATGGCACTTTTTGTACCAGTGTTGGGAGTCTGGGCACATGGTAACCTTTTTGCTTAAAATGCTTAAATAAAATCAATCACCAATGCAGAACACATCACAACAGATCCACTCTTTTACATTCAGAAAGACTGAAAAAGTCAGCCAAGGCTGGTCACGATCAAATCCCAATAATTACTTTATTGCATTTACTGTTATCCTTGTTAAACCACAGGCTGAAAAATGTGTCTAAACCAGCATTTCAAACAGATGAGTGGAACGATAGATATCTCCCTTTTACAGCATTTTTTCAAAACTATTACACAAGCAAAAAGCGTGTACAAAAATACACAGCTAGTCCTGATTTATAATTGACCTTTAAATCCCATGATTGTCTTTGCCTTCTAGAAAAATCCAATCCCACAGCACAAAGGATACCTTTGGTAAGTTATAGACATGCAAAAAATAAAAATAAAAACACAGATGTGGCTTGGTTTGAGCTAAAAAGTCCCACATTGCCAGATTTGGAATGTGACAAATTCACAGTAATTATCAACACCGTCTGAGGACTCTTTGTAAAGCTTTTCAGATGAATAAAACGAAAGGCATGGAGGCTGTTCTAAACACACAATGCGGGAAATTACGAAGAAGGAACCGATACAGCATGGGATACAATACACATGCAACTCCCTTTAAGGCACTATAAGAAAAAAGTTTTAAACACAGCGCTCACTGCGTTTCGATTATGTGTCAGATATAAGACATAGAATAAAACATTAACAATTCAACCCTCATTATTTTAGTCCAAACTCTCCAGAGCTTCATTCTGTCAGCAAACCTTACGGCTGAATGAAGTGAATCAAAGTGCTAAAATTCTTCACTGTTAAGCCCAAATTTGTTTAGTCATTTGCAAGTCTGTTACTCATGTGGATAAAACATAAAAATGTTTCCAGTTGAGAAAAGTGGTTTTAAAGCTTTATCATATTTTTTCTTTTGATTAAAAAGGTCTATTTTTTGTTTACATATATTTTATTTAAGACTCCTAGCCAGCTAATAGTAAAAAGATGGGTTAAGGAGGTATACAGTTTATCGTACACCTAGTTTACTTGACAGCAAGGATGTTTCATAATAAGGAAAAAGAAAAAAGTCCCCTATAAACCGATTTCATCATCAAACTCGTCTTCAAATGTGTAGCCCCGTCCTGCTTCCCCGTCCTCCTCCTCCTCCTCCTCCTCCTCCTCCTCTGAATCAGTCTCTGAGTGGACACTGTCAGCCCTCCTCCTGTCCAATGGAGTGACCCCTTCATACTCTGATGAGCTATGTGATGAAGCAGGACTGGGAGGCAAATCTGGTTTGTGATTAGTGAACTCGGTTTCGCATACTGGGCTCTTTCTCCCTTCACTCTCACCTCTTGTTGGACTGTAACATGCCACCTGATCCTCATCCTGAAAGTCAAATGCTTGACTTTCTTCCTCTTCAGATGCTTGGCGGATAATCTCATCTCGCTTATCACTAAATCTCACTTTTGGTCGTGAACCTTTGGGCTTGATACCATTGCCGTCTGATATTCTACTGTCTTCCACCGGGTTTCCATCCAAGTTCTTCCCATTCAGCTCATTTTGAATGTTCACAGACATCTCCGTAGCCCCTTTGCCTGCTTTGGTTTCCACTACAGAGGTGGCACTTTGGGTACTGAACACATCCTTGTCATTGTAGTCAAGCGCCAGACCATCCATCACCCCCAACACATCCCCAAGCATAGATGGGCCCAGATCCAAATCCAGGTCCAGAGTCAATGAAGACACCGACTCGGAGTGATGAAGCTGATTGTTCTGTGGGCTTCCTGGAGTATCTGTATGAAGATCACCGTGGCTGACTGCCACCTCAGCTGGGAAGACCCTTGATTCTCCCACATCAGCAGCAGAAGTAGAGTTTGGGTCTATGGTGGACAGGAAGGACGTGTCCCCAAAGGTGTCGCCACCTCTTCCGATGTGCATGGTGTGGCGAAAGTCACCCAAAGGCGCTGAGATCATGGTAGGGTCCAGGCGAGGTGCCCGAGATGATTTGTGGAGTGGCATGACTGGAAAGAATTTAACGCAAACGTCAAAACAGGTAGGGTGACTTCTCATGCATCTGAAGCAGCACAGGCAAAATGAAAGACAAGACGAGCAAATGAAACACTGGAAGCCTGGTTTAACCTCCTGATAAGAGTGTGAAAATGTACCCTGTTGTGTAATATTATGGGAAAGCAATGAGTATTTTGGCACTGGCGTTGGCTGTGAAGGCCATGCTGAGACTTGTACTTGAAGCACACCATGCAACGTTAGCACATACTTTTCTCTGCCCTCAGGGGTGTAGTAAGACAAAAACAAGACTGTAACCTTCTCAACAAACATGAACATTTCATTTCAGAGTCTTGTAGTAAAAAAATGGTTCCAGCTGAAGCCAACCATAAAAGCCTTTTAACTAATAACTAATGAAGCAGGTTGGAGCTTTTTAACGCAGGTGTTGGTAAAGTTTAATGCCTTTCTAACATTAAATATACTGTAAGCCACTGTTAATGCAGACCTCAGGGTCTAACGCACGGATGTGAATGGGTGAGTAAATTCAGCAGGGGAGGGGGCTTACAGACCCAACACTCCAAGACTTTCCAGAAATTATTCAAATACATTTTTTTAAAAGTCAAAACACGTCGTTTAATAACTTTAACTCGTAGGTACTAACAAGAACACCGTGTATTGGTGAGGATAGAAGCGTCTGGGTGAATTAAAAAAAACATTCCTTCTATGAGCTAAATGAGAGTCTCTGTAACATTTTAAGGACTGAAAACTTACTTTAAAGCGTATTCTGTTGTCTTTGACTGGCTCCCACTTCAATATCCAGCTTTTTCATCTGGCTTTTCGGTTTCGCCTTCCTCTCGGCTTTCCCCTCGCGCTTTTCTCGCCGTCGTTTGCCTGTGTGATTTTTTTTCCAAAGGGATGGGCACGAGCTGAGGAAGTGACGCGACAGTTAAAAGTGAGGACTGAGAGGATCAAACTGCAGTGAGGATAAACGACAATCATCACATTGCTTCCCAAACAGAGCAGAACAGTTGTGAGAAAATTACTTTATTAAGTTAGATCACTGAAAGTTCAGTTTTTAACGTGGTTTCGGCATATCTGTGTGTTTGTTTGGAAGTTTGTTCCAAAACAACAAGAGTAAAGTTTATTCAACTTAGTGGGAAGATAGATCTGCGAAGGAGGATGCATTACATTATGATTCATTCATTCATTCATTCATTCCAAGTGTGAAACAGGACACTGGCCTTTGAAGAAGATTGCACTTTCCCCCATCTTGACAAACTTTCAAATAAACACGTTCAAATAATACTGAGAAAGTGCTGATTTTATTTTTCACTTCTGCATAACATTACAGAAGTTATTATGAAATTTTACAATTTACAAAAAAAGATCACAGTTACATTACTTTATATTTGCAGTGTATTCATTTCAGTATTGTCTTTTACCTTTAGCTGTAGAGACCTGCTTCACACAGTAAGAAAACCAGTTTGGTGCCACAGCAATGGCTTTTTTTTTTTTTTTCTAGCGTGCACTGTAACATTTGAAAAGTAGTCAAATATTTTTCAGTTTGAAAATCAAGGAAAAACATCTATGGAGTGTAACTGACACACAACAGAGTGGTTGAGGATAATCAGGAGTTTTAGATAGTCAAAATCATGGAACATGGTGCAGAAAATGTGAAGCAGTTTGACTATTATTAAATACTGTTAGAAATTCCATCCATCCATCCATCCATTTTCTAAACCGCTTAATCCAATGCAGGGTCGCGGGGAAGCTGGAGCCTATCCCAGCTGGCTTTGGGCGACAGGCAGGGTACACCCTGGACAGCTCGCCAGTCCATCGCAGTGTTAGAAATTCATGCCCAATTATTCAATCCAACAAATAATACAATCATGTGATTTGGTCTAGTTAAGATAAATGTCATCTGATCAGGTTGCAGGTAGCTCAGAGCAGAGCAGATCACTTGGTTCCTTAATGTCCTGATCAGACCAGTGTAAGTGCAATGAATCACCATTGATCCTGGCTAATGAATGATGCAATATTCATTAATGTCTTATAATAAATGTAGCAATGACTTAAACATCAGAAATATTGTATAAAAGATAATAACTTTTTCAGACACACAAGGATTTTCCCGAGGCAGATGTCAGTGGGTCACTTCTTTTGTTCCTATGTGAGTAATTATAAACAGAAGATGATAAATTACAAAGGAATGATGGAATAAATAACCTGACTTTTTGGTTTTAGATCGGATGGTAAGCTTTGAGAAGAAACTAAAATTATTTCTGTTTACTCAGGGAGAATAAAATGAACGGCGAGTTTTTGAGCAGTTTTTCTTAACATTACTTTGAGGTTGTGGTGAGATGATGTAATCTCTTGGTTTGAAAAGAAGGAATGTAAAGTTGCAATGCCTTTGTGCTTGCTGCACTGTTATTAAGGTTATTTTTATATTATGAGCAAGTGTCCTTATGTTTGTTTCCTAAGCTGTTGTGAACCAGTGTGTTAGGGCATTTTTAATGAAAGATTATGTTATAATTTGGTTGATGATATTGGCTAGTCTCTATAAGAGGCGCTTATGTGAAAGGTCAGCAACTAATGGGGATCTGATAAAACAACAAACCATTGAATAAAATCTCCTAAACATGCTGATTTGTTTGCAGTTTTCACTGTAAATTAGTCTCTTTTTGACATCAACACAGGGAAATTTGTCTTTTATCTCACAATGTAACCCTCCAAACCAAGAAAACTTCATATATTAGAGTTAATCCTCTAAATGGCAGGGACTTTATCAACTGACACATTTTACTATGAGGGCAGGATTTTCTTTTAAACCCAGACATTGAAACTGTTTTAACTTATTTATATGTCTATATTTTGTACACTAGAAATACAAGTCACATTGTGTCTTGCAGTGCTCACGTAGTGGTAGTTTTCTCTACTTTGTTTATCCATACTTAGATAGATAGCTATTCTCAATTTCTCCCAAGACGGTGTGGTGCAGTTATGATTACTCCTAACAAATATTACTGCATCAATAAGGAAAGTCATATCCTCATGCTTGGCTTCCATATCCTCTCTGACCCCAATAACGCGAGTCCTTCTTCAGGACATAAATTTTTTATTTGGATAAAACAAATTAAAACCAGCTTGTCATTTTCAGCCAGTTTTTTTTTTTTTTGCATGTAAAGGTACCATGTTTTTAGTCTTTGACAAAAGTCTCTCAAAAAGTGGAAATTAATATGCATGCTGGGTGATTCCTTCATATCTGGACAGCTCTATGTGTTCAACTTCATGCCCAGCATTAGAATGTGTCTCTATATGTCACATATCGTGATCTAATCTTTCTGTTTGCAGAGATCATGTGTCGTTTGACAGATCCACTTTAATAAAATGATATATTCTTATATCCCCATAACTTTCAGAGCTGATCTGTTCACTGCAATGTTATTTGGACTCAGACCTTGATTGTATTTGTCCCATGACCCAACATGTCATTAAAAACAGGCTACACAGCAGGAAGCATGTGAGAAGCAAACACATTTGTGTTTGCTCCCACAAAAGAATGAGGCCAAGATGACCCAAGAGCATGACCTGAACAATTACATCTCTATGTCCTTCCTAGACTTTGCACTTGTGCACTTGTGATTGAATTGACAAGATGCTTCAGTATAAAGAAGCAAGATGCTGCATCATACTTAAATACGTAAATCGCAGTGTCAAGATATGAAGCATTGCATACATTCAGCTTCATTTGCAAGATCAATTTATTAATGTGAAGAATATAAAACAGCCCTCTTCATGGAACACATCTGCAAAAAAATTCAATTGAGAATTAACGATTAAACAAAATAAGCCATTTCTGTTTGCTGTAAATTTATGTTTAATACAAAGCTTTTCTTAAGAAATACACTATAGTATTGTGTGTAAGTAAATGTTAACGTTTACAAGGTTGCAAAACTCTTGAGATTTTGTAGAAAAAACCTCAGTGCCAATTTTGGCTGTCCTCAAGTAATAAACACAGTTATATAGACTATAAATAGGCTGCAACACTATAGTGAACCTATTATAGTGCTCAGTATGTAATCATGAATGGTTTAAATTAAAATTGTTTGATTTATTTCCTCGTTTATGGAAAGCAGTCTATGAATTTGAACCCTTCATATGGCCCCACCTAGTTGACAACATCATATTTTTAAAGGGAGACTGCTGCATAATTATCTCACATATTTCACTGCAGGCCTTACTCATGCAATTTGTCTGTGATCTTCTCAAAAAGGCTTGAGGAAAACTGGATTTGAATAGGATGCACTTTTTAGGACTGTATTGTTAAACTTCCTTCCTCTGGTGGGTTAAAAAAACAGAAAGCTCAGGTATTCGAACAATGGTTCTAGGTGGTGAGTCATTATGAGATCATGCAACAACTGTTCAACAAATTTGTGCAATGATGTAGCTGACAATACTACAATGACAGCGAGTGAATCATTTTGCACACACATGCTGTCATTGACTGTTCGAGATGAAAGGGACATGGTGCAACATGCAGTATTTCTTGCTGTGTTTTAGAAATCAGGCATGGTATCCACAAGACGTTTTACAACAATTACATAAGAGAGAACACTGAGTCCTCCATTTATAATGATAGTGTTGTAAGAGTCAATACTGAGGCCAACATTAAAAAAAAAAAATGAAAGAAATATAGAAAACGCAGTGATGTGGCATAAAATATGACTCCCTTCTTCATGGCATTAAGAAAGCTTAAATTTGAACTTTGGAGTGACGTCCAAAAGATCAAGATGATTTGAGGGATTAGTGTGGGAGAAGTTCTCTGACAGGAAATGACTCGCCTCCCTGCAATCCAGAGACACACTTACACACAATGTCACACAAACACATCTTGCAGCTGTTTTTGTTTCACTTGAATGCAAAAAAGATAAATGTATCCACCTAAAATCCGTATCCCTTAAAAATATATATTGATCTGGTTAAGAATTAACTCCAAAAGATATTTAAAAATATATGGGGCATCTGTAGCTGTTTTCACACACACACACACACACACACACACACACACACACACACACACACACACACACACACACACGCACACACACGCACGTACACAAAGACACCTCACAGCCTTAAATAACAAGAACATACTGAGAAAACATGAACGTTAGAAGGAGCGAAAAAAAAAAAAAGAATCATCTAAAACATATACATCAAGTGGATGAGTCTGGTAGTAGGAGTTAATACTATGTTTTGCTGACATGTATGTTGTATTCCTCTATCATTACACAATTTTTCAGGGTTGGTAAAATATAGGTTGTGTCGATGTAAATACATCAGTAGTTATCCTTGAAGGTGGAGTATGTAAGATTTTCAATATTAAAAAAATTAACTAAAAAATAACTACAATCATAATTAGATAGGTTTTTTTAAACATGTAGGTTCCAGTCTGTCCATATTTGATGTGTTATTAAATTACAAGTTTAATTAATGACAAAGACCCTTCTTAAATGTTTGCCTACCAGTAAAAAAATGTGCTTTTTGTCATTTGTCATTAATTAAACTTGTAATTTAATAATACATCAAATATGGACAGACTGGAACCTACATGTTAAAAAAAAACTTTCTAATTATAATTGTAGTTATGTTATTAGTTAATTTATTTTGAAAATATTGAAAATCTTATACTCCACTTTTAAGGTAAAGAATCTTAAGTCCTGTACTATACATAGTGTAAACATTTATGTCATCTGCAGTCCCTAAAATATATCCTGCTGGCAGTGTAGGCCTACTCAAGACACATTTGGAGAATCTCCCATTGTGAACTGCATGAATCAATTTGTTACTATGGTAGAAATTCTATACACATATTTCACAAATTTCTGAAATCATACACATTATTTATGCTGTAAAATGTGATGGTTGTATTAATAGAATACATTTTATGGATATAAAGTCATTTTGATTTAGTTGTTATTATTACTCATCTTAAATAAGTCATATGAACTTTGGAGTGCAAAAGTTGAACAAATAAATGTACTAAAGAAGAACTGATGTAAAAAAAAAAAGACTAGTCCAATAAAAGTAATGGTGGTGGGGAGAAGGGATTAGGGGGTTAGGGGTGTTGTACAATCCCACTGACATCTGTTAACATGAAATTGAGGGTAATTTATTGTGTGCACGTTTTTACTTTTACTTTTTATTTTTATATATTTAAATTTTAGTAACAGAAACTACCCAATAAAACAGAAAGTTTTTATTTGTATTGATTCAAAGTAATTGATTTAAATCACAAAATTGATTCAAATGACACAAAAAGGTTTCTAATTATTATAGTAAGGTAAATAAATTATAATGCCATGCCAGTTTTCCAGTCATACAAACTAAATTTTCTCAAAGTTTCTATTTTATAGTTTTCTTTTATCCTCTTGTGCCTTTCTTTTGTGAAAGTAATTTTGAAATGATGAAATAATACCAAACATAACAGTATCTCATGTCAACTCGATTATCTCTACTTTCATAGTTCCTTGTGTGAAGAAACTCATTTTCAGTTAAATGGGTGGCAAGTTTGGTTTCAGTAAAGACTTCTTATCAGTAATAATCCTCCGTTTACGATAGTTGCATGTATTTCCCGAATGTTATGAACCAAAATACAGGTTTCCTGTCATGATGTTGTGATTATTTTGGTACTATCATGTGACTGCTCTTAAATTACTGGGCAAGCCTGTTTTTATACCAAGTATACAGGCCGTATAATAATAATAATAATAATAATAATAATAATAATAATAATAATAATAATAATAATAATGATGGATTATTTTTTCTTATTTCTGGAGCCATTGTTAACGTGTGCTGTCAGTTATTTTTTCACCACCAAACTTGACAAGTTAATTGTCGACTGATATTTGGTAAATTGGATCCTGCTTTTTGTATTTCAGGCATCATAATCTCGCCCTGTTCCTTTTGATGGACAGGCCAATAAACGAATGGGGCGCTGATTTAAAGTTTAAATTGCATTTGATTGGCTGAGATGTTAGGGTGTGGGATAACACAACTGTGTAACACACGGCTCAGGTCCACCTGAAAAATTGCGCATAGGGAAAACTAGCCAACATAAACAACGTCACTTGACTTGGCCAGTTTCGCTTATCTGCCATTTTGTATCTCTGTAGTCCGGTCAGACGAAGTTGATCGTCTACGAAGAAGGGATAAATATTCAAACGTCAACTGCTTTTTGCTTGTTTTTCTTTATTTGCCACTTGCATTGGGTTGTATTAAAGTATATTTTTGATGATTAGGTGATTAATTTCTGTCGATTAAATGTTTCCGTAGTAGCTACTCAGTTCGACGTCGCACTTGTTTACCTTTTCAGAAAGAGGAGCTAACACCAACATTAGCTCCGTTTCCTGCTAGCCAGCTAGCTTAGCTCGCTAACAGCTGTCCTGGCGGTGTAACGCTAAACCTGTGGTGAAATGGCGGCCAACACGGCGCAAGCGGCTCCTTCAGCAAACTGGTAGGTCACACTCCGTATCATGGAAGTAGCGGATGTGAGATTTTTTTTGTATATATTTGCTATATCAGCATTGTGTATTTAAGATTAAATTTAAAGATAATCTTAATTATTTTCCTAGAAGGGTGTTGAAAAAAATTAGCCTCTAAAGTGTGCTGGTTCTATTTGCAGGCCGTTGGTTCAGCTAACAAAAGCTAACCAGTTAGCCGTACTGGTTCTAGATCATACCAGCAAATGACTGGTGTTGGGGCGAGATCCTACAGATATTTATATCATAAAGTAATCATTTGTCTATTGGGAATGTACGTCCAAACAGTTATTTGTTGCATTATAAAGTTTTGTTATTTATTATTTGTTAGAATTAGCCATTGAAGTTTCAACTGTGAATTTCAGCAGTATGTTTTAACCATAGACCGTGGTTTTAACATATCGATGTCTATATTATGACATAAAATGAATGAATGAATCAATCAATCACTGGATGTTCCAAAAAATACCAGAAATCAGAAAGAACATTCATTTTTGCCTGACTGTTTGGATACTAATACTTTTTTTTTTTTAGTAAATAAGATGGTAGACTGTGATTCAATCCCTCCTTTAAATTGTGCTTTGATTTTATGTAAGACCACAATTTTCTAGTATACTTTTCAGCTGTTTGTCATTTGTTTACCATTTGTCCCAGAAAATTCTAGCTTAGCAACAGTCTACATCTGAACTAAAGATTTATCAAGTTGTAAATAATAATTTATTGCCTGTTATTGTTTTGCAGTGTAGATCAAATCTGTCTGTGTATGTCAATTAATTTTCCCAAAGTTTCCTTATTCATCTGACAAATTTTCCAATGTCTTTGGCAGGTCATATGGCCCTCCCGGAGATGCCCAGGTCCATGAAAATCCAGAGTGGGAGAAAGCAAGACAAGCACTTGCATCTATCAACAAAAGTCAGACCTCTGCTAAGTCTACACAAGATAACCTGGCCACAGCAGAGGTGTGTCTTCATCTCAATTTATAACTTCTGTCCTTTGTCCTCTTTAGCTGGAGTGCAGTTGGAATTACAGTATTATTTGCAGCTCATTTAGACATCTGTCACTTTGTTCCCCACCAATTTTGTTATACACAGTCCTAATGGTGACTGAGATCTTGGTCAAATTTGGGCATCCTACCCAAGTGTTAGCTTTGTGTAGAAAACCTTTGTGCAATCTGTCAGATTCTGAGAAAAGTCACATGACACATTTAAATGCATGCCTACCTACTGTTTGTTCCTATTAATGTGGCATCCTAAGAAAAATTTTTACTACGCAAGGTAACTATTATACCTGCTCTTCAGAAGTGATCGAGCTGCTCACTCACACATGAAGCTAGTGCTGGGAGATATATCGAAAACACTCAATATATCCCACAAAGTTATAGATATGTAAAATGGCTTTATCGCAAACATTTAGTACAGATTGTTATGGTAGCGATTTAGGTGGCGATATGTTTCGTAGCTCAGCTTATCTCCCTCACAGCAGATGGCTCACTCCCCCACCTATCCAGAAAACCCCAGCGCACTTGAATGCTGTTATTGTAGGAGTGACAAGAAAATGGCCTGGAGATGTAAGAGTATGAAGCTAAGTAATGGTCAAGCTGGTTTATGATGGAATTGATGAACTGAGGAAGTAAAACTCCTTTGCCTGCTTCTCCTCCTCCAGCTGCTCTTATTATTAAATAATCTGAAACGTGATAATTTTGTCTGTTTTGCAGGCAGTTGAAGAAAAACTCCTAATGTGTGCTCTCTGCTGGTGGGAGCGTTGCAGTGTAGCTCACTTCTGTGTGTATATATGGCATGGCGTGACATATTTAAATATTGGGTTGTTTAGCCTTCATAATAAAAGTAAAACATATAAACTTGTTCTTAATGGAAGGGGATCTTGCATTGTGATCTTGTGCAAAACAGAAAACTTAATAAATAAGAAAATATTTCAATGTAAAATAAATGAAAAAATATGTAATTTTGAGTAATTATAGCAAAGTAAAATAAGCAAACCTCATTTTTTTGGGGTGACTTTGGTTTCTGTTGGTGGTTTGGGTGCTCCCCAATATAATGGTTGCAAAACACTTTTTATTGAAAGTTTATGAGCGCAGGTTCCTGGTTCCAAATAAAAAATGTATTGAAAGGGAAAAATCACAATGAAGTTAAATTTAGTTTACCCAAATCTTACTAGATAGTGTTAGAAATTTACGGTGTTTTAGAGACTTCAAAGCATTGAGACGTATCGTGGGATAAAGCTAAAATATGTTGCAGTATCAGGTACAAGCCGTATCACTGAGCGCCACATGAAGCCAATGTTAATGTAATGGGTTGCGTTTCTGAAAGAAGCATTTAATTTTATTAACTTTAGACCTGTGAATATTGATCAGATTCACATTGTTTCGCACAGTTTGTTTGGAAATTATCAGGAAAGGAATTCAGGTGTTTTTATCTCATGATATTTTTAGGGTTTTGTTTGTTTTTATTTTATTTTTTATTTTTTGTCATGCCTGTCTCTACTGAATGACTTCAGCTATATTCTGAATTATTCTGTAATGCCAAGACTATTTGTGTGTGTTGCTAATTTCAGGCAGGCCAATTTCAGCCAGCAGTAACTGAAGCTGCTGCCATGCAGCAACAGTACTATCCATGGTACCAGCAAACTCAGCAGCATTACCCTGGATACACATACCCCTACAATTACTACTACCCCATGGGGCCAGTGAGTACAGAAAATAATTGTGTACTTGCATATGGTGGAGAACTGACATTGCATTTACTTAACTATAGGTAATGTGATACAAAAAAAAAAAACATGAAAGAACTTTTACTAGATTACTTTAAGGGTTTCATTTGGAAAGTGTTCTTTGTTTTTGGATTATCATGGTGACTGTGGCAGGTACGCATATATGCTAGGCTAGGCATTTAGTTTCAGCACATGAAACGAAGAGATGTGCATCTTATTGGGTGACCACTAAGTTTTCCTTTTCAAAAATTGCGTAGTGCAGTCAACATAAGTCTGTGACCTCCCAAAAAAGTGGGAAAATAAGTCAGATTTTTTTTTCTCCATTATTTTAAGTATGGAGCATACCCACAAAATCAGTATGGCATACCTCCTGGAACATACCCATCAACTTCAACTTCTAATGGACAGGTAAGAAGTATTAAGTTTCTTAGTATGTAGAATTTTGGATACAGATTGTGAAATCTTTAAGATCCTCATAAAGTGATATCTAAGTGGATGTGATTGGTGACGGTTAAATCTTAAAGCTCGTAAGCAGATTTTATCAAACTGATGTTTGATGTGAGGAATAGTAATTCCACTTTCCATTGACATCGTTGTGTTGCTTATCTTCAGACAGCATAACAATTTTGATTTCATTGTAATATTATTCTTTTTATTTCTTCCATAGCCTCCTCCAGTCCCTGGAATGGAAGACCAGTCTCCTAGCTACTCCTCCCAACCACAGCCTCCTCCCCCTGCTGCTCCCCAGCCACCTCAAAGCCCAACAAGCTCAGAAAACCCACCTCCTCCCCCTCCACCTCCTATTCCTCCCCCACCCAATTCCCAGTACCCCCCTCCCCCTTCACCAAATGCTTACAGTACCAACACCATGCAATACCCATCCGTTGACTCCAATCAGATGCAAGCCTACAATCATTCCCAGGGAAGGCCAAACTATGGCCAGAGTTTCCAGACCCAGAACACTTATCAGGCCCCTCAGAATAACTCCCAGCAACAACAAATGCAGAACCAGTATGTACCTGGTATCGGCAGGGGGGAGACCAACAAAAACCAGAAGCATGGACAACAACTTTGGCACCGCATGAAACGTAGGTTTTTATTTGCATTTTTCTTCTTTTTTTTTTTTTTTTTTAAGATAATGGATGTGTGTAAGGTTTATTTGGTAAACTAACATCAAACTAGTATTTTCCCCTTGTGCGTTAATGTAAAAAAACAAAACTCCAAAAGATGATGACTCCTATGCCTAAAAATATTCTGCTTTCATAGAGGCACCAGGGACAGCTGCTGTGAAGTTCAATATTTCGAAGAGGTCCTATCAGGTTCAGTGTTCCTCAGTTTCCAACCAAGCTTTCCAACAAAGTGAACTGTCCTCAGGGTTGAATCCAACACCTTCATCTCCAGCGACTGCTGCTCCTGGAGGTGTTCAGACACGGTGTGAACTGCTCTGTCTCCACTCATTTTCTTTCTGCTTCATTCATAGCTGGTATATTAACTTTAAATTCTTTTGTCATCAGACCCCAGGATTGGCCCCAAGCCATGAAGGAATACGTGCAGCGCTGCTTTACAGCATGTGAAACAGAGGATGACAAGGATCGAACAGAGAAGGTGTTGAAAGAAGTCCTGCAGGAGCGGTTAAAGGATGGCTCTGCCTACACCATTGATTGGACTCGTGAGCCATTACCAGAGTGAGTTTAGAAGTGGATTTGTTTGTGAATTTTGTAGTTGTTTGTAGTAAGTTGAATCTTAAATGATCTTTCAGTGACTTGTTGATAGATTTGCCTAAGATTTGAGTCTTTGTTCCTCTGTAGGTTGAAAGTCAAGCAGTCTCGATGGGAATCCATTTCCTCCCAGAGAACATCAGATAGTTCAGTTAACCGTAGTGGAAATACATTGGGTGCTGTTTCAAGAGGCAGAGGAACTGGACACAGATTAGGCCACTACAGGAATATATTTTCTCAACGGAGCCCGTCTTCTAGTTCATCCCGGTCATCCTCTCGCTCTCCATCCCCTTCACACAACCGTCACAGAGACCGCAGCAACCAAAGGCACAGGCGAAGGTATAGCAGGTTCTTCTCCTTGTTTTGGTTTTTAAAGTAATCCTGCTCACTTGGGTCTAAACATCTTGTGTGTCTGCTCTCAGTGATTCTGGCTCGCAGTCAGACAGCAGCATCTCAAGTGACTTACGTCCTCAGCTGTCTAGACGTAGCCAGAAAGGAGGACGTGGTCGTGGCAATGACAGGGATAGAGGGCGTGGAGGGGGAGAGAGGGGCCGGGGAAGAGGAGGAAAAGCCAATAGAGGACGGCGGTAAATCATAAGATGTTTGAAATGCCATTCCTTCCTTGCTTTCCAGACATTTAGTGTAAACTTCAAGCTTTATTCTTTTAGAAACATGGATGATGCAAATTCAGGCGCTGGGAAGAAGAGGAAAGGTGGCAATGCAGGTATGGACTTCCATGACCCCGACAGAGAAGCAAAGAAGCAGAGCAGAGCAGCTCGTTTCCACAAGCAGCTGCGCTCCGAGCCGCTGGTTCTCTCCATCACTGCCCTGGACCTACCTGATGGAACCCAGGAGGGCCTTAGCTGGGAGGACTGCCCCATTGTAGGAACATGCCAGGACATCACCAAGCCCTACTTGAGGCTCACTTGTGCCCCTGACTCCTCCACTGTGCGCCCTGTGCAGGTGAGTTTTTCTCTGATGTTAACTTTCTCTGGTGCATCATTCTTTATTTTTTTTATGTTCTTTATTTTTCATACATAGATTTCACATTCTTTAGGAAACAATTTGAGTAATCTCTTTGCCTTTTTTTTTTCTTTTGTACAACACATGAGGAAATGTATGTTATATGTACACGGTACAAGCTCTGCATAACAATTAAGATCCATTCATTCATTTCATTCATTCATTTTCTAAACCGCCTAATCCAACTCAGGGTCGCGGGGAAGCTGGAGCCTATCCCAGCTGGCTTTGGGCGACAATTAAGATCCATTTTTTAATAACTTAATACCTTACTTTCATCCAGGTGCTTAGAAAATCTCTGCAGATTGTTAAAACCCACTGGAAAACCAACCAGGACTACGCTTACGCCTGTGAACAGATGAAATCAATACGACAAGACCTAACGGTTGGTTTTCCTAATGTTTTATATATTTCCCGGTTTTAAGCAGTTTTTATTTCTATTTAATGTTTGATTTATTTTCTTTCACCCATGCCAGGTCCAAGGTGTTCGTACTGACTTCACTGTGGAAGTGTACGAATGTCATGCTCGCATTGCCCTGGAAAAGGTGAGCCTGTCCAGTTTTTCTTTTGGCAGTGCTGGTGCACTACTTGAAAAGGATATTTTCAGTTCTCACTCAGTGTTAACTGTCTTCAGGGAGACCATGAGGAGTTCAACCAGTGTCAGACTCAACTGAAAGCCCTGTACAAGGAATACCCATCAGAGAACGTTGGAGAGTTTACAGCTTATAGATTGTTGTATTACATTTTTACTAAGAACTCTGGAGGTGAGCTAACCTATTTTGGGATTAAATAATCTTTAAATGTTAGAAAAACTGTATTTCTTTCATTATTTTGACCGTTTCATTTTCCCCTACAGATCTGACTACTGAGTTGGTTTACTTGACTCCGGCACTGCGAGCAGATGAGTGTGTGGCTCATGCTCTTGCACTCCGTGCTGCGTGGGCGTTGGGGAACTATCGCCGTTTCTTTAAGCTCTACCTGGAAGCCCCACGTATGGCTTCATATCTTATTGACAAGTTTGTAGAGAGAGAAAGAAAGGTTGCACTTCGGGCTATTGTTAAAACGTAAGTTAGACTCCAAAAAAATTTGAACAGCAAATTTTAGCTTCATGCAGGCTGACATGTGTCTTTGTTTCCTCTGTCCACAGATTCAGACCTGACCTGCCCGTGCAGTATGTGCAGACTACTCTGGGCTTTCCATGTTTAGACTCCTGTATGGCCTTTTTAACTGGCTTAGGTGCCACCTTTACCCCTTCTGATCCCAATAAGATAGACTGTAAAGCCAGCTCAGCTGCCTTGGCTGCTTCCTGAGTAGGGAGGGGGTTGAGGTTAGCTCAGAGAAGGGACACACTAAGGGACCGTCATGGATCCTGATGTATTGAATGCACTGCACTTGAAATATCTCAGCCAGCTCAGATAAACTTGAGACAGTTAATGCCAACAAGACCCACACAGAAAGAAGTGCAAGCTGCTGTCAGACCTCAAATGCAGATTTCATTTTCTCACATAAGAGATCACAGTTTTTAAAAATGAGGGAGAATAGTTATGCGCACACTGTCACGCAGATTCGCAAGTAAGGCCAAAGTCTCATCATGCTACGAGGCTAGAAAAGAGAAGGAACCGTTTAGTTGAGCGACACTTTAAACGCAACACTTGGATAGCAAGAAGGCAGTGAACCAGAACAGGAAGGCCCTTCACCCTCATGGTTCCTTTTCACTCATCCCAATCAGATTTCAGCGCTAACAGTGTTCTGTTATGTTTTTTTCCTTCCTCAAGTCAACAGCTCAAAGACCCGAAGATTCAAGTGTTGTCAGTCAAAAGAGAAACGGCCCTTCAAGTGATTCTCCCAACTCTTCGCTGCAGAATCAAGTCAGATAATGCGCTTTAAGACTCTTAGAAGATGCCAGCAGTTCCTCCGAAAGAAGAGGTGGTGGTTTGTATGTCCTGCCATGCATCCTGTTTTCTTACGGTGTCTACAGTTGCCTCCTCATCCTGTCTTTGTTCTCCATCTGGGCTGTGAAAGAAATGGACTGAGGCCTAAAGTCTTGTTCCTGATGTGGCAGTATTAATCCTCTCGTCACAGTTACAAAATGTTCGATCAGCACTGGGAAGAAGGCTCAATCTGATGGGCAGTGACTTTGTTTATGATGAAGGATAAGTGTTCATCAGACGAAATCCGCACCTTCACCTTCAAAGCTAAGCTTCATCTGCTGAGACGTAGTTGCTCATATGGCGAGTTTCTGCTTCAGAAGTTCCTGCTACCACCGAATATCCGGTAAAGCCCAGTCGTCCCTGTCCTTCATTCATCAACCATCCTGACAGCTGCTGAGAAGAATCGGGCTGCGAAGCTACAGTTTTTCAGCACGTCGGAGGGCAAGCTTATACCTTAATCGGGATGGAATAACAAGTGGTTTGTATGCTACACCTGGCTCTGATTCCTGCGAGGCTGGTAAGAAAGAGGGACTTCTGGAAGGAGGTGGATGACAGCCCAACAGATGTCGCCTCATGTTTCTTCTGTGTTAAATGTTGTGTGTCTTGTTTTTCTTTTCTTTTTTTTTTCCTTTTCTTTTGTTTTGCTTTTTCCCTTTTTCTTTTGGATATCAGTGTTGACCTTTCTCCCAACAAAATGGAAAAAGAATTATGGAAATGCTATCAAGATTTAAGTAAAGTTTCCAAGTTGATTTTTGGACAATTTGTCGTAGCAAATCAGGCAATAGCCTAAAATGCCAAAACTGAAGTGAAACCCAGAATTTTTACTACACAGATGCACACTGCTGTCTGAAAGTCAAAAGTATTTGAATTGGTGACTTTTAATCTGATTTAGAGAGGAATTAAATGCAGTGTCATATGTAAATTGAGTGCTGTTTCATGCTTCTATGTCTATTTTCGAACAAAAACTAAAATTTCCAAAGTACACTTTCCTAATTGGTCATAAGACCACCTGGACAAAGTTCTCAAAGCTGGGAGTAGTAGTCTGTTTATGTTTTGGGGCTTTTTTTTTTTTTGCTCTCCAGGGGCCAGAGTAAAGCTGGTTAACTCTGGTTTTAGTCTACACGTGATTTTTGGAAAAAAGCTTTATTACATTGGCTAAAGGAATAACCAGACGGGTCAAACGTAACAGGAAACGTGGCTCAAGCCAACAGTTATGTGTGCATCTTGTCACCATATCCTCAAAATGACATCTTTCTATTGTATATTTGTGAAACCAGAGGTTGGCGTTATTTCTCTGTTATTCTCTTTTCTCTTCATATGAAATGGTATTATCACTGCGTACACACTATTCCAGGCTGGTATTTTTGAGTGAACTAGGGTTTGATGCAGGCTTGCAGTACAATCGGCATGTTTACTTAGGAACCAAATATATTGTAAATATTGTATTGTGATTTACCTTAAATTAGCATATAGTATATTTTTTGTTTTGTTTTAATTCACACATGGGTAAGTGTGAGGTTGTTTTCATGAAATCTATTGTTTATGTGAATATAGAGCTGAAATGCAGTCGGGTCCAGATTGGACTAAATTTTACATCTGCCATCACTGTGGGTATAATGCAGAACAGACAGCACAGCCTGAAAACATTAAAGTGGCTGTCGGATCAAATTGCAGTTAAACCAGAACAGACTGAATAATGTGATCTAAAGGGTTTTCAAAAGTGTCCCTCTAGGCGGTGTCTCACTAGAGACCACAGTTGCCATTACTATTTAATATTACCACCTACAACAAAATAGCAACAAGTTGGCAGACCACATGTGTATTCCTAGATTAGTTGTCCATCACTGTTATTTCAGCAGATGTTTTGTATTCATGATCTCAACATGTCTTTTCTTTTCTCCCTTCATTTACCTTGCCCTCTGCTGCTCCCTCCCCTCTCTCCCTGAACCTTCCTCCCACAAACCACCACGCCTCTCGTTCTTCAGCTTGCAGCACTGCTGCATTGCAGGAGCACATGGAGTGAAAAGTGGGCGAACCTCCTCCAGACGCCTGCCGGGGAGAATGAATTGTGAGCAAGTCTTGGTTTGACCCACTCACGTTGAAGCCATGCAGCTGGTTAAATACATGGGGAGCCTCACATTATGAAATGTGGAAAGTGTTTGTGTGCTGCTAATGTGATTTGCTGCTAACTCAAACATTTGAGAAGCGTTTGTGTGCAACATGACATCTATTTGGTTTTAGAAAAGATTCTTGATGATTGACCCCGGTGCTGTTCTCTGTTTGTCCAGGTGCATTTGCACTTACTGAGTTTATTAGAACTTACAGTTTATTATAACGTTATAATTTAAGGAGTTTTGCATTTGTTTACTTTTGCTAATTAGGAGTAATCTGTTTTGTTTGTTACATTGATGGACTTCTTCATTTATAGTTTGTTTAGAGCTTTATTTTCACGATGGATCCCTTAACATTAAAAAGTGCGTCTGGACATACAGAACAAACTGCTTTCTCGGTTCATCTAGGGATTCTTTTTAAGTGCTCATCCTAATAAATGACTTCTGTATGTGATGACCTTGACCTGTAAATTTTTTGCACAGGGTTGCATTATGTACATCCAATTCCTCAGGATTATACACCCAAGGAGGTGTTTGTTTTTTTTAATTTATTTTTTTTGTTTGGTTGTTTCTTGTCCCCTAGAGAATTCACTTTTAGATGACTAACTGCACATTTTCATTAGTTTTCCTCCGGTGCCAGAATCATTTTTCCTGTAATTCTTTTGTTTTTATTTGCTCCCATGTTGCTGTATTCGTCCATTAGTCTTTGTGACTCCTTCCTTGATGCTGGAAGACCTCCAGTCTCCCTCCCTTCACTCGTTCTTTCCCTGACTTTTCTGTTAAACTGGTCTGTTTGGATTCGTCTCTTCTCTGTTCTTCCTCTTATCCCCATCTTCTCCCCTGCATGATGCTCTTTCTCCTACAAGCCTCTAACAAGTATTTCTCTTTTTTTTTTTTTTCTTTTACCGGTATGTCAAATGTTTGTGACCATTTGCTGCGTGCAACTAGTCACTCACTAGTAAGTATTGTTACATCTGCAGTGCTTTCATAGTTTATGTTGCAGCTCACTTAACAACGAAGCTGAAGGTATATCTGCAATTCCCCGCCCTTCACCCAACTTATACAGATCTGACATGAGAAACTGCCATATTGTAAATATTGTGTAAATACTTTTTGAATCAATAAAATTCAAGAATAAATAGTTGTGTTTGTTTGTTTTTTTTAATTCAGTTTCAGCAGAAGAGTTTGGTAATACATGAACTTTATTTTTACAAGATCTTAAACTGAGTGAAAGGCAACAGTGACAGTTTGGAAATTAAAGATTGATTACTTGGCACAAAAGAAATTTCCTTACAAACATTGGGCTTGACATTAAAGCAAACATGAGAAAGAAGTGGGAACAGCAGCTGTAAAAACAGACATGTTAGTTTTCCAGGATGGAACAATAACAATGATGGGACTTGAACAGAGAGAGGAAGTGTTGCAAAACACGTTAATGTGTTTCATTTTATGTGGTTTTATAACAGAAATTGGAAGCATGAATCTTAATTTAAAAGAAAAAGGGTTACTTTCTTTTCTGAAATGGAGGAATTACAGTTTGTATGCACAGATATAGAGGCCTATAACCCAAACTACAGGTGTAGATGGAGAAATGGTTCAAACTGTTAGCAAATAAGTTATGAGTTTGGCAACTGCCAGATACGAGCATAACTAAACTATACAACTCAATCAAGGCAAAAGACAGAAGCAGAAATGCAATAATTAAGGTAATTATAAAGCCAGAGAATTGAGGGGAAAAAAAGCTGTCAGTCAAAATCAAATGTAAAGAGAAGAAAAAAAAAAAGAGTGGGCCTACATGATACAAAGCACAAGGAGATGCGTATGAAGGTCAAAAAGATTATCTCATGATGAGCCGTTTTGAGAAAAATAAGATTTATCCATGAAATCTACAGCTACTCATGCATTTAAAGCAAAGAATAAAGACACCAATCGTGCTACGAGATGGCAGAAGAAAAGCATAGAAAAAAGTCCAAAGTTAGATTGCATGCATGCAAAAAAAGTTGTGTAAAATAGAAGAGAAGGAAATAGAGGGGAAAAAAAACTAGACTACAGAAGAAAATTAATGAGGCAACAAAGTAGAAAAGCAGAAAAGAAATGAAATCTCAGAAAGTTGGAAAGAGAAGAAACATAAAAGCAGGTTGTTTCAGTTTCTGTGTGAGGACTGATGGGAACAATCCATTCAAATAATTCAATGTGATGGAATTTACCTACGCCATGGCACTGAATATTAATATGTTAGGACCAAAGGTTGTCTAATAAACATTCATAACTTCCATTTGATAGATGGACTAATTAATTTACAGAAAACAAGTAGCAGATTAGCACTTAATACAGCTAAAAACCTGAATGATTCTGACAGGTTACTTTGTTAGAGCTGACCTGGTACAAAACTTTTTATCCACCATTAAAAGGTTTTGGAAACAGAAAACAACCCAGAAACACAGTGAATGATCAGGAAAAAAAAGCAAATCTGGAAAATAAGAATTAAAACAGGTGAAGAAACAAGATGAAAACAGTTTTATTGAGAAATAAGTGTCAAACAAAGCAGAAAAAGAGGCAACAGAAACACAGGCACAAGATGAAATCCTACAAGAAGTCATTTAGCAATTTTTGGGAAAGAAAGGCATAAAATACAAGAAGAGGTGTCAGTAAAAACTAACAACAGCAGCAAAAGATAAGAGGATGGTCAGAAAATTAATATACTGATTAAGTGCCTTTGAGCAGCACCTTTAATCCTCAGTTTGACAAACAGATGAATAAGTGAATGTAAAACATAAGTCACAGACAGAAACTAGACGAAGTAAGGCAGGACAGGTCGAAAGAAAGTACTGCAACCAAACAGATAGATGAAAAGCCACAAATGTATGAGAGGTAGATTGTTAGAATGAGAAAATAATTCATTTCCCATTACATCCAGACAAACAGCAGCTCTGAGGTTATGACGGTGATACTGGTGTCACAGCTGTCTCTCACTCAACTAACTGAACAATGTAACCTCATACATATATGCTCACGCACTCACACAAACACACACACTCAAAAACAGATTTAGTGAATAATCGCCATCAAGAAATAAGTCATTTAACATTGTACAAAGTATTTTTTGTACAGTTTGACCCCTGAAACTTTTTGATATTAAACACACAAAAAAAAAAAGTTATTCTCACAGTATTTGTCACCAGCTAACGTCTGTTGCATCAAAACTCTTTAAATTCACAAAACAAACTCATTTAAAAGATTTCAACCAGCAACCTATAAATTAATACACAACCTCCTCTTCAGTGTGCTTCAGCAGGATGGACAGTAAACGGGTCCTGCAGGATTTATAACCTCAGTCTGGTTAGTCTCTGAAGGAGAAGTGATGATGGAGAGGTTTAAAATCTCATAACCTGTCAGTCCCAAAGTTCATAAGAGAGACCCCCCCTCTCAGACCCTATCCATTAGGTAGTTCAGTATGGGGTGAAGCGGTTGTATCCTCCTCTGTACAAACTGGTCTGTCGACAGAAGCAGAGTTCCAGGTGTAAACAGGGTCTGTTTCAAATATACTTTTGAAGCTGTACATGCGTGACTCACCATTGTACCAACTCCATATGTTGTTGTTGGTCCGACTGAGTGGTGATAGGGATCTGCAGCTGTGGCGTAAACCCGTCCATATCTGGTTAAATAGATAATAAACAACTCTTCCTGAGCAAATTTGGCCATCTTTTCAACTTTTTTATTCATGCTTTAAACTTTGAAATGAAAATTATTAAAGAATTTCCAAGAGAACTTAAACAATATCAGCAGAACAGTCGTGTAATTACGTATGCTTTTAACTGGTGGGAGAAAATAGAAAAAAAAGAATTTATGTTGGTTTTTGAGTTTTATTTGTGTTTTTGTGTATGTATGTGTGTGTGTGTTTGAAATTTTCCAAATTATTATAGTCTCCAAGAAAATATCTGATAATATTATTGCTCTTTTCATACCTTTTGTCTTGCAAATAAATTCCAAAAGTGCTGAGTTGAGTAACGTCAGCCAACTTAAAAGATGAAGTTTATGATACGGGATATACTGTCCTCATGTCAGGATGTCCTTAATTGTGTGTGTGTTTGTGTGTGTGTGTGCGCTTGTTCTTGTTCTTTCTGCTTCCTGGGGACCTAAGCCTGATTACACAGTCGCATGTGGGGACCATTTTACCTGTGGGGACCTCATTTCAGGTCTCCACCTGCACAACCCCATATTCCAACTAGTGTCTACATGTGCCCTATGCAGTTTCCCAGAATGTCCCCTTGAACTTCATTTCAGGACAAAATATGTATAGCCAAGCGCTCCTAGTGTGTGTGTGTGTGTGTGTGTGTGTGTGTGTGTGTGTATGTGTGTGTGTGTGTGTGTGTATATGTCTGTGTGTATCTGTCATGGAATTTATCTGATGAGAAATAAATCTATAAATCAACTGTTTTCTGTTCAATTCATTGGCCATGTACAGATGTTGCGGGCGAGAGGTCTCGAGAGCTCTGCCCCTGCTCAGAGTGCTACAGTGTTCTTTAAGCATACACAAACAACCTTTGCCTGGCAGCACTAGTCAAAACATCTGCTAGCTTGGAGATAACAACAGTAAAATCTGAAACAGGCCTTGAACAGAACACTTAGTTTTATGCATGAATCTACCAAAGCAAGCTTACTGAACTACTCTAACTATGCAGAATATATATCTTGTACTACTTAAAAGAAACTTAATAAATGAGTAACATATTAAAACTACACTATACGCATAATTCCACCACATTATCCTAAAAGAAAACCCAATTAAGAAACTGAGATATTTAATAAAACAACAAAAAAGAAAAGAAAGAAAAGAAATCAAATGGAAGAATGTGCTATTATGCTTGTAAGTCCTACCCATCACTGTAGGTTGCTGTGGCGGCAGATGCGGATTGGGCCACTCTGTAAGCTGTAGGATAACCACCCTGTGTTGGAAAAATGAAGTAACATAAATATGGTAACATAATGTGATTACCAGAGTGAAAAGTATATTTGTGAAAGGCACATGCAGTAACTTACATAGACTTCTGCTCCATACAGTCCATCCTGATATACAACCCTGAAAGCATGGACAACACATTGAACATGAAATGAGATACAAATAAAGCAAGGGCTATAGAGGGTGTGGTTGTGATGTATCTTTGTGAGAAAAAATGTCTTCTGTGTTTTTCTTAAGCAATTTTCCTTTACTGAACCACCAGTTCCCTTATGGAAATATTTGACAAAAAAAAAAACCCTGTTCAACCATTGGTCTTACCCAGGGTAGGCGGGCACAGCAGCAGGAGTAGCTGCAGCAGAGCGAATTGTGTTGTAGACAGCTCGACCTCTGCCACGCAGCGCAGAGCCCCGGTATGCCAAGGTGGGAGCTGCTACAGGATATGGAAAGCTGGCAACTAAAAAAGGAGGAAGGGAGAAAAAGGGAAAGTTTGGAACAGTGAAAGAAGCGTTGCAGGTCACCTCTAAATTCCAATAAAATCAGCATTCACTTACCTGTATAGAGTTCAGGTGCATACATTGCCCCCATGACAGGGTTGATCTTCCACCCAGAAGCTGCAGAGACATGAAAATGTAATATTAGCAACCTTCATCTTTTGAGAAAAACTTCAAGATTAGTCAGACCTCAAGAAGAATCCATCACTAATAGTTTATTTACTTGTAATGTCACCATTCACTAGTGGTGTCTGAGGTTTCTTTGTAACTACTCTTGCAGTGGCATTATTGACCTGGAAACACACACAAAAAAAAAAAAAAGCCATAAAAATAATGACAATAAAGGTTAAACATGTAGAACAGGATTACTCAGTCTGGTCCTGTAAGAGCAGCTTTTCCAGCAGGTTTTTGTCCTGAATCATATTAAATGTATTAAACAGCCGATCAAGTTCTACACAATGACTCATTAATATAAGTCAGTTATCTTTGAGGGGGCAACATAGAAAACCTGCTGGATTGTGGCTCTTATAGAACATGAATGAGTAATCCTGGTGCAGAAAGTTGATGTGAAAACCTACTGACACAAATTTTTCCTCACCTCAATCTTTCTTCCCTCTACGATTGTCCCATTCAACTTTTCTCTTGCTCGGTCAGCCTCGGTTGCACTCTCAAAAGTGACAAATCCAAACCCCTGTATGAATGAATGAATGAATGAATGAATGAATGAAAATACCTTATCATTCCCCCAGGGGGAATTTAATGTTGTATTTATAACATCATTTATTTGTAGAGGTGTCTGATATTATTGACATACCGATATCATTGGTCGATATTGACACTAAAAAAATTATCAGAATCTGTTTTTACTTTTTAAATTACACAATATACAAATATATAAAAACTCTTAAAATAAGTCTCCTTTAACTCAAAATGACAAAGTATGAGAGATTTCATGTACAGTTTTCCAGATAATTTAGTTTGTTTGGTACAACTTGCTCAAAGAATATAGGAATCGGTTGATATCAGTATTTGAAATTGAGAGTTGGAGAAATTCAGTATATCAGATATTGGTAAGAAAGTCAATATTGAACATCCATTTTTATTTGTGGTTTACCTTTGACCCCCGCTCATTGAAGATGATTTCTACATCAAGAATCTTTCCGAATTGCTGAAAAATGTGAGACATCAGAATATGTTATATGACGATATATGATGATCACACGTAACAGTGTAAATATAGCAGATGTGTAAATAGGTATAATCTTGCAACATTTAGTTGTCAAGAAAGAGGACATACCCCAAACATCTGGCGGAGGTCTGGGTCTCTGAAGCGGAAAGGGATGTTGGACACATGGAGGCGTTTCGGCTGGGCCTTACCTGACCCCTCCTCCTCACTTCCGCTTCCAGCTCCGCCCCCCGATGACACAGATACACTGAGAGACTGGGGGTCAGACGTCACAGGGGCCAAAGCATCCTCCTAACAGTGTGAAAGTAAGCATGGAGATAGGCGAAAAGTAAAGAGACGAGAAAAAAGGGACGAGAAAGAATGGACAAAAACAGAAAGATGGAAAGAAAAGATGGAGAGTATGAATGAGATGAGACAGATGTGAAGAAAAACAGGAAGAGGCCATCAGTAGAAAAGCAAAGAAAGGGAATGAGGTCAGTTAATGAACAACTTTCACATCTTTTAGAGACCTTTTCTCTGTGTAAAGATTCAGTTGGGTAAACATCACATCACATTAAGCAAAGATCATTTCCATGAGATCAAGTGATCCAAAGCAAGTTCAACCAGCATTCAGCAACCAGTGATCCTTCTCAAGCAAATGTAAGAAGGCGTGAAAAAGGCTCCATTTTAGTCAGGTATCTTTGAACACATGCCTGTAGGAGAGTAGAAAGAATGGAACTCAGCACACTAATAACAAAATTATGATATTAAAACTACATCACCCCAGCTGTGGTAAAGAAGAAATGACTGTTTCAATCTCTGCTGGAAGACCAATAGACTCTAAACAAATGTAATTAAATTAAATACAGTATACAATAGAAGTGACCACATGCCTTTGTATCGTGACTTAAATGTTACTTATTTCATAACCAAAGCATCTTAATAAAACTGCATGACGTCTCGTTTTGAGTTAATTTAACTACTTGATGTGTCCACCTATCATTTTGATAGTTCTAGTTGATATCACATTCTCTTCAGGTTACAAAATGTCAGTGCTGCTCAGATTTCTGGGGAGAATGTTGCCCTTTTCTGGGGGCAAAGGGCAACTTTTGTTTTAGAAATACTGCAGTGGATTTCTTTTCAAATCAAGCAGGTAACACATTTTGCAACCTGATGTCCTGGAAGAACACAAATGCTTTGTTTCCTTTACTCAGTTCCTTACACAGATGTAACTTCTTTATGTGCTACGTCCTCAGATGTTACCATAAGTGTAGACTTCACTGTTATGTTTTGTCTGAGCACTAAGGTGAAAAAAAAGGTTTGGGGTTAGGAGTTAAAAGCACACAGTTATTGTTTGCAATTAAGTCTACATATCAAAAATGACTTTGCACAGTCACTGATGCAACTCCTATCATCTTCAAGGGGATACATATATATATATATATATATATATATATATATATATATATATATATATATATATATATATATATATATATATATATAGAGAGAGAGAGAGAGAGAGAGAGAGAGAGAGAGAGAGAGATTGCAAAGGTTTTTTTAATAGATGTTTCACTCCTGTTGTAAACTGCACATCAAATCTTTGCTAATCTTTTAGACCTGTATGTCTAAACTGCCCCATGCAGAACAATCCAAGTTCTAATGTGCCAAAGTCAAAACATTCATTATCCCACAATGCACCACGATGCTAGTGTGTGCGCATGAATGTGCATGTGTGCATTGCTCAACCAGCATTGTCAACAATTATAAGGAAATTGTTAAAAAAAAAAAGATTTTTTAATACAAATGGCTAAGTGGGAACAAGAAGATGAGAGTGAAAAATATCTGCAGGATAGGCAGTGAGCTTGAGCAGCAAGAGGAAAAGAAAGAGCAAGGAGCAAAGAAAAAACAATACAAAAGCACTACAAAATGACAGGATACTGTGGTACTCTAATGTCAATAAGAACTGCAGTTTCAGACTTGAATATTAGCATTGTAGTACCAAGAGGCAGATAAACAGTGAAGAGGCCTCAGTGCAGCAGTGAAGGTCAAGAAAATCAGAGTCAACAAGGCAAAACGGTGCGCATGAAGCTTAAAAAGGAAGAGGGTGACAGAAGGAAAGCAAAGGATCAAAACTGAAAGGTCAGTCTGGGGTCACGGTGCTTTTTTTTCTGCAAAAGGTTAAAGGTAAATTGGCAAGGGGCAAAATTAATAAGGTGGGGATAGAGGTTCACATCCACCCTGGGAGGCATTTTACAAACACATAAACACACACAGGCCACTGGCACACGCTACACTTGCTAGCTATAGCTAACTACCGTAGACAGCAGTACATCACATCCACCCACACACACCACATATACACACACACAGGCCAGAGTGGAGAGAGGAAGCGGGGTTGAGTTGGGTGGTGGTGTCATGTCACGATGCAGATTTGTGTTCTGGACCTGAGTGATATTTCAGAGGGGGAAAGGGGGTCATCTGGTCAGCCTCGCTCTTTGACCCCCTCCCTCCATGGCGACGTCTCAACTTTCCCCACGAAAATCAGCACGGACCCAAGTATGTCAGGGGCTCTAGTAATAAAATATATAGACGGGGCCACAAAACACCATTTATGAGAGAAGGAAGATAAATTTGTGGCAGAAGCAGGAGACAGAACCGAGCTGATGACACTAAACTTAACTCTTAAGTCTTTGTCAGCGAGGTCGTTTCCATGTCTTGAGGAAAACACTGCCATGTATAATAAGCACAGCAAAAACAAAAACACACAAAAAAAAGGAACAGCTTACTCATGTCTGAAAAGATGCAATATTTTGTATTAAAGAGAAACATTTCACCGTGTTTCCACACGGAATTACATATTTAAGAAACACATCTGCTTTATTCACTCAATAATATCAGCTTGGATGATAACCTAAAGTAATTTTAACCTGATTGCGGCACAGATGATGGGTATGAAAAGCATTCACAACCCTTTAAGTTTTTTCTGATTTGCTCATTTTCAGCCATTTGCTAGAATCCTGTCAGGTGCTTTTTTTTCACAGCATCCAATTTTGACAAGGAAACACAGATTTATAGACTTTTTTGCAATTTTACTTGAACTGAATCACATGACCATAGTTATGACACCCTTTGCCATGACTCTCAAATGCTCTCCGCTTCTTCTGATTGTCCTCGAGGTGGTTCTGCACCTTTATTGGAGTGTGATGAAATTGATTGGACTTGATCAGGAAAGGCACACAGCTGTTTCTATATGACCTTACAGCTCACACTGCATGTCAGAGCAAATGAAAATTGTGAGGTAGAAGGAACAGTCCGAAGAACTCATAGACAGAACTATGGCAAAGCACAGATCGGTTCAGGCTTGCAAAAAATTTATGCTGCGCTGATGGGAAGAAGTTCTAGAAAGTCAGCCATTACCAGAGCCCTCCACCAACTCGGGCTTCATGGGAGAGTGACCTGATGGAAGCCTCTCTTCAGTGGAAGTCACATGAAAGCCTGCACAATTTTCCATAAAACACAAGGGACATTGATAGATAAGATCATCTGGTCTGATTATCTGATTAACTGACACTAAAGATTGAAATTTTTTACTTTAATTCGGTGTGCTGCGAGGAGAAAACCAGGCATGTCGTCACCTGCTCAATACGATCCCATCAGTAAAGCATGGTGGTGGCAGCATCATGCTGTGGAGATGTTTTTAAGATGCAGGGACCAGTCGACTGGTTGCAGCTGAAGAAACGATGAATGTAGCCAAGCACAGTGTGGACCTCAGACTGGGCTGATGGTTCACCTTGCAACAAGATAATGAAGCTGAGGGCACTGCTGACATTATGAAGGAGTGGCTTAGAACACTTCTGAGACTGTCCTTCAATGACTCAAGCCCAATTGAGCATTTCTGGAGAGACCTGAAAATGGCTCTTCTCGCAGAACTGGGGAGGATCTTCAAGGAGGAGTAGCACATGACCCCTGAACCCAGGTGTGAAAATGTTGTTGCATCATTCCAAAGAGGACTCTTGACTGTTTTAGCTAAAAAGGGTGGTTCTATGTACTGAGCAAAGGGTCTGGATACTTACAGCCATGTGATATTTCTGTTTTTGTTTTATAATAAATTTGCAATAATGTTTTTCATTCTGTGTTTCTCTGTCACAGTGGGACACTGTGTGTACACTGAGATAAAAACAAAAAATTAAATGAATTTAAAAACATGACAAAGTGAAAAATTTAAGGGCGTCTGAATACATTTTACACCCACTGTATCAGACAAACAATAAACCCGAGGTGGTTCGGTTTGTTTGAGGCAAAAATGCTTCACTAGGGTAAAAGTCAATGTTGTTCTGGAGATTTATTTCCCTACAATTCATAATCTGCAAACTATTAAGTTCTGTAAAAGAAGACTGATACTGAATCACTGAAAATCCATGTAAACTATTAAACAAATTCAACCTGACTAAAAAAAAACTACTTGGAGTAGTAGTGATTTTTTTTAATGGAGACAGGATGAAATAATCTTACTGCTATGGAAGTTTTTTTTCAGTAATTATTTATTTAAAAAAAAAAAAAAAACTGTAGACAATAACAATGTCTTTTTCCCCTTAAAAAGAAAAGTAAAAATTTTTTTTTACCCTGTATAAGATCAGAATCAGAAGTGTTTTCTGAGTTAAAAGATAAAGCACAAAAACACAGCATGCTCTCTACAAATATTCTCTTACACTTAAACTGTTAATGCCAACAGAAAATGTTATAATCCTGAAAGGTGATCTGTTCTACTACCAATAAAATAAGACACAAGGAGAAGGAAAAGTGGAGATTTATTTTCAACAACAAACCTCCTCTCAGCTGTCTCTGGCATTTCCGTACAAGGACATAACAGGGAATTGGGGTCCTAAATATAGAAGGAAACTCTATCTGACTGTGCTGCTCTGGCAGGACATTTAAAAGGACTACCTACTTGTGACATCTTACTGAAGATCATATTTTATAAGGATAGGATTTGAATTCCATTAACAACGTCACAAATTGCTCTTACCGTGTTACTGGATGTCAGAGAGTCGGCCCCCTCATGCTGAGGGCCCTGATAGACTCTGAGTTGGGGATGTTCTGGATATTCTGAACTGGGATGTGCAGAACTGAAGTCAAGAGTAGGCAGTCGACCTGCAGATGTTGGTGGACCTTGACCTGGTGGTGGATAGGAGGGGGGCGGAGCATAGACCTGAGGCAGGGCAGGGTCTCCGCCGCCTGGGCCCACCTCCTGAGCGGAGCCCCCCTGCGGTACACAGATGACAAAGCAAGGAAAGATTTAAGATGTAAACAAACCAACCACCAGACACTCTTTTTTGCTTTAATGACTTAATCAACCACTGAGGGTATACTGCACAAACATCACAGATAGCACAAGAGACATGTAAATGTCACTGTAAGAATGGGGCACTCCTAGTTTTACACATATAAATAAACTGCCCTGTTACAGGAAGCAAGAAAATAGCTAAAAAATATTAGATATAATATAGACATAACAGTTCAGTAAGAAAAATATCCAAATCAAAGTGGTGGGCAAATTGTAAAAATTATAGATATTGCTAAGAAAGGGTTTGCAAAAGAAGTCAGTCAACAATTAACGTTTGGTCTTATAAATTGTTAAGAAAATATATAGTGAAACACTGCTGAGATGTATCTATACAGCTCCAGCTTTCTTTTCCCTTTTTTTTTTTAAATTTTTTTTTTTACGCAAACAAAAGAATCTCTAAATGCTTAAAAATGAAAAATAGATCAACATTTTCATCACATATTGATTGTTAAAGTCAGTTTGTTCTGGTAAATAAAAAGAAAAGATTTGCTGGGTTTTACTGTTATTGCTCCATGAGGTTCTCGTTTGTTTCTGGGTTTTAGAAAAATCTTGTGGGAAAATTACGCTTAGATTTAGAAGAATTTGTGTCTCTTTCAATAAAACTAGCAAGAATGATTGAAGGACTTTGTATTTTCTACATTACATTCCAATGCACCTTAAAATCACTTTCTTTTAATCAAATTAACATTTTAAAGCAAAAATGTGAAATAGCCTGACTTGGCTCATTCAATGCTCTGAATTAACAGGTGAACAATTTTTTCCTGAACACAAAGATTTATCAACAACAAAAACTATTATAACTTAAAACAATTATGAATGGACGACACAGTATATTGAATAAATTACTCAGGCAAACAAATAAGTTACTTCACTTTAAAAATAAATACTTTGTTAAATCATTCTTTTGGATTTTCTCCAGATCAAGAAAAACTGAACTCTGAGCTAAAACTTCCACTGAGCCGTTAAAGCTCCCAAACAAAGAATTGAAAGCAGTGCCTTACCACTTTTCTGCGTTCCTCTGTCTCTGATGCATTGTCCAACAACTGTGGCATGTTTTAATGCCAGCTGACCACCCGCCCACTGCACCACAAGTGCTGCTCTTCCACCAATCATATAAGAAACAACTGTTACACCAAAAGAACCAGGGAGCCACACCAGCTGTTGACATCTGCAACTGTCAATCACCCATTTTACCCTCCACCCAGCCAACATTCACCAAACGCGCTGGTGACGACTCACAAAATGCAGACAGGCTGCAAAGTTCTTCCCCAAGGATGGGGGATTTATGAGGCTCCAAGACAGAACATCATGCTAAAAGTCCTGAATGTCACATCTAAAAACACCATGCTTTAGAGACCACCTGTTAAATTTTTTTAAGTTACAGAGGAATATTTGTCTTTAAACAAACTGCGCCCAGGTATTTTGTATGTTGGCTGCCTTTTAGTCAGATAAAAGAGTTAGAAATACCAAAAAAAATGATTTGATGAAAAACTTTTCAAACACAAAACTGATTTTTTTTTTTTACTTTTAATGAATAAATTAGAGACGTTTGTCTTGGTCCCTTCTGTGTCCCATCAAACCTGTGTTGCCTTTCAAGGAAAATATCACATATCAAGAGTGAGCCAGCTTCAGGATTAGAATAATCTGTTTTAATTAAAAGTCTCTCCACTGTCATCTCATATTGTGTCACGTATCTGTCTGCCATCAGCTGCACTTTAGAAGTGTGAAAGTTTTGTAGGTGCTGATTCAGAATCAAGGGTGTAGTTGATGAAGGACAGATTTGGTTCGACAATGCGAACTGGATTGTCTTTGATTTACTAGCAAATGTATCTATTTTAATGATAAACTTGTTATAAATTTAACAGCTGATTGTCAAAATATTTACTGCCTGGAAAAATGTACATTTTGTTGTGAACTTTCAATTGCAGAATATGAAGAAAACTATTGATTAGCCCATAATGGTTTGGTCCAATGCTGGACATTAGCTTTAAGCTAAATGCTAACAACACACAGGCTACTTGCTGACACAGACAATGTTTCAAGACTAATGTTCAGCTGTTTTTTTGTTGTTTGTCACCACTGACTAGCTTACTGTCACTATTCAGCACTAAATACAAGTTCTGGTTCTGACTCAGGCTGATGGAAAACTCATTACTTTTTAAAGGTATGCTGTCACAACCTGAAATACTTTAATCAAATTTTTATATGACAGAGATACTATTCAAAGTTTTGTTGATCATCTTCTTAGCCTAATTGGGACAAAATTATGGCTCTAAAATGTCACAACAATCCAGCTGAGACATTTCAGTAAAATTCCAGCAAAACAGAGGTTGGGGTTTTTGGCAACAAAAAATCAGAAGAATTTTTCCACTGGATGTCAAATACCTCTCAATACATTTTATGTAACTTTTTTTTCAAAGAATTTTCTTTTCAATCTGGATCACAACTGTGAAATTGGTAGGTTTAATGGGAATTTATGGGAAAAAAAGGCACAAAACTACATTTCTTTAATCAAGCAGGTTGGCACAAATTGACATTTTCTGACACAATGCACAGCTTATGGATGTGTCTGCTGGTAAATTCTATCATGCCTGATATTTGTGCTCTTTGAGAAAGGGAAAGGAACCTTTAACGTGGTAATTTAAGTTGTAGTGGTCTTTTTTTGTTTGTTTTTTTGTCAGTCTCACTAATTGGTTTTGCTGACTGAACTTAACTAAATGATGGTATGAAATATAATTTGGGTTGTGGACAAACTTGCAGTTGTACCATAGAGCATTCAATATGTCATCACTTGCACATTTGTGGAGGTAAGTCCACAGAGAAAAGGTATTACATGCATTACAAGTCTAATTTAAATGTAAGTCTGAGCTGCATAGCAAACTGGTTGTTATAGCCATTTAGTTAATATTGTTAGTATAATATTGAGTTGTTTAATTGTCTTTGACCATGCTAAAGTGCATTTACTCATAAGGAGGACTTTTATTATTTTGTTTTATCCTTTTTTTAACTTTACTGTAATGCTAAAAACATTAAGTAAAGAACTTAGA
>NC_136623.1:20156889-20554704 GCF_933228915.1 Telmatherina bonti
TTTTGCTTTTCTCCATTTTCTCCTTCCGTGGTTTTTTCTCATCTCTCTCTCCAGCTAGTCTTCCCTGCCTGTCTGTGTGCCTGCGGAGAAACCCATCCATAATGACAGGGCGAGAAAAACCAGGATGTTTCTCTTTCTACCATTCTACCCCCATTTCACCCCACTTTCAGTCTCCCTCTTTTGTCTTTCTATAGCTGAATTTATCTTTTATCTCCTCCCTTCACATTCTCCTCTCATTCTTTCCTCTAAGTAGGAAAACCAAATATACAGTACGCTTTGAAGACAGAAATATTTTTATAGGATGCCCCCTCAACCCCCCTACTCACCCAGCCTACATTTAGCACAATCAGATTTAAATTGCTTTGCTGGTTTTGTGTTCCAGCTCTGTTAAACCACTCTTGACAACGGTGACTGCCAGCATGTCAACAATGGTCTCCCTCTCTCTGTCTCCCTTATTTTGTCCTCAAAACCACACTGTTGTAGTTTTTCCATGACTTATTCCCTCTTATGACTTGTTTTCTTTTTGTTCCCTTCTGCTGTTGTGTGTGTATGTGAGAGTGTATGGGACTCTCAGCCACTATAGTGTGTGTTTAAACTCTATAAAAACAACCCAAACGCCACATCTTTCATGCAGAACAGAAATGTTTGGAAATTTATGTTTATGTTTTCTTGTTTTTAACTTGTAGCACTGTGATATTTTGTTTAAAATGTAAAGTACGTTATAAATAAAATGTATTATTATTCTATAAACTTCTCAAATTAACTGTAGATGCTCCTGAACTTGCTTCAGATGTAAAACAGTTGCTGTAATGTGTTCATGTGTGCTTCTGTATGGCAGGCATGCGCTCCACTTTGGTCACAGGAGTGTGGTACATCCATGTTCAGCACTGGCATCTGTGCTTCTGTCAGTGATGATCTAGAACCAAGAGAGACCATCGCTCCAACTGTGCAAAGTAACCACACATTTGCACTCTTTATACACTTAGGCAAAGAGACGTGCAGCTGAAGCCTGCTTTAACCGGCTGAAATAATTGTAAACTCTCTCATGTGGCAGGGTGCTCCACATACATGGACATCGTTATCGTGCTTGATGGCTCCAATAGTATCTACCCCTGGTATGAGGTCCAGAACTTCCTCAGCAACATCCTCAGCAAATTCCACATAAGCTCAGACCAGATGCAGGTACAACTGCAAGTCAACATGTGTTAGCTCTGCCTGTAAATATTATTTACATTAGTAATGGAAACTTGTGGGTTTGAGTTTCAGTCAGTCAGCCTCTCACTGAAGTCTTTGGAAGGCCTTTGCAGTTGCCCAGCACAGGAAAACAAGCTAGTCCCTAGAGTGAAAACACGAGCAGTGACATTTTAGACGAAATATGTTAAAGATGGCCAGAAATGACTGAAATAATGAATTACTGAAATAATGTGAAGGGACATGAGTGCTGGAGGTTGAGGAGGAATGGAATTTGGAGGGAAAGTGTGTGGGGGCATTATTCTGAGCCACACAACAAGAGGAGTGAGAGGGGTTTAAGTTATGAAAAGGGAGGGTGGGGGGTAGCAGGCAATGTGAGGTGAAGAGGAAATACCTCTGGTTTTTGAATGAATTCAAAAATTCCCCAAGTGTGCTGTTTGCTTTAAGAACAGGATACTTCAAGAGATAGTTCATTCTGGAAACACACAACTCAGATTCTGCTTCCCATAATTATCTGCAAGTGTAAGCATGAGCGTGTGGCATTGTTGTAATGCTTGTTTTTTGTGTGTATCCAGGTTGGCATACTGCAGTATGGTGAGGTAGCAGTTCACGAGTGGTCTCTGAAAGACTACCAGACCACACAGGAGGTTGTGGAGGCGGCCAAGAACATCAGCCGACAGGAGGGACGAGAGACGCGCACTGCATACGCAATCCAAATGGCCTGGTATGCCTGTCAGTCACTATTAGTTACTGATCTTTAGTCTAAAACAGTAGATTTGGCCAGTAAACTGGAAACTGTCTTGCCATTTAGCTTTTGGCATAACATTCTTTGTGGTTTGTCTCTAAATATAACACTGTACAATTTGTAGCAATACTGACAGGTTTATTTTCTGAGTGCACGTTCTTTTCTCTTTGCTGCAGGCTGTTTTTAATCTATGTCCTACTAAGATGAAGAAAAAATTAAACACTGACATATCTCCATATGAAATGCATCACCTGTTGTGGCTTCACATAAAAAATTCTGTTATTCTTGTTTTATAAAGGAAAGCCTATGCAAAAGAGTATTAATGATCAGAGATGCTAGCATTTTAAAACTACCAAAATTGTCAAATCTGACTAAATTCATATCTCTGCACTGTGGAGAGAAACCCAGAAGTGCTAGAGAACAAATTCTGCATACCGTAGAAAGGTCAACAATAGGACTTAAAAGTGCAGTGTGCAACAAAATTAAAAGGGTAGTTACAGAAAAATGCAATATACCAATTGTGTTTGGTATCTAATACCTTTACTAAACTAACTGTCAGAATAAGACATTTATATGTAATTGCAGCTGGAATGTCAAACTATTTTTGCTATGGTGCCTCTGGATGGACAAACTGTGTGAATTGAAAGCCCTCCGAGCTATAAACCTTCAGTAGACTTTGTTTTATGGATGTTAGAGCACCATTTGGAAAAATTGTGTCTTAAAAGGCATGTAAAAGATATTACACATGTACACAATTATGAAGTAGTTACCTGTGGTGCAGTCATTACAGAACCTGAGGCCACTGGGTCCAGCTAAAATGAAAAAAAAAACATATTTATGTCAGGAATGATCTTAGTCACTAAACGGCCATCATTGTTTACAAAAGTGCTTGGCATTTGAATTTCTATGTCCATCTTTACCACTAGATGTCCGTCATTTTTACATACCGTACCTTTAAGTGCTGGGCAATTTTGATTGGTTGTTGCGTTGTTAGTTAAATTCGACCAAACCAAAACACTCAGACAGTCACAAACTGGTCTACAAAATAGTTTATTATATAAAATCACAAAGTTGTTTGTTTGCTCTTACATACTTATGCTCCATTTTGCTTTTCCAGTGTATTGTAGTAAATGGAGAGTTTCTGTGTTGTGTTAGTTATTAAATTGCTGCAACACAGCGTGATCTTTGGAGAAACAATCTCAGCTTAGTTTCTGAAGACAACAAAAGGAAAAGAAAAACCACAGTATAAATCTGCCAATTCCAATCCCTCTCCTGCAGAAGAATTGTACAAAATGACGTGGCGTTCGCTATGCTGAAGCATTTTAAGCCTCTGTATTTGACATATTGCACATTTGCATTCATCTTTACACATCTAAGTTAAACTCTGGCCAATCCAGTTCTTATACAAACAAAACCAAAACAAATTTCAAGCTAGGAATGGCAAACCCTCGAATATCACTCCACAACCATCAGTATGCTACAATAATCTTATCAGTTAGAGACGCATATTATTTCAACAATAGAAATAAAAAATCACACAAAAAGTATAACAGACAGTGGGATGGATTTGAATAAATAAATGACTAGATGATGACCTACCTCTTCTACAGTAGAAATGTACAACAGGGAGGGGTATGGTAACCTACAGAACTTGCAGGGCAGGAAGAAGGAATCAGGTAGGACGGACTTATCACTTAAAGTGGAGTGCAGTAATAGATCCCTTCAAGTATATCAACGCTTAAACAGATTTTGTGTTATTATAAACCAAGATTAAGATGATCCCAATTACACTTAGAAATTTTCAAAGGAAATATTGTACAACGCCAGTAACAACAAAGTTATGATTAGTTGACCTTTAAGGTCCATGTTGCCTCAGTTGCCCGTACCTGCCGATATACTCTCTACAACACCAAGAGAATCAGACTGTACCTGACAGAACACACGACTCAGCTTTTGGTTCAGGCTCTAGTCATCTCACGCATCGATTACTGCAATTCCCTATTGGCAAGTCTGCCTACATGCTCCATTAAACCTCTGCAGATGATCCAGAATGCCGCAGCGCGTCTGGTCTTTAACCAACCCAAACGAGCTCATGTCACTCTGCTGCTAATAGTACTTCACTGGCTTCCGGTTGCAGCATGCATCAAATTTAAAGCTTTGCATCTGGCTTACAAAACAATAACTCAAAAGGCTCCCATCTACCTTCACTCCCTAATCCACTCCCTCTCGACGGCTACATTCCACCAGTGAAAGACGACTTGTGTTACCACCAATACTTGGGACTAAATCACTAGCCAGACTCTTTTTCTCTGTTGTGCCACGATGGTGGAATGATCTCCCAAACTCTGTCCGCTCTGCAGAGTCCCTGTCCACTTTAAAGAGCAAGCTGAAGACTCAGATCTTCAAGGAGCACTTCAACACTTAGCTTAGCTGTATTTGTTGGAAAGTTGGAGAACTTAGCCCAGTTCTTTGCAACAAACTTTATGGTATTAATTCTTTGTATTATAACATAGGTGATATTGTGGGGTAGGAAGGGAGTAAACAACAACAAGCTGCGTCCAACTGGACAGTCCACTAGCACCTTCCTACGATGTCCTCTACTGTTTGATTTCGTGCTTGTGTTGTTCTCACTCATATGTAAGTCGCTTTGGATAAAAGCATCTGCTAAATGACTGTAGAATAGTTGTTAGTTGTTAGATATAAAAACAAAATGGAACACAATTATTTGCTTGTCTTAAACTAATATTTGAGAGTGGTCATTTCCCCCCCTTTTTTTCTTTCCCAGTGGTTACCTCAAGATAACGACTTAATTTTCTCGTTATCTCAAGATCACGACGAACATTTTCTCGAGATCATGGGATAATTATCTCAGTATCACGGCATAACCAACTCACTCTCAGCTTCCGTAGATTTATAATAGAACACAGATGGTATATTTTATGTGGAAAGTGACACATTTTACTGTTCCATTAAAAACCAAAACATAAGATAATTTCAAATTTGGTGACAGTGACATCACAAACGATTTGTGACTGAATTGTATCCCCTTGACTTTTAACTATTTTTATGTGATTCTGGTGAGTGAAGAGACCAGTTGTTGGACCTAAATGGTCCCTCTTCTCTTTAAGCTACAGGAAGCAACATCCAAACAATATCAAATTTCAATTTATCTGAGCAAACAGTGGTTTTCTACTGTGCTTTAGTCCCTTTATTTATTTTTTTTAACAGTTTGTTTATTAATTTTCAATTTTACATATTAAAATCCACAATTGTACAGTATTGTAGAATAACATTGTCATCTCCCACCCCAACATGGAACACAATAGAACACGATATCACTCTCATGTTTACACATAAATTACATAAGATTATCAAACAGAAAATACACTTTACACATATGGTACCTTAAACTCAAATTAAAGTTCTCGCTCATTCCACATGCCAATTACATGTCCATACTATGTCCATGTACATCCTATGACATTGATAAAGTAACAAAACAGCTTTACACCTCCTGTAGAAAATGACCAATATTTGTCTTATTAATGTAATTGGTAAATGGCTTCCATATTTCTTCATATACATCTAATTTGCTTTTAATAAAGTATGTTATTTTTTCCAGGGCCATACATTGTGCCATGGACTTAATCCAAACTCCAATAGTCGGTTAAGCAGGCTTTTTCCAGTATAGAGTTATCATTCTTTTAGCCTGTAATGCTGAAAAATCTATAAATTTTCGCTGCTGGTGTTTCAGTTTAAGGTCCGCTGGATTCCGGTGTAACAAAATCATTCTTGCATCTAATGGGATATTCAGTGGTAAAATTATCTTTATAGTATTGATCACTTCCCTCCAGAAATCTAAGATTGTGCTGCACTACCACACACTATGTATAAATGTCCCCTGAGCTTCTCTGCATTTAAAACACATCTGGGGTATTTTTATTGAGTCCGTTTAATTTGACCTGGGTTATATATGTCTGCATCAACCAGTTATACTGCAGTAACTTTAAGCTAACGTTACCTGATTGTCTCTGGGAGTTAACTCAAATTTGTTTCCATTGATCTACTGATATGTCCCCTATCAGGGCCATCATCCATGGTTCAGGTTTGGGGATTATTGATTCTTTAGACCCGTATGAAAGCCAATTGTAGAAAACTGATATTATTCCTTTATTATTGCACTTCTTAGTAATTAATTCCTCTAAAGAAGAGACCATTGGCAACTTCACGGACTGGTTTTGCCCTGATAGAATAAAACTTCTTATTTGTAAGTATTTAAAGAAGTGTTTTCTTAGGATACCAAACTTAATAGATATTTGTTCAAATGACATCAGAGTTCCCTCCTCAAAGAGATCACTAATTTTACTCAGTCCTTTTTCAGCCCATAATTTAAAGCCCGAGTCCATCTTGCCTGGTTTAAATAATGTGTTGCCCCAAATGGGGCTAAACTGGGATAAGGAGTCAGCTATGTTAATGTACTCTTTAACTCTTTAAACATACAGCAATCATGTTGTGAACAATGGTGTGACTGTTTTCAATCGCTTAAACTTATCTGAGTATATGTACATGTTGAGTGATTTAGTCCATTTAAATTAGCTTTGATTCATAGAACAAAGCAGAGTTTACAGATCATGCTCACATATGAGTTACATAGCCTTTGACCTTTAATAACTATTTCACAGATTAAGATTTCAATTTAACAGTTGTGCCTTATTTTTTTATGCGGTTCCACCTGTGAAGATCGTGGACTCGGGATTTGACCAAATCCCGTTGTGCACAACACGTGAAATTATCAGGAATATCTCTAAAATCACTCCTCAATGTGTAGATGCAATTTTCCAGATTGCTGAAACTCCGCATATCTTTACTTCTGCTCTTTTTACACCCGCACATCCCTGACCAGTTGCTAATTAATTGTTCAGCACAACTTACTTTTCCAGACTTCTGTTGCCCATGTCTCTCTTTTTAAAAATGCGTTACTTCCGTCATATTAAAAAATAAGCTAATATGATTCATAAATTGGGCTAAATAAAATTTAAAAATACATTTTTTTTTAAATTTGATATGTTTTCTATGTTCTGTTGTACATAATGTATTATTGATAAAATTGCAATATGGGAATTCTTATCCAATTTTACTCTGCACTCAAACTTCTTCCAGGTTGTACTTACAGATCAAATTGCATTACGCTTATAAATAGAAAGTAATGGTTAACCATTTTTGGTCTTCATTTATTCTGAACACATATGTACAATAAGGACGAACCCATAAGTGGCACTTTGAATTTTCACTTTTGTTTAATGCCGTTCAGTGTTTGAATGCCAAAAATGTAATCAATTGACCAATGGTCCATTACAACTGGGTAGCAAATCAAAGCAGACTGGAGCATTCCTGCAGCCTTACATCAGTTCAACAGCCAAACAACAGGACTAAACCTTCAACATTGCGCCTGAGGGCACACTGTGCCCCGAAACTGACTTTACATGAAACATAAGTCATTTCATATGAGGGCCAGAACTAAACAGAAAGTATATTGGCAGGATTATAAATTGGTAACCCGAGTCTAAATAAACCGGTCTACAAGTTGAGGCTCTACTTAATGAAAAGTCTGAATATATCTCGTGTTTGGAAATAAAATTCCAGCTTTATTAAAGTCATACCCAAATAGCATACCACACCCAGACTTTATGTGTGGCCATAACTGCCATTTTGGGAGTGATCTGCTTTTATACACATATACACATACAATGAGTACACTAACACACAGCCACAGATAATTGGAGAGTTCCTGTTTTCCGGCACATTTAAAGGTAAAAAGTTGGACAAGTTTAGGAGAAACATTGAAAGGGTAGTTGAAAAGCAGTGGCTGGAAATGGAACCTGTAAAAGATACAACTGTGGCTTTGAAAACACAGCAATGAGAAGACCAGTCAACACACTGTGCTATTTAGCCTTCACTGTCACTCTTCTCACCCTGCCAGATGGCAAGTCTGAAGATTTAATGGCTCAAATACAAACAAGGAAAAAAAGATGTTTGGATCACAAAAGTGAATGTTATCTCATTCACTTCAAGTTTATGTCAGATTTTAAAAAAAATCATAATAAATAAATACATAAAATAAAAATACAGCTAGAGTGCAGAGCAAGTATTAATAATAGATTACATCTTACGGTGTGACTGAACTTCTAAATACATATCCACCTCTGCTCAGATGTACACATTTGCAGATGGATAGATAGCATCACTGGCACTGTGAGGGAAAAAATGACAGGGTAGAAAAACAGTGAGATTAGCTGAGCTGGTTTAGTTGGCTGCTGGCTCAGCACGCCTGCAGGTGTGGCATGGCCTGGTCAGCCAAGAAGAGGTCCTGCAGCTGTAAAAATACACCCAAAGACACGTACAGTACACGCAAGTACAGACATCAAGGACTCATGCTTTACTCATTACATTAATGTATGCTGCCTTTTAAATGTACCGGTATTCTCAGTGCAAGAATTTACGGCATTTACTCCCAGACCTCTTAACCCCAACTTTAACCCTTTCATTGCATGTTTGACATTTAACCTTCACCCTAACCTTGTCCTTAATATAAACTTAACAATCAACCAAGAATCAATAGATTCTAAAGCGAGGACATATACAATCTCTTCTCTATTCCACCATGTCGGCTTTTTTTAATAATCAGATTTTTGTTCCGCAGGTCACTGCAGATATACAGAGGATTATAGCTTTAGAATTAACAATCCTAAATATATTGATTGTTTTACTTCAACTTGATTGACATCTTGACTGAGACTGCTAGAAAGATGGCATGATGGGTATTAGTTCATCATAATAATGAGTCTTTCACACCAAAACTGGTAGAAACAATCCATACCAATCTTCTGAAAAGAAAACGGAGCATGTGTTCACCTGAATGGACTGCTGTTTTAAAATATTAATTTAAACATAGGAAAATAACATGATTTCTCTCAAATGTGTTTTGGGGAATAATACTACTTTAGATAAGTCCCATATGGGGGCTAAATAATTTAAGTACACCATTATTCACATACATAAAAGACTTTCAAAAGATTGGTTTATGGTGGGTATTTGAACTTCCTCTCATGGATTTGACCTGAACATAATATCCCAAAAGTCTTAAAAGCAGCTACAAGGTCACACAGTGAACCTTTCTAACACTCACCACATTTTACAGTTTACTGTAGCGTCTGGCAGTAGATAAGGCAAGCTGAACTAGGCTTTTGCAGATGTCTATAATCCAGCGAAAAAGAAAGTTTTAAGTATCTGTAACATTATCATCATTTCAGGACAAAAGTACATTCTTACTTTCATCCACATGTAAGAGGTCTTTTCACAAAAATTCCAGTTTCAGAAGTGTACAATTAAAATGTGGGTAGACCTTCTGTTCAAATATAGCTTGTCTTTTAGGGTGTTGATTCACATGGGAACAGTATTTTGATGAACTGAAGTCATATGAACTTGGTCGTCTTTATTGGAGTTGTGTTTCTACTGTGGTCAAAAACAGACAAACCAAACAGTTGTTCTAAAGACTATACTGTAATGTTTTTTTTCTACACTGAGGCGGGTAGAGTGGTGCATGGGTTATTCAGCTAGCTGCAGTCTGGAATGCCAACACTAAATGTCACTAAATCCTGAATACTTCTCCTTCATGTTTTAAATAAGCTGATTTTTTTTTCAATCTTTACCTATTTGGATTGCTTAAATTTTGTCATAGATGTCTTTTAACTTCCTTCTGCTTTGCTAAAGTGTAGTGACAGATACCTAAGTTAAAATATTAACATGATAAAATGATGTAGTTTCATAAGATGTCACAGCAAATTGGAGACAAGAGTGATGAGTGAGATGCAACACACACGGCAGTCATCCTGCCTGTAGCCATATGTCCATAATTTATCTCTAAACCCAGTGACACAGCTTTTGGGAAATTGAAAACAATTGTTTTTTGCCACATGAGCAAACAGAATGTTTGAATGCATCAACTTACTAACTGGTCCTAATTGAGGCCCACCTAATATTAAAACATGGCAGAGCCCAACACAGTAAAATAAAATTTAGTCTATTGTGTTAGATAGAGAAAATAGGGTAAACAAAAGGTGACTGGTACTGGTTGCATGAACGGGGCAATGATATGGTCACTAGCCTGCTTGTCAGCAGCTCTCCAACAATCCTCAGCATTTCACTTCTTGGCACTCAAACACAGCAAGTCCAGTCAGTGTTGTTGAAATCCAGGTTTTTGTTTTGAAAATGGGATCCTTGAAAGCAGAAATGTACAGGTTTTTCATCTGGTGCAATGAAGTTAATTCAAACTTTTACCCAAGATTTGGTGGCATTTCATCAGACTTTCTTTGGCAGCTGGCTGCCAGTATCTACCAGGTGAAGCTCTTTATCTCAAATTGGAGGAAGTACCCACCAAGCAGCCATTCAACTGTGATATGTCATACTTCAGGACACCACGGTGCTGCTTCCAATACATATACCACATGCACTGTCTCTGCTTGAAATGAGTCCAGGTTTTTAGATAAAATAAGGTTTAATGGAAATACTCTTCACACTTAGCTAATAGAAAGCAACCTGATACTTATACATACATAACAGTATGTATGCTGACACAGTTTTCCTGAGCACTTTATTATTTTCAAGGGCTTAATGTAATATCCTTATATAAATAGCTGGCTGTTTGATTTTGTGTTTGCGTTGTTCTTACTCTCATATGTAAGTCGCTTTGGACAAAAGCGTCTGCTAAATGACTGTAGAATAGAATAGAATAGAATAGATGACAGTAATACTGCAAAGTACAATTTGAATGCAGACATGTCGACTGCTTTATTAACATGAAAACAACCCCCTACACCAGGGTTAGCCACTGATGTCTTTATTGCTCCACCCGTCTGAGACACTCTTACTCACCCACACACAAAAGTATACAGTCAGACCGCTGGGTTGTATCATTACCACACTGCTGTGACTCCATAAAATAAGTTGTAAATATAGCCAGCCCTCCCAATTAGCTCCACTCACTTTCTCTGCTCTTTCATCTTTTCTTCCTTTGTATTTTATTTTCCACCCATTTGCATCTTTTTTCCTCCCTCTTCATTCATCCGAATTCATCTGTGTTTGCCACCTGTTTTCCTCTGTTATCAAGTTAGGTGTGACACTGGTTTATAAAATTGTAATTATTAACCACATTGCAGAAAACTTCACACTTACACTTGACTAAATTTAGCTTTATTCCAGTTATTTCCTCCCTTTTCTCCCTCTAATGTGGTTGTTGTGTATTAACGCTTTAATAGTTCATCTGTTGCTGCGTTTTCTCTCATCTTCATCATTCTTTCCTTCTTTTATAATTTATTTTCTATATTTTACCTTCTCCTCTCTGGTACAATTCTCTTTTCCTTCCCTGGGTCCTATGTAATTGGCAGACTGCATAGAGGAAATGGTTGTTTTTAGCTCTGAGCTTCTTGTGGCTGACCATAATGTTATATTTAGGCAAGGGCTGCAGTTAGGCTAGAAAATGACTGAGATCACTTGCAGTGACTATTCTATCGCTTACACTGCGTGTGTATGTGTTGTGTGTGTGTGTGTGTGTGTGTGTGTGTGTGTGTGTGTGTGTGTGTGTGTGTGTGTGTGTGTGTGTGTGTGTGTGTGTGTTGGTCTGAGGCTTACCAAACTTACTCAATGATTGAAGCGGGTCCCAGTGAGAACAGGTTTCCTGCAGACAAACAGGGTGTGGCTTGAGTATGGTCAAGCATTTGTCATTTAGGTCTCTTCTCTGGTTCATAGCACAACTGGAAGGGAATGCATAGATGTGGCTGCTGTGTGCAATGACACATGCATACTGCGTGCAGTGACCAGTTTGAGTCAACTGGTAGCTGAGGTATGTGTGCCACTAATAAAGTTAAAAAGCCCAGATTTGTCCTGGATCTTTATATCATACAAAATGGGAGAAACTCAAATAATTTGTTTCAGGGTTTAAAAAGCTATTCGTTTTCTCAGAGAATTTCATACTGTATGTTATCTCACAGAAGACGTTTATTAGACTTTTCAAGAACTCAAGGGGCTGGATGCTCATTAGTTTCCTCAATTTCACTTGTTTCATACTTAAATTTTCGTTTTCTTTTTCTCTTCTGCTTCCTGTTTCAAATTAAGCTCAGTTCAATAGGTTCGGCATAAGAGAATTACATATTCTTTAGATTTATCCGTCCCATTTTCTGTTGTTGTAGCACAGAGGCATTCAGCGCTGAGCGTGGAGCGAGAGAGGGCGCCACCAAGGTGATGATTGTGGTTACGGACGGAGAGTCACATGATGGGGAGGAGTTGCCAGATGCTCTGGAGGAGTGTGAAAGTAGGAACATCACCAGATATGCCATTGCTGTGAGTAAATTTTCACAACTATGCACAAGTGTAACTCTGAAATTTTCAAACTGCTTATGCCTCATGGCAATTAAATTGTTCCCTCAGGAGCTCCTGATTTTTTCCCCCTGACTAGAAACACTTGTGGCAAACTCATAAACAACTAACCTACATAATCAATAGTGTCTACAGAGATTCACTGAAATTTCTTACAAAAATATGTATTAACAAATATGTTTTCAAAACAATAATATAGGCATATATAAAGTGTATTGTACAGAAGTGTATACACCCACTACATAGTACCACACTGTATCACTACCACTCCAAAATAACTTTTTAAAATTACTAAATGAAACCCCCTGGATCTACTAAAATAGCCAACTAGGAACAAAATTTCCTGACCAGCCCCACCCCTAAACACATAGAAAACACCCTGAATGGTAACATCCTGACCAGTAAGTAATGCAGAGACAGACAGTTTCAGGATCCCACATGAAAAGCTTGGGAACCTTAAGATCCTGCTGGAGCTACAGAAGAAGAGAACATGAGCCAAACATGTAGGAAGACTAGGAAATTGCAACTGTAAGAGATCACTCACACTGATTTGAAAGCAGCTGGAGTCCAGGTATCATGTGAAAAGCAAACACTTATGTATAATAATGACTGTAGGTTAGCAACAGTAGTATGCATATGTGTGTGAATGAAAAACACACTGTACTGCCGAACTTTATAGAAGCACTAAAAATGTGTGGATGAAGAGGCTGGTAAATAAGGCTGTAAAAGAAGTCAACATTCTGCACCAAAGCTATGATAGAAAACAGATCTTATCCCATGCTTCTTTCTCATTATTATTATGCTGTGGGAAATTAAGTGCGCCATGCTTCTGATACAATGACTTTTGTGTTTGTGGTGTCCAAAGAGTTGCTAACAGTTACTTTGAACATGATTATCAGTATGCAGGTGTAGAAGCAGATCTGTGAAACAGTATTTGAAGTGTAACATGACAAAATAGAAGTGATAAACAATTATAGTTTAAGTTTTCCCTGCTCACCATCTTAGAGTGTCAGCATTCTGACATGTGTAAATTAAGTCTACATCTGAGGGTGGCTGGGGTTATTTTCAGCTGTGAAAACATTTGTCCAGTACTACAAGATACAATGTGAAGAGAAGATGACCAAACTTACTGCAGTAATTCCAAAAACAGAAGGAAATAAATTCATTGATCTATCAGTCACTTGTTGCAATATTTTACTTAAAGCTGCAGAACTCAGCCTGTAGTGATTTACCATGTGGACACCATCTGAACTAATATCAAGTCAATCCATTTGGGAAAATGTCATTAAAATAGTTGAAAATTCAAGAGCAACACATAGTCATATCCTTATATCTCATAATGATTAATCCATCCATCTGTTTTGATGCTGTTGTTAAATTATTCAGACTTATTATTGAAAATGGGCACCAAAGGTGAAATTCTGTGTGTCCATTTTATCATAGTGTAGCTGCAAAAACAGATTTTTTTGTTGTTGTTGTTGTTTGTTTTTCATTTAAAATTAATAAGTTGTTTTAAAGGAAGTATAACTGGGTCTGATTTCTGAGCATCCTGGTAACATGGAGTAAACTACTTTTAGTAGTATTAAAGTCCTATCTTTTGCATTACCTGACATATAAACAAGAAAATTTATGGTTAATAGAACAACCAAACACACAAGCCTCTGGTAAAGCAGATATATATGCAGGCACAACTTTAAACGATTAAATAAACTATTTTTAAAAAAAAACTGAAGTAAATGGGGTGTTTTAAGTGTTAGAGTTGTGGTACATAAAGTTAGTCTGATGACCTCTGGTAATATTTTACCTAAGCATATTTTGACATGCACTTTGTATTCCTTCTATGGATTTAGGTAATGTGTATGCAGAGCAAAAATGGTTCATGTGGTCAGAGCTCTTAAAACTAAAGTCCAGGAAAAGCAGATTGTGGTTTTTGAATTAGTGCAGGACAGAGAGAAAACATAAGAACCTCATTGTGGAGATGCTTAAATCCTTAAATGCATTTTCAAATTGGGAGTATCAAGAAACGTGCATTACATTTCAGTGATACTTCTTTTCTGGTTTCTTTTCTTTTCTACTAATCTCTTTCATGAGCCATCAAAAGCCCGCAGTTTTTTGTTGGGTGGGATTTTTTGACCCCTACAGGATCTTGATGTAGACTTTCATAAGAAGGCACACCACATATTACACTCTGTTACATCCCCTACATTTTAAAAACAGAGGATTTCCTTAGTTTGCTTGGCAGGCATGTTCACATGGGGAGTTCCTTGGGTTTGGTTTCTCTTATGGAATTTTCTCATTTGTCCTTCATGCGTTAAGCCTTAAGCAGCTGCTGCTGCACTATATCTTCTGCATCAGTCATTTCTTCACCTCTCTCAGCTGTGTCTGTGCTCCTCATTTACAAACCTCAGATGGCAGCCATTTCCTTCTACCTTATGTTTCCCAGTTAATTTGTTGCCTTGAAATATGGCTTCATTATTTTCTGATACATGTCTGGGTACATCATCTGTTTATTCTCTGGTTTTCTCGCATTCACCCCCTTTTCTGCCACAAGCTTTATTTGCCTTCAACTTGTTTCTTTTTCTTGATTCAGTCATTTTAAAGTGTTTTTCCTCTCTCGTTCTGGGCTACAGGTTCTGGGACATTATATCCGGAGACAGCAGGATCCAGAAACATTTATTAATGAGATCAAGTACATCGCCAGTGACCCAGATGACAAGTTTTTTTTCAATGTTACTGATGAAGCTGCACTGAACGACATTGTGGATGCTCTGGGAGACCGGATCTTTACACTGGAAGGTGACTGTTAAGCTGGAGCAGAGGTCTCCAACTCAGTTCTACGAGGTTCGCAATCCAGCAGGTTTTCTATGCATCCTTTCGACAACACAGTGATTCAGATTATTGATTGTTTGTACAGGACCTGATAGGCTATTAGATCCATTAAATTTAATTCAGGTTTGTTGAAGCAGAAATACATGGGAAACATGCTGGATTTCGGACCTCGTATCGGACTGAGTTGGAGACCTCTGAGCTAGAGAGTCAGTGTGGCAATTATAAAACCCACCCAGGATGTGCATTCATGTTTTGTGTTTTGAATCACTTTTATTTCCACTTTGTCTCAATTTGAAATGATCACTCATGTAATCTTCATGTTCTTGATGACTGAAAAAAGGATAAAAAATAGAAATATGAACTGTATAGTATTAATCTTCAAGTCCAAATACTGCTGCAATTGTGAAATAGCCAACTTCAATCTAAGAGGGAAGCAACATTGGGTACATAAGAGATTATGTTGGAGAAAGCAAGAAAAGGGGAAACAGGCATGCACAGCTGTCATAGTAGTTGCAGGAACTTGAGAGAAAGGCTGATGATAAGTGATGCCACCATTAGATTCTTAGGGGAATCAGACAGGAAGGGATAGGAGGAAAGCAAATGTCTCCCGCCTGAAGTTTTCAGCATAAAGTGAGGATGATAATGGTCAGATGCCCAGAGGCAGAGGAAGGAAAGGGAAGGGAGGAGATGTGCAAAGAAACATGAAGAGAGAACTGACTTGTCCTGCAATTTTAGGTACGCTGGGCTACAACGAGAGCTCGTTCCACATGGAAATGTCTCAGATCGGTTTCTCCACACACAAACTGGATGTGAGTCCTAACAGTTGTTGTTACCATCTGTGTGCCAACTTTTAGCTGAGTTTGCAACTCATCTCTACACTCCTCCCTTCCTCAGGATGGAATTCTGTTTGGGATGGTAGGTGCCTATGACTGGGATGGTGGAGTGTTGAAGGAAGGGACCAATGGAAGAGTCATGCCCCCCAGAGAGGCCTTTGAAAGCGAGTTTCCACTGGAACTCAAGAATCATGCTGCTTATTTAGGTACTCACAAGCCATCCCACCTAACATGATGCATTACAAGTACAATAATTGTTATTGGCATTATTTGTGGCTTGTGCAAAATCACAAATAATGGAAAAAAAGCAGAAACATCAAGATAAATCTCATCATTATTTAACATTTTGATTATTTTAGAAATAAACTCAGTTTAGCAGTGTCAGTCAAAATTTATACATCAAAAAGTCCCTCATTCCACCCACCATGATGCACATATAGTAAATGTAAACAAAAACTGTATCATAAATATCATCTAATTTATGATGCAGCATGCAAAACCAAAGGTCAATGACAGGAAAAAATATATCATTTAAAACTGTGTTTCTGTTAATATCTAATCACTTCACGAAAATAACCGCTATGTTTTTTATTCTCTTAGAATAGGCCACTACATCCACTTACATGTGTGGCTGCAAGATGCAGCATTTTTTGTGCTACCATTTTTACTACAGTGTCTCTGAATGGACAAACAACTCTGTGTGTGAAGTAAGAACCTTCTGAGCATCAAATTGCAGTACCCGCTTTGTTTTCATGGGTGCTAGAGCACCTTTTCGTGAAAGTAACACCTTAAAAGATACATAGAAGAAAACAGTGCACATACACAATTTTGAAGTATTACCTGTTTTGCTGTCATTGCTGCGCCTGAAGCTGTTAAATCACTAATAAAAACATGTTTATATCTGGGAGAATTTTTCCAACTAACAGCCACCATCCCTTCACACAATTATTTATATGTCCTCCGTATGTCAGTAATTCTTACATATCATATTTTTAACTATTTTAGTGAAACTTTACACTAGCTTCACAACAGGAAGATGGAGTTTGTGTGGCATCTGTAAAACAAGATGTTTTCTGGGTCCCACGTTAACAAATTAGAGCATCAACACCAGCTGAGTGAGAGTAGTCATCTCAGCTGTGACTCAGGCTACACTGCAGCCATGTGCCTTCTTAAGTTTCAGTGTGGTGCCTGTTTTTAACATGTGACGCAAGTGTGATGAAAGCAGTTCTCAGCAAAAATACATGTTGAAAACATTAGCTGATTGTCAGATTGACAATCATATTAGCAAAAATCAAGCTTTCACCATCATTTCAGAGTGTAGGTAATGTCACAGTAATCAGAAATAGAGTTAACCTTATACCTTCTTAAACCCAGAAGGAAAGTGCAACTTAATTTCAGGGGGAAATTGCAATTATCATATTTGATTAATGATTTTTAGTAAATTACTGAATTTTTCATATATTAATATAGCTGGCATAAAATGAGTTGCTCTGCAAAGAACAAGCAACACTGACTGAGTAAAGATGGGCTTAAAATGGGCAGCTGCCATAATGCAGATTCCTTGCGTTCAGCAGCACAGTTTACAATCCACTGATCAGCTCCTCCTGGAGATACTGAGGCCGAGGCGGAAGCTCAAAACGGACAGCAGCTTTGCAGTTGCACATAAGCTCCATCACTATCCATTTTTAAAACCCATCCGAAACCCATTTTTATACCTTGGCCTTCCACCCAACATGCAACAGCTAATTTATTGTCCTCATTGTCTTTATGCTGGTTTTATGAAGTGTTGTACTATTATTGTGTTTTGGATTTTTTTGCAGTTTAAAAGTGCTTTTAATCAGCAAGTTAGTGTTGCATTATTCACTTGTTTTGGTCTGTCTCTTAGATGTTTGGGATTGGTATCTCTTTTTATTATATGTTAACATTTGCTGAGATTTCTTTTTCTTGTGTGTACATACCGTAAGTTAGCCACCCGTTTATTAAAAAGGAACTGTAGTTGCCATGTTATAACAGTGTTAATGTATCTCCCAATCCAATCCAACTTTATTTTGAGAGTGCTTTAAAACAACACAGTTGACCGAAGTGCTGGACACAATCCCAGGCTTAACAACATTTTACTACAGATTTAAAAAATAGTACAAAAACAATAAAATTACTAGTCACAGTAACACATTATATAACGATAATAATAAAAAAAAATCTTAGATCACTCTAAAGCAACCCTTTCTCACATGACCTTTTATTTATGTGTAAAAAATAATCTGAAATAAACAGGACCCAAATGCACAAGAAGCATTACTCATAGAAATTCCATTGTGGGAATTTTTTTGTGTCCATTTCTGCTGCAAGAATGAACAAATAATTTAACCATTTTTAATACTGATTTATTCCAACACAGGGTTGCTGGGGGTGGAGCCAGTTCCAACTCTTATTAGGGAAGACTCAGGGTACACCCAGGAGATGATGCCAGTCCAACACAGAAAGATAAACAACCACTCGTGCTCACTCCTAGAAAGAATTTCGAATCGCCAGTTGGCCTGACAAGCATGTTTTCTTAAACTGTGGGAGGAAGCTGGAGCACCCAAAGAAAATTCATGCAAAGGGAGAACACAGAAAGGCTCCAGCTGTGGCTCAAACCAGAAACTTTCTTCCTGTAATGGGATGGTGCAAATCATCCCACAACTTCTATCCAAACCTGAGAACAAACAGTTATTTAACAAAAATATCTTTTTTTTTAAAAAAGGCCAATATTAATTACAGTAAACTCATCTGCTTATGTCTTTCAGTATGAACAAATACGTCCTCTTGTACTTTAATTATATTTTTGCTTGTTTTATGTCCAAAATGCATCACATCCCCTTTGCCTAATGGTTAAAAAAAAACAACAAAAAAAACAACAACAAAAAACAAACAAAAAAAAAAAACCAACAACTTGTGAGTGTACTAATGCTGTTCTTCCAGCTTAGTAACACATGCTGCAGTGATCCACAAACATTTTTTGTTATGTTTTCCTGTCAGCCCACATTCTCAAATGCCCTAACAAACAACATCTAAATATGAGATTTACAAGATGCAACATTTTACTTAGTTTACAGACGGAAAGACAATTAGCAGTGACTTAAATAAAATTCATTTGTAGTATTGGAAGAAGCCATGCAACAAGAACTTCTCGACAGCCACAAAACATTCTATTGTGTTGACTAAAGTACATGCTGTATTGTTTTTTTCAGGTTACACAGTATCATCTGTGGTCATTGGTGACTGGAGGAGGCTGTATGTCGCTGGCGCGCCTCGATTTAAACACAAAGGAAAAGTCATTCTGTTTGAACTTAGTAATGACGGTGATGTGGACATTGTTCAAGCATTTAATGGAGAGCAGGTAAAGTTTTTTTTTCATGACTTCCCTTCCTCTTTTTATCCATTTTTATTCTGACAGAAAACTGCCATGATGTAGTTTTTCAGATGTTATAGTAAGGGCTCCACCTACTGGTAGTAAGACTAAATAACATGTTTCTGTCTTTAGATTGGGTCGTATTTTGGGAGTGAAGTGTGTGGTCTGGATATCGATCAGGACGGCATCACTGATGTCCTTCTGATTGCAGCTCCAATGTACCTCGGCTCAGGAAACAAGGAGGCTGGTAAAGTCTACATCTACACCCTTAGTGGGGTAAGATATCAGTGGAACAAGTCAAAACTTAAGCAAATGCAAACATCCCATAACTACTTTACCTTGTATATCCTGTTACTTTCATCTCATTTATTTTTCCTCCATACACTGTTTCCTAGGAGCAGGTGTTTATACGTAATGGTACACTAAAGTCAGAGGAAAAGTCCCAGGATGCCAGGTTTGGTTACGCACTGGCAGCTGCTCCAGATCTGAACCATGATAACTTCAGTGATCTGGTGGTGGGAGCTCCACTGGAGGATGAACACAAAGGGGCCATCTACATTTACCACGGGGATGGTATTTACATTATCCACGATTATAAACAGGTAATCCCAGTTTATCTAAACCTGCAAACTCACTGGTGCTCCCTAGAAATCAGTCAAACTAATATTTGTATCTCTTGTTCACACAGCGTATATCAGGGTCATCGCTCTCCCACTCCCTGCAGTATTTTGGCCGCAGCGTAAGCGCTCAGTTGGACTTGGATGGAGATGAGCTTATAGACGTGGCAGTGGGAGCACTGGGAAGTGCTGTGCTGCTCAGGTGGGCTGAGACAGAGAAGGAAATTCCCTGCTAGTGCAGATTAAGAGTCTTTTAAACAACTAATTTCTACACTTATGTCACCCCTCATCTCTTGTATGTTGTCAAGAAAACAAGTGTAAACTGAAAGGAATATACAGTCTATAAAAAAACACTGAACAAACTTTAAAATCAGCGTTTGGTATGACTACCTTTATACTTCAACCCATGTCATATCTCTAAGCAGTCTTCTTCAACCTTCATGTAGAACATTCAAAGGAACCTCTGTGATTGTTGGCAGCCTTTTATTCCTTTTTCTGTCAAGATGATCTCAAACTGTATGAATAATGTGGATATCTGGGTTCTGGAGAAGCCAATCCATGATTGATAGTGTCCCATCTATCCAAGGTATGTTTTTACTGCATTGGCAGTGTGTCTAGAAACATGTCCATGCTGAAAAAATAAGCTGCAGCCAATCAGATGCTTTCCAAATGGCCCTGCAGAGAGGACTGAACTCTGGTACATTGAACAGTATAGTCCATCAGTTTTGGCAAGCTCCCCGACACCACTGGTTGGAATGCAGCCCCACACCATCACAGAGCATCCAATGGATTTACAGATGGTTGTTTGGTAGACTGGACAGAAAATGAGTGAAAAAACAGTCTATATCCAAACACTTTAAACAGCTCACAGGAAGTGTGGCTAGCTACATCTTAAGAACACTGAAAATGACAAGAAATATTTGCCCCTTGGAAATAACTTACCAAAAATTTTACTTGTGCCCAAACACTTGTGCAGTAAAGTAAAATGAGACACAAATGGTATTTACCAAAAGACATGGCAGTTCTTTTGTGGTATCACATTGGAAAATAATGCTTTCCATTGACTGTCTCTTCTAGTTCTCGAAGTATCGTCCAGATCAACGTGAGTCTGTCTTTCCAACCGCACTCCATCAACGTAATTCAGAAAACCTGCAAGAGGGGAGGCAGAGAATCCGCCTGTCTAAACACCACAGCCTGCTTCAAAACTGTTTCACGCTCTCCTGGACCAAACAGCAACAGTTTTGGTAAAAAACTCCCCCCCCCCCCCCCCCCCCCCCCCCCCCATAAACCCCACATCCCAGTAACGCCCCTTTGCAACGTTAATACTCATTTCTTATTGAGAATTGTGCAATAATAAGCATGGATCCAATTTTGCATCTTCTCTAAAGCATTTTAGCAGGCCGACATTATTATAATCGTCCCCCACCATGTGTCTCTATTATCGGTTCTATCCTAAGATCTTTGGGTGTCAGCCACGTTGGATGACCGAAAGTTGTCAGCGCGGGCTTTGTTTGATGACAGCTCCCACCGACAGACCCAGATGTCAATCCGTGTCAACACTGGAGAAACTCTATGTTACAAACTGCCCTTCCACGTCTTTGTGAGTTTTGATTCATCTTTCATAAACACACCTCGGGAATAAGAATAACTATTTTCTTTATCTTCAATGCAGGACACGGCAGATTACATCCGTCCAATCAGCTTCTCATTGCGGTTTAAAATTAACAACACAGAGTCTGGTCCAGTTCTGGATGAGGGCTGGCCAACCATTGTCAAGAAATCTGTGAGTGGTACAAAAGTTAGTATTACTCCTTTTGGATTGCTTTACATTTTCTAAATCACAATGTGCTTTTTCCTCTATGTATACTTGTCCAGATACCGTTCTTTAAAGACTGTGGTGAGGATGATGTGTGCACAACAGACCTGGTGCTGCAGGCTTACATGGACATTTCTGGGACAAGGTGTAGATCTGAGACATTTCTTCTATTTATTTGCTTTTGTCTCTGAAGTAATAAAACAAAACATCTACTCAGTTGTTTGATCAGAGCGAGTCTGTGCTTCCTCTACAGACAGAAGCCTTATGTGATTCGCAGCCCTCGTAGGCGTCTGGCGGTGGAAGTGCAGCTTCAGAACAGACTGGAAAACGCCTACAACACCAGCCTGACGCTGAACTATTCCCGCAATCTCCACTTCTCCAGCCTTAGCATCAGGGTAAACCACACTCATCTCCCCCCAAAATCCTGCTTTATCACTTGTATGTAACAATTCTTAATAAGCCTAATGATGTTTTCTTTTCTGTCATCATAGGGTGATGCCCACTTTAAGATAGAGTGTACAGCACTTGACTCGAACAACCACTCATGTAATGTCAGCTATCCAGTGTTTCGCTCTCATTCGAAGGTACTCTCTTAACTCAGTCCACCCACCGCTCTCTCTCCTTCAAGGTGAAATGTGTCCCTTCAGCAGGCTCTTCTATGCCGTTGCAGGTTAACTTTATGTTGGAGTTTGAGTTCAGCTGCATGTCTCTCCGCAGACAAGTGGAAATGAAGCTCAGTGCCAACAGGTTTTTGACTCACAGCCATATCAAAAAGTTTTACATAATAGAAATAAAAATTGATTCTACCATTTGTCCTTTTTTTTATTGATAAGCTGAGTTTATGTCACCCTTCTCTTTGTCTTACAGCGACAGTGTGGAGAGAGAGGACACTTTGGAGGACAACAGTGTTCAGCTGCAGAGTTTTGTTCAGTATGAGCCAGATTTGTTTGTTAGCAGGTGTGTGTTTACAACATGAGCTGCATTTAAAAAAAAAAAAAAAAAAAAAACATTTGGTAGAGTTATTAAGAAGCTGCTCTTTTTCTCTTGTTTTCCCTGTAGTTACTCTAATCTGAACCGCTATGAGGTCCATCCCACACGGACAGTGTCAGAAGCAATTGGACCAGAATTCTACACACACATCAGGGTATAAATACACAACTGTGCAAAAAGTCTTGAGCCACAAGCACATTTATTTCTATGTTACATCCATGGACTTCCTTGTAATCTTTTAAAGTTTTGAGAAATCTTACTTTACTGCAGCAGAGATCAAAAAAAAAAAAAAAAAAAAAAAATGTAACAACAAAGCAGCCAACAACCGAAAAACAGCTTTGCAATTTCCTTCACAAAGCCACTGGAACTATACCTGAAGTGTATTAAAGACATTACATGAAAGCTCATCCTAGAGGATTCATACTATGTTAAATAGTTAAGATAGTTATTCCAGAACTAAACCAATCTTTCATAAGAATTGTACAAACTATATCAATATGCCTTATAGATGTTATTTCTTTTATCTTGGCTTATTGTCATCAGTTATTTTAGATATTTCCAGTTTGTGGCAGAATGTAAGGACATAAAAGATGGCTCAAGACAAACTGTAATGATCGATTAATAAAGGGCTTTAAAAAGTTTCCACAGAAACACTAGTGGGTCATCACTCTTAAGGACAAAAGGCAAGATGTAAAGCTGTTTGTGTTTGCAGCTGCAGAATCTTGGCTGTTACTCTGTGAGTAATCTGGAGCTGCGGGTGTATCTGCCCTCTGTGGCTGCAGAGGACACAGTCTTTATGACTGTCACTGATGTCTCCTCAAACAATGTGAGTAGGCCTCATGTGCAGTTTTATTTTAATTGCTCATAGAGAGATGACATTTTTTAAATTGGCCCACAGGCAACAGGAGTGAACTGCAGAGTTCTAAGTGATGCAGCCCAGCTGAAGGCCAGACAGAGAGATGTACGCCCCCTTCATCCTGAAGACATGATGCAGGATGAAATACTGGTGAGGCATCTTTACCACAGAATATGCACACTACACAGGACTTGCATAGATGCTAATATGACTTGTGTGTATGTGCAGAACTGCAGCAGGTCCTGGTGCACAGAGGTTGTATGTCAGATCAAGCAGCTTGGCCAGGATGCCATCGTTCGAGTCAGCCGCAGAGTTCATGACGATTTCTTCAGAAAAGTGAGTTATAGAGCAGCATGCAGATGATTATGTAATGGCTCAGTGAGCCAAACTTTGTTCATCACCCTTTTGTCTCCGTTTGTAGGCCAAATATAAGTCAGTGAGGATAATAAGTGCCTATGCCGTCACAGCTCAGGAGACTAATCTTATCACACTAGGCACAGGAACAGTCTGGGGGGAGGTAAGAATACAGAAATGTTCTGTGCAGCACAGAAAAAATATATAACTTGCTCTAATAATTCTCTGCATCTCTCCTTTCTCTAGACTGTTCTGGAGGTGCTGAAGGGTAGAGCCATTCCCATATCGCTCTGGATTCTGATTGGTAGCATCATAGGAGGTTTGCTGCTACTGGCCCTCATTATTTTCATACTATGGAAGGTATTCTACAAAATTTAAATTCAGACTTAATACATATAGAAATAAAGAATGTATTAAGGATATTATAATAATCTGAGTTATCTTTTGTCAGCTTGGATTCTTCACACGTAAACACAGAGGAGAGGAAGAAAACCATGAGGACTGAACCCATATTTTGTTCCAATGAAAGCAGTCATCTGCTGCATAAACCACCAGATGAGTGGAGGCAGCCTCCCACCAGGCATAGAGGGGGGTCCCAGGATGGAGCTTAAGACACAGATGCAAAGATCTCAATGACCAAAGAAAGCATCATCAGGGTCCAACAGAAATGCACTACCCAATATTTCCAGGGTCGGGGGCACTAATGTAAATAATCTCTTGTATGTTTGTTTGTTTTTAACTTTCAGGAAAACCTAAGTGTATTAAACCACAGTTCTAATATTTAACTTGCAGACTTTTCCTCGGTTTTATATTTCAGTCACTTGGCCCAATCGGAATTGTTTTGATTTTTTTTTTTTTTCTTTGAAGGGGGGGGGGGGGGGAATAAAACAAGTAAAAATAAAAAAGTATTCTTGTTCTGTTCATTTATTGATAATGTGTGCCATTAAAATGCAAAAACAAAGTCTATTGAAATTTTACCCCAAACTATAAATAATCTTAGCTAAAAACTTCAAAACAGTTTTGACAGCAATCATGAAAAAAGAGAAAAGTGTCAAGAACACTACAAGTGAATAGTGATGTCCCCCCCAAGTCTGACTCAACTTGCAGATGTTGCAGTGGAGCTGATGTAGGACTCAAGAAGAAAAATGGTCTCATCTACTTGGTTTTCTGCTGAATCTAACCTGGAGAAAAGAAAAAAATGATCAAATCAATAACATCAAGAAACTGCTGAGATACCTCTTTATCTTGACAAGGAGTAAGTTTTAGTTTAGTCATCCTACTTGTTAACATGAAGCCTCAAGCTATCCAGCTGTTGCTTCTCGGGAGCAGTGATCATCTCCTCGACCTCAGTCAGTTGTTCAGGCTCAGCGCCGCTGGCCTGCAGAGATGCCAGAATGGCTTCAATTCGCTGGGATTTCTCCAGAAGACGCCTGTAAACCAAACGAAAGCGAACAACTGATTCCTCTATTGCATAGTGTTTGAAATGCAGTTTTATCAAAAGACCCACTTGCTTTCTTTGCTCTCAAAAAGGCGTCGATCTATGAGGTTGGCTACCGTCTAGAAAGAAAAAATGTACAGAGACAATATGTGACTGAAGGCAAAACCATTATCAAAAGGATTCACACATTAGAAGCCCATAAAAAGCTCCAAAGGTTACAGTGGTTAATGGTTCACCTTGTAACAGTTCTGTAGCAGCATTCTGGCGGTGGGGAGTTGATTGACAGTATAAAGATAGAATGTGCGAGAGGGAGCATAGTCTGGTGTCTTGGGGATTTCCTGGAGAAAATATAACAGTTATTCAGAGATATTAAAGTGTTTTGATGTTCACTTCAGAAATTCATGACTCAAATAATTCAAATTTACCAATTGTTTTTATTTACAAAGATATCAAACCTAAAAGTTTTAAGTTTTCAAAGTAGGTTTGTTGCTCTCATAACCCCCTTCAAGGCTGGAGCTTGTGGTGGTAAATGTCAAAACTGAGACTAAAGTCATACAAGTCTTGATCTATTGTGTGTTTAAGCAAGAAAGAATCATGGCTAATTTAGTTCTTTTCTACGCTGTCAGTTTGCACAGTGAAAACTTTCAACTGAACTAAAAACTACTGCATCACTTTAAAACCATTCCCAATCCATCATGCATACCTGCAACTGGACCAGGTTCTGCGAAAGCAATGTGTACAGCATGTCTTTCGCCTCTTTAGCTGGAATCATGGCAAAATCTTCCACCTGCTTCTGCTCCAGATGATGTTTTCGTAACAGTAGACGAAAGATACGAGCAGATCTGGAGCCAAATCTGATGACAGATTAGATGTGGATGACTCAATAATGAGCTCCAGGTGATGACGCAGGAGTATGTACATACAGTTAAAACACACCGACTTACCTCTCCTGTACTACAGACTCAAGTGTGGCTCGTGCCAGGTTGGCTAATGCTCTGTGTAGGTCTGAGTCATGAGTTCAGAAAAGCAGCTGTTCATTGGCATATGTTGGTTAAATAAGTGTGTTGTGTGAAAGAAGCTTCTTGGCACCTTTAAAGGTTGAAAAATAAATGAAGGATACTGACAACATACATTCCTCCTCCACTTTCACCAGCCTTCCCCACAAACTCCATCTAACAAATGACAACAGAAAGATGATTTAAGCAATTTGTGTAATTAGGAATCAGACAGCATAATGTGTGCCTCAAGAGGAACATACTGGGTCATCCACCAGCAGAGTGAGGTACTGGTCCAAGATCTGTCTGGCAACGTTGTAACTTGCTGGGAAGGACCTGAAGATCTCATTGGCTGAGAGGGGCTTTGTGCATGTGGCTTTGGGTGAAGTCGTCACCTCACTCATCCTCAACATGGTCCTCACTATTTCACTGCTGGTCTGAGTTGTGAATTGTTAAAATCATAAAGAACCGTTATGTTTGTTTATTTGTTCTAGCAAAGAAAATAGAGAAGAAATTAAGTTAAACTGTTATTTCTGCTATTTACTCTTACAATACTCCTTTGTTTCTAGACCATATGCCTTTTAAACATAAATCAATCATCTCTTTCTTTGAAAAATATGTTGTATTTTCAACTTTTGTGTGGAAACCCAACCTGATCCAGCTTGTTAGCCACAGCGCTGATGATTGCCTGGTCTCGGAAGTACAGATGGAACCGCTCAAAATTCACCTGCCAATAGACCCCCTCATCACCATGTTTCTGAAGAAGAGAAAACATAAGATACATGTAGAGAGATACAAGGTTGGGTTAGTTAGAAGCTATTTGTTAAATGAAAGGAAAACTGCAATTTTGCATGAAATATATTCAAAGTAAGATTGTACAATGTTTTCTAACCTCTGAATCCATTCTAGCTCTTTTTGCACTTCTTTGTTCCTCGCCATCCTCACTGGCAAGCTGGCGTTTACCCCGCCCCACAAGTGTCACATGAGGTACCTTGTAGCAGTCAGGGAAGCTCTCCGGTGTGGGCAGGGTGACACTGGCTGCAGGAGTAGCAGGGGCAGCACTGGCTGCTTTGCTTTCTGTTGTTTCTGCTCCCCCTGATGGAGGGCAGCGCTGAAGAAAATGTGTCTCCACCAGTTTGGAAAAGGCAGAGGACACTTCATTATAATCCACGCTGTGTCCCTCTATGATGATAAAATACAGACTTGCTGTTAAATTGTTTTGTTTTTTTTTGTTTTTTTTACATTTTGTTGAAATTCCACATAACCCACATAAGTAATGACGATTACGGCTCTTTCCCAACGCAATCATCCACAGTGAACACAGTAGTGTGCTTTTTGCACTAAATGATATTATTGTTTAAAGAACGAGTATCTAAATGTTTTACAGTTCTTTATTGTGCAAGTTTTCCATACAAACTTTTACGCATGGTTACTGTAAAAGCAGGAAAACCCAAAGTCAGGCTTCAAAATGTAATTTCAGAAAACCATGTAAAATATCCACACTTCTTTTAACAGTCTTTGGCAAAAAGGAAAACTTACCCTCCATGTTTTGTGTGAGACGGTCTGCGACTGTCTTAACCATGCTGCTCATCGTCATGTAGCCCCTCTGTAGCAACTCCTCTATGATTAGTTCCCCCGTGTCACCGTACAGAGTTTTGGCAGTGTAGATGTAACGTGGGTAACGCAGAATTCTGAGGATTCGATGACAGCAAGCCCGATACTCTGTGGGGCTCCCGGGTCCTTTCCGACCCGAGGTGAATGAACAAGCCCCATGCTGCACAAGCACACACAGAGACTTCTTTACCTGGATTAAAAGAGAAAGAAGGATTGGGGAGTATTAACTAATGGTTTATGTTGTGCGACTCTTACTGTTTAAAAACTCTGAAAAAGAATCTGTGCAAGAATAAGAAAATAAAAAGCAAAGGAAACTTTTATTATGACCAAACAAACATAAAGAATGCATTGCATTTTCTATGTGAATTTGACAGTGTGTATTCTGCATTGCCAGGGGGTCTAAATAAACAAAATAGCCAGCTTGATGTCATCAGAACAAAACTGCAGCTCATTAAACATGAATTTGAAAAAGAAAAAAAAGGAACTCAGCCTACCAGATCAACCGAGATACCAGTCTCATTAACAATGGTTCTTAAATTTTGAGCTCCATTTCTGAGTAAGTGTGTTCCCACTTTCTCCACCACCTCCCCAAAATGCTCGCGAAGTAGAAGACCACACAGGCGAACCTCCTGGGTTGTCATCTGCATGAACACACAAGCAGAAACATACAGAATTTACATCAGACCATAATCAGCATCCACATCTACGCAAGTATCATTAAAACAATGCTCAGGAGTTTTTTGTTGTTATTGTTTTAATCCTGTGAAGCCAAACATATCATATTTGATACACACAGTTTGAGACACTTTGCATCACATCATAGTAAAAACTTTGCTCAATATCCTTTTGAACATAATCTGCTTCTTGTATTCTGTCTCCTAATAGATATCAGGAAGCAGAATATTACACAATAATAATTTTGACATATCACATGGCAAAAGATAATAAATAGTAACCGTGTAATTTCAGTAATGCAAACACCAAAAGGAATATTTTTGTTTTTCATTATGTTGAATGTGGACTTCTGCAGTCATGATGTGCAAACTACGACTTACACCATCTGTTTATAAGAAAAAATATTCTGAAAAGACATTTGGCAACTAGACAAAGCTTGATAAGGGCTCACACCAGTAACTTCAAGATTAAGATTTGGACTGGGCTTGGGAAAGTCTAAACCACCAACAACCCTTCTTTGGTGTAGAAAGTTGTGAGCTTGGGGTTTTTTTTCTTGCTGAAAACAACTTTCCTCTTAAGATTCAGTGTGTGGACATTTGTTCTGGCATGTCTCATATATTGTTGTTTAGCCAAGAATGGCAAGTCACCTACACATTAATACATATACAGCAAAAAGGCCCACCATGTGATACTACCACCACCATACTTCACAGATGGGAGTATTTTATAATACTGGAAATCATGAAATTTTGAGTTAGTCACAAAATGCTTGTCAAATTAGCTAGAAGTTTCCATATTTTGGTCAGTCACATATATGTAATAGTGGGTCCTTTGTATAACAATCTAATAAAGGAAAATGACCATTCATTTATTGTTTTAAATATGTTATTTGGCTTTCTAGACAGCTATCATGTTGGTATAAGCCAGCGTTTCATACAGTCCTCAGGGCCCACTGCCCTGCATGTTTTAGAGGCAACCCTTCTTTAACACACCTGAATTAAATGAATGGCTGTAGGTCCCGAGGAAAAAATTGTACAAACAAATTGCATAAACTCAAACACACGTGAATTAGTTTAATATTCAAGACGCTCAACCGCAAGCTTCCTAGCTAACTTCATGACAACGTTTTAATATGATAAACATGACAATATTGTCTCACGAAATCACCAGATCTTTTCTTCCCACAAACCTTTCTGACAGACTGATTTCCACACTGACGCAAATCTTTTCTTTGTGCACGCCACACACACACAGAGAAACTTTCCACATGCGGATCCCCGATGTCAACACAAACACTTCCGCTGTCCGCTCGGCAGCGCCGCGGTGCATGTCGGTCCGGAAGCGGACAGCTGCCTTCAGTCTGTGGAGGACCGACGTCAGTGTTTGTGCTGCTCTGGGGAAGATGGCGGAGGCTGCGGCTGTTCCCCCGCATCGGTTTTTCTGTCACTGTTGTAAGGGAGAAGTAAATCCCAAACTCCCGGTAAGTCTAATGATCGTGTATCATCAATCACAAAATCTTGTACAGGACATGCAGCTGACAAGCTTGTCTTCCGGAAATTATGGGTTTGTTTCGCCTGCTTGCTACAGCTAACCCGCCGCTAGCGTGTTAGCAGCTAGCAGCGTTTGTTGCCTTTTACTCACCAGATAAACTCAGACAAATGTTTTCTTTTGCAAACAGATTTTAGAGCAAACGCTGACGGGTTTTGTTGGGTAGGCAGGTGTAACACGGTATTGTCAAGGCGGTTTTTTTTTAAGGTTTTGGTCTAGGTTTATTGTTACAGAAAACAACAAACAACCTAGAAAGATGTGTTTCAACAATTCTATCAAAAAGTCATATAAATAAGAGGAGGGCTGACACTTGGCTGCTTTTGTTTTCAGTTTTCATTTCTGTTCAAACATACTATTGACAGGACGAGTAGGGGATTATTCGGGGATATTTACACTCGCCGTGTTTAGTTTCTGTTTTGAAATCAACATAAGGAGTAAGTGACTGTCTAGAAACAAACATGACCGAAATCTTAACAGACCTTACTTTGCTGGAGGAAGCCTTCGTTTTATCTTCTAAATACACGGAAACATAACTTTTTATGTTAATATTTTATCTCCAACAAATTTGTATAATTTTGACATTATAATTGAAATATCTACATCCAATGTTATGATTGAGGAAGTTGTGTGTGTGTGTGTATATATATATATATATATATATATATATATATATATATATATATATATATATATATATATATATAATGTGTATATATATATGTATGTAATATGTATGTGTGTGTTTACGTGGTTTTACAAAGAGCTAATATATTGATTGATTGATTTAGCTGGTCATCATGGAAAACACACGTTTTTGTTATCATGAAGAAATCTTTTATGTCATTGTCAAACCTGAACTGTTACACCATATTGTGTTTGGTTTGCTGTTTTCCTGTTCTTTATGAGAGATATCTTTTACTTTAATTACTTTGGATGGATAAAACATACACACTCAAAAGGGGGCTTTTTCCTGACATACCTAAATGAAAAGAAGCTTTTACCTTTTTAACAATTAAAGTTTAAAAAATGAATATGAACTTCTTTACCTATTAACCACAGAGCTCATGAGTACATCAACCCAATTGTTTTTTGTTGTCACAGCCATAGTTTTTTTTTCATATAGTTGTGTAAAAAGGCTGGTGGAAGCTAGCAGAAATGTCGCATTTAATCACGTTGTCTTACACCCTTTCTTCTGTTCTGCCACCAATTTACACCTCCAGGTGCAGCCACTTGCATTTAGATGAGATTCTCTTGACATCAGGGATTTTCTTTGAAATGCATCAGTGCAGCCGTAGATTAATATTGTTTTTAACCCAAATGAAAAACAACAGTCCAACAACTTGAAGGACACAATTTGTCAAGTTTGCAGCAAAATAAGTGGCTGCCAGACTTGCATAGCTGATTTTACATATATAGTGCCATAAAAGGAACTAAAATGAAATTTTTTTTTTTTTTTGGATAATTGGCTCTCAAGAAAAAAACATGAGATAGTTACTGTTGTTATTGTCATTTGAAGCTTTGTCTATATGTCACTAACTATAGATTGGTTTGCTTGTCTTGGAAACATGAAAACACGAGTCCAATGAAATGTTTTGTCAAAGCCAAATGACTGCAAGACCCCCATATTATTGCATAACACTACCTCAGTCTATTTCGAAGATCATCTTTTAGTCACATCTTTTAGTATCCATTTATTAAACAGAAATATAAACTGTTATAGCTTGTTTTTGCTTACCATGGGATTTCTTAACCAATTTTGAGCATGAAATTAGTTTCAGATCCCCAAACCTGTGTAAATCATGCTAATAGAATTTGTTAACTCGTCATGAGTTTAAGCATGCAAGTAGTTTGTATTATTTTCAAAAGCTTCAATTAGATTAAATGTTATAAACTGATAATTTTGTGACTCATTTTTTCCCTAGCAAATGCATTGACACAGGTAGATGGCTGGCATCTCTCCCAACTTTCTCTGTATATTAAATGACTCCAATTAAATCATGTTTTCATTGCCAAGAGGCCCTGAATTTCATTGACAAGACAACATAATTGCATAAACTGGCAGTCATGTTTTCCTTGTTCTGTCACAGATTTTAAAATGCAGCGCTTTAGGTGTGGTTGGTAGACCAGCTCTACCTCCTTGGTGACATTCATAAAACACCAGCCTTCACACATATGTGTCTGATATCTATTACTTTATATGCTCTTTTGTTGATAAGTCAGTCTGGAAAGGATCTTTAATGTTTTCATGATTAACTTGTAGGGTATTATGACAGTTTTCAGGTGGTAAGAAACACATAAGCCCTGCAACTTTAATTTGATCAGATTTTTATTTTATTTTTTTAAATTCCTCTCAAGTTGTGCTAAAATATTCTTAACAGTTTGCATGAAATAAACAGAAAATGAATCTATAAATACAGCAGCATTTTCTGTGATTGTCTTTGTAGAAATATCCACTCCCCTTATGTGAACCTGTTTGAATACTTCTCAGTCTTTGTCGTTACTCCTTCCAGGAATACATCTGTCCAAGATGTGATTCAGGTTTCATAGAGGAAGTAACAGAAGACTCCAGGTAAGAGACTTTAACAATTTGCATCACATTTCCAGACAGCACGTGACATTAAAGCCTTTTAGTGTTTGTCTGGAGCAAGAACAATATTGACGCTGCATCTTACAGCTTACTCATAATACTCATGATGCAGTCTTGTTCAAGACTTACACTAATGTGGGACACATGTGGAGGGGTTCACTACATATTGCTAATAATGCGTCTTTTGTCCCCTTATGCGTTGTTTCCCTCAGTCTCCTAGAGGGTGGCGCAAATGGGATAGATGACACAGCCACACAGTTTGCAGAGGTACGACTGGATCTGAGCTGAAAGGTTTTTGGAAGCAGAGGAAGGAATGTGGGATAAAGAAGCCTGATAGAAATAATTTAGAAATAACTAAATATGTGTCTTTCTTTGTTTTCTCCTCCCACTTTTTTTTTTTTTTTTACCCCCTGCTCTTTGCTTGTTGTTTTTCTATCATTTCTTGTTTTCTCCCCTCTAAACATCCCTGTAGCTATGGCACCTCTTGTTACTGGAGCGGCCATTCACAACAGACAGTGACACCCCTGACTCAGAACCTCGGCTCCCTGGAGGACGCCTTGGGGGATTCGGTGATCTGGGAGGGTTAGGAGGTGGACCGATCGGGGGATCTGTCCCTGCAGGTCTAGGAGGGACTATGGGGGGGCTATTAGGAGCCGGGGAACCATGGGGACTCGGACGTCCTCCTCGTCTGCACACTCAGAGGAGATACCGGTCCAGAGGCAGCAGTAGGCCAGATCGCTCACCTGCTGTGGAAGGGTAATTTGGCTGATTCAGCGTTTTGTCCTTAGTCTTGATGGATTCTCTCTCTTATAACGACAAAGCAATTTATGCTCTCATGCTTCTTTCACTCTGTTGCAACATGCTGTGGCTCAGACGAAGTTGCTTGATCATGACAACTCCAGTCTATGACTATTGGTAGCAGAAGCTTTTAAAAAAACTGCTTGGTGCTCTGATTTGCTAAAAATGTGCAAGTGGTCTGTTTATGATGCAAACCGCATGCCAGCACAGTCATGTCAGCCATGTGCAAACTCCATATCATGTATGGCATAACTGATTCCAAAATACCCGGAAGTTGTTTACATAAGGCTAGACTTCAGCTTTCTTTTGTTTGTGTATCAATAGAAAAAAAAAGAGGTCCAGCAGTTGGGAAAACACAGGATAATATATGACGCCACAAGTTATGTTTTAAAGCAGGAAACACCAGAGAGGACAACGTTTTGAAATTATGTACAGGAATTTTGCATGTAATAACCTTGTTATTAAATGTTACAGAAGTAGGCCTATTAATTTTGCTTGACTCAGTGTGGCTTGTGCAGATATGCACTGCTTTTGAAGCTCTTTGAGGAGAAAAACTTTTTGTAACTGTAATACAGCCGCTGTAGTGTTTGGACATCAAGGATATAGTACAAGCTTTTGTAGGATTTTGTTGCAGCTTTAACTTTTCATGTTTTCTGTTTCAGAATTGTACAACAGTTTCTCGCTGGTCTCTTTGCCAACTCTGGAGTCCCTGGCTCGCCTCCCCTATCATGGTAAATTGACACTGCTGTAACATAAGTGTTAATGACACCTAAACTTTTTTTTTTTTTTTTTTTCCCCCCCCATCAACGTTGGCTTCTTTGCGTCTCTTCCAGGACAGGGATGCTGCATTCTAACCCGGGGGATTATGCATGGGGACAGGGAGGGTTAGACGCAGTGATAACACAGGTGAACTCCTCACTAAGCCAGTGTATTTTTATTTTATTTTTTAAAATCTTTTTATTCTTGAATTTATGTGCATTTGTGTGGTTGTGTAGTTACTAGGACAGTTGGAGAACACAGGACCTCCTCCAGCAGAGAAAGAGAAGATCTCTTCTCTCCCAACTGTCAATATTTCTCAGGAACAAGCAGGTCGGTCACATTTCATTCCTGTTTTGCCTTTGCTACACCCTTAAAGTAAAAACTGTAGCTATGCCTTGGCTTAAGTTTCCATTTAAAGTCATGACTAGTTTTTTGTTGTTTTTTTTTTGTTTTTTTTTTGCAGGGGGTGGGGAGTAATTTTCTGATCTGTTAAAGATGCATTTCAAAACCTTGCAACCTTCAAATTTTGTGTTCTGGACTTGTTTGATGGCACAGGGATCCATTGTGTGCATTTCTGGAGCCGTTGCTCCCTAGCAGCGTCTTGAGGCTGAGAACCTGTGCTATGCGACTTTTTCTTCCGGACCATTGTGCGACATTGCAGCCAACTTTCGCTTTATGCATCGTGTCACGTGCTAGCGAGTAGATATAAACACACCGGCATGCTTCAAACATTCATGGCACTGATTCTGGGAAAAAAAACCACACACAAGAAAACATTATCAGAGAGGAAAAGAAAGAGAGAGGGGGACAGAGCAAGAGATAAGACAGTCATTTACTGGCTGTGTGTTGGATAGTTGGATGCCTAATTAGCCATTGATAGGGGTTTCACACAGAAATCCTCCAAAATTTGGTAGTGCATCTTTAAAGCTGTTGTTACCGTATGCTGCATCTTCACCGAGTACTCAGTAATTTGGAGAAAATTTGGAGTCTGACTCAACTCGAAATGCATATGTGTGGACAGGTTGTTAGTGTTATGACATTAGCCCCACCACCACTCTTATATCTTTTATTTATTAAAGACAAAAATAGCAAATACCAAATCTGTGATGGTTTAAAAGGAATTATTTGGAAGTCACATATGCCACACTGTACAGTCTTTAATTAAATCTTCATTAATTTAAATACTGTATATCTTAAAAACAAGGTTGGCCAAAGTGCTATACAATAAAAATGAACCTAAAGGAAGCACAAATCAGAAATAAAACCAGTATGATCTAAACAACAACCTTGAAAAACAAGGAATTAATGTATGCTGTTGCATGTTTGAAAAATTCTCTGAAACTGTCTGTTCAGGAGAAAATGCCCATTTACCTTGACAGTATCAACAGCTTGTTCCATAAATTACTTAATATCTTGCTCATCTCTCTAATCACACTCCTACATGATTCTTCTCCACTTCTACATGCTGTCCTATTTTACCACTCTGCTGTGACTGGTTATTATAAAGCTCTTTTTCTTTATGTCCTAAAATCATCACCGTGGTTTTCTCTGCGCCATGACTTTTAATCATGCAAACACAGTGTCTGCTTTTTGAACAATACAGCTATGCTACAAATTTAAGGAATCCTACTTAAAAAAAAACAAAAAACAATCTAATATGGTAAAAGATTAAAACAAGTTACCATCTCCACTCCTGTAGACTGCTGTATGGAATGTCCGGTGTGCAAAGAGGACTTCACAGTGGGCGAGCCAGTGAGACAGCTACCCTGTAACCACTTCTTTCACTCAGACTGTATAGTACCTTGGCTGGAAATGGTGAGTCACAATAAGTAACCTATATCAAGCTGTTAAATAAAATTATGGTGGGGTTCTCCCCTAATATAACAGTAGGAGAAACACTGCAGTAGATTTAGATATTTGACTGCAGCACTATCGTTGGAGGGAAAGCTATTCTTCCCAGTTCCTAACTGTATACATCATATACAACGTCCTTTACAATAAAGTAGTTAGCGGCTGCTCTACTTGCTGTCAGTGAAGTTAAAAATAAAAAGGCAAGAGACATTTTTTGTCAACTTTTTTGAACCATCAACTTGTAGTTCGTAAAAGTTTACCTTTACTTTTTTGCAAAGCATTAAAATCAAACTCAAAATTTATACTATAAGTATACTATATTTAATAATTCTATGGAGTTAAGTGTAGTTTTTTTCCCCTAATTCAAGGTTACTGTTTTGAAGTGAAGTGTTTAAGTACTTGGAAGCTAAAATTTAATGGCACTTCAGCTAAATTAAGTGGAGTGATTTTAAAACTCTGTGAGGATTTCATCAGGCATGTGTTTACATAAAACGGAGTTGGTTTGGTTTGTATCCTGCAGTTGCTCGCCAGTGACTAATAGTTCTGCCAATCTAGCCCAAAAATACCACATAAAACTGAACAAAAAGCTTTGCAACACTTTTAAGCATTAAAATCATTATCACCAACAAGTCTGCCACAAGTCCTGACAGACTCATAAATGTCTTGTGCTAAAGTGAGAGAGTAACCTCGTATATGACTAATACGGATTCCTCATGTATACTTAACACAACATCGCTCAGATAGATAAAAATGTAACTGAAAATATTGTTTGCATTTCTCTTGATCTTCAGTGTGGATGTGTCACATGAGATTAGGGCACCAAAAAAAAGAAAAGTCTGATGGGTTAGTAAAATGGGACTATAACAGACCAGATCTGCTGTTAAAACTCTCCCTCGATACTGGTGTCAGCTAATGTGTCCATTTTGTTGTTTGGCCATGCAGCATGACACATGTCCGGTGTGTAGAATGAGTTTGAATGGAGAAGACAGCAGCAGCCAGACCCCGTCAGAGTCCCCTTCCCTCTCTGTGGATCCTCGCACGCAGGAGAGATGGTCCTTCTGAGACGCCCACCTGTGTCATCCCTCAGTTCATCTTGCCTACATGCAAAACTCTTCTCACTTCCTTCCGTTCATCTCTGTTGCAGCCATAATCATCTCAATTTGACTCTGAATTTTTTTTAATGCCTTCTTCCTCAACCATGTACTATACAGATGTCTTAACTATCTGCCGTGATTTGCTTAATCCATTCTTTTTCCTGCCTAATACAAACCAGTCTAGATTGATGCTCATCCTGCCCAGCCTTTCTTCCTCCTCTCAAGCAAACTCCATCTACATCTTTTCTTTAAATGCACTGCTGCAATACACTATGATGGGGAATTGACAGACTTTATATTGCATTCAATGACTTCTTTACTCAAAGATAAGCTAAATCCTGCAGCTGAGCCCCATTAGGCAAATGGAAAAATTTTTAGTGGATCCATTCATCCTTTGCATTTACAGACAGGACATAACATGAACATCCATTGGCCCCAAAGATGTTTGATTATTATTTTTCTGTAGGGGATTGTTCCAGGAGGATGTGGATTGTACATGTTTACAGACTTGGCCTTGTTTTATTGGATTGTAAAGGAGTTCCCTTTATTGTGTCAGCACTCTGTTGTGTTCTCCAATAAAATCTCAGAGTATTTTATAGGAATCATGCTAAATGGCCACAAGCAGAAGCTGTGACTTCAGATGAAAGGGAGGGATTTGTTGCACCTTCCAGTACTTTTCTCAGTCTGAAAATGTAAACGTACCAGCAAGATAAAGAAATTAAATGAGAGCTCGGCCCCTTGTCTGATGCTTTAGAATTCACATAACCCCTCCTCTCGTGTGTGTGTGTGTATATATTATAAAAGAAAATGGCACCCTTCTGTCATTCTATTCTTGTTTGGCATTTTTATGACTTCTTTTGATGTAAATAATTTTAGTCCAACAAGTTAAGGTTTACAAAGGAAAACCCATTGAGAATTGAGATGCAAATATGAAATAAATGGTTAAACTGTATATTATATAAAAAGGTATATGATGTATTAATAAATTGACAAAAAGAAAACTTTAATTGGTGACAGCTCATTTAATGTGGCATTTTCTTTCCTTGCATTCAAAGTTGATACAGAACATTTTGAACAATGTGCTTTATTTACAATAAAATTAAATAGCAAAAGCAGAAGTAATTTACAAATTCTGTACATAATTTCAACAATTTCTCCAGTGATGTGACAGTGTGACAACACTTTAAGCTGAGCTTTGAGGCACTAGTGAGGATGCTGTGCAAGCTAATCTGGTGACCAGAGGGTGTTTTTTTTTTTTATATTATACCTCCCAGTACATGGTTCAAGATAAATAAAATTTAATTTAGGTGGAGTGATGCTGAAATAAAATGTTCTTTAACAAAATATTCAAATGACTTCAAACTCTTAAAAATGTAGTTATTAGTGACTTTATTGGTTTGAAAGTCTTTGACTCGGTTCATTTTTGTACAATTTTTTTTTTCTCATTTTCAAATATTGCTTGATTTGTTGTACCTTAGAAATGTGGAAATTGGAAGTGATCTGCTCTCCCACACACACCAGTGTTGCCATCACTAAAATAAAAATTTGTTTAAAAAAAAAAAACCTTAAGTAACCAAAAGTTTTAAATGCTGGCCCCTAAAATCTATAAAATGGACATGTGATGGAGGAAGTGAAAAAAATTTTTCAGTTAAACCAACCAGCTTGACGTTGCATATCTTTAGTTCTGCCAGTTAAACACATGACTCGTGTGAAAATTGCACATAAGAGGAAACATTCACTGGCAATAGTTGAACTGCATATGAGGGAAATGAGTGTTAGAAAAATACTTCACTGGCAATTTTATTTTCAGTTTATTCTGTGGCCTGCTGTGCGTGGTCGTGTCATCCACAGGCTATTTACTGTTTGCTCATGCTATTGATGTCCCTCGACGGTCATTAAGTACTAACAATCACAAAAGAGGCAGGCTCTGCAGGGGGTGGAGTAGTGTCAAGTGCACGACTCCTCATCCTGAATGTTGGCCTCTGAAAAGGTTCAAATTTAAGTTTCATTTAATGTAAGACAGTTTTGGTAATTAGATGATTTCAGTACAATATTTTAAAATGAATTTACTTTGGCTTGAATTTGAAATGTGCAGAGATTTTCAGGATGAGAACTTGTGTTAATGCTCAGTGTGTGTTCCAAGCCAGAGTAAGCAGTGAATGAGCCGGAGCAGTGCAGGGAATGTACCCCACAGCAGGATCCCAGACTTCAAACTGGATCTCTGATGGCGACCTACAAAACCAACCGCACACAGTTTTATATTTACCAGTTAACTGCATGTATTCACACAAGTTAAATGACAATACCTGTTGAGTATGATGAGCACCACTGAATCATCTGGTCTGACGAAGGCAGAGAACTCCATCTTTGTTTCTTCACTGGCGGACACCCCCACCCTCTGTGACCCCTCCCACAAGAACTTACTATGTTTAAAAAAAAAAAATATGAGGCTATCATAAGACTGCCACTTTGCAAAGAAGGACTAGATAATATGAATAGAATTGATGTAAGACGGATTTACCTGAAGTGGGCCATGCTATAAAAAGTTGGCTGCTTGTAGAAAATGTCACGCTTTGCATCCACTATAATAGGGCTGTCCACAAAGTTTTTCACCCAGTTTGGGCCACCAGTTTGGTCCAGTGCAAGGTTCCAATCAGTCCAGCCCACTACATAGTGATTTAAGTCCTAAAAAACAAGCAAACAAACAAAAGAAAAAACAAAACATGAAAGTTTAGTCTCCACTGCCTTGTGTGTTGTGAAACTGGAATAGTATTGGTCTTTCCATCAAGGACATGTGTTGAAGTGGGGCCAAATGTCTAGTTAAAATGCAGTGGGACAGCAGTTCTATCTGATCAATTTCCTCCTGATTCTGGATATGTCCAGAGGCTGAATGAGCCCATGCAAAATGGATTGAATGGAAGGAGTCCAATTTCCCTTGAGGGAGAGTGAAGAAAGAAGAAACAAAACACCAGTTCCAGCTTGCTTTGCTTGCTTGCAGGCTGTTTCTGTGAAGTGTGTGCAGCGGAGTGCAACTTGCAACCTGCACTGCAGCATGAAGGGAGGTGACTCACATTTCTGGGGACAGCTCACAGCTTGTTAAACTGACATCTGTTACAACAGATCTGACTTAACAAGCATAACCCTCATACACTCATACATTGCAGCAAGATCAGATGATCTCACCTCTATGATGTCGTGGGCGTACTGTTCGGCCCTGTCCCAGCTTCCCAGCTTCACTCCCCTGTCTCGTGGGTTCCAGCCAGCACAGGCCTCAGTGCCAAACAGGTAATACTCTGGGTAGAGATGATGGGTGGTTCCCAAGCTTATCTCTGCAGGGACAAATGTGTCCAGGTACCAGTGGACTCCCACGCCATGAATGTATCGCCCTGCATGAACATCATTTAAGACCTGTAAAGAATAAAAAACTTCAATCCTTGAGGCTCCTGTGCTGCAATCAGACTGCATCTCATGAGAAAATGTATCCTACAACTGTCTTTAAGACAACAGGCTGTGATACTTGCTATGAAAATGCATTCTAGTGTTAAAATGACTATTGTGATTATTAGATTTGTTGTGTTTCATATAAATATAAATATGCTGCTTATTTACAAATATGAAAGCTCATTCCAATCTGAAATTTATTTCATGTCAATTAAGTGCTTTCAATTTACTTGCAAAATCAGATGTGAACTTCCTTTTACTTCTGCCTGATGATATCTAAATATGGCCAGAACAAACAGTGTGAATTCAGGGCAGTTTTTTTTTTTTTAAATCTGAACATGAACTGTTTCAGAGCTGGTTATGAGTTGACTTTAAGTTACCATGATTATCTGGCAAAACTCAACACAGCTTGCTAATACAAATCTCACTTCATGGTACAACCCTCAGGGCTTTCAACTTTATTATTTGCTTTTTGGCTGTGCACCAAATACATGCGGAAGGAGATGTGACGCCACCAGATGACCGAAGCAAATATGATTATGGAACTGCATATTCATAACAAGAATATTTGCACTGAAAGCCAGGAAGGAATGCTGGCATACTGCAAGGCAAAAGGAAATTTTGGGAAATAAATATGCTGCTGGTGTGCTACTATGTATTGGTTTAATTCTTTAAGCTTTAGTCAGTTTCAATCTTGCTGTGCTCAGCAAGTGAAATTAAAACACTCCCAACTATCAGGACCACCAATTTTCTTTGTCAAAGCATCTTCAGGTATTTATATATAAATTTAATTAATTAGTTAATTAAGCAATGCTTCAAATGATACTATCAGGGCTTGCTTTTGGGTGTAATCATGGTTATGTGTGTGACTGCAGGCTGAACTTTACCATGGACACATGAACACATCCATCGCAACTTCTGGTACTACTGCTCATCACAGCAGTTGGTCTGCATCTCACACGGACAAGTAAAATTTTAAGTAATCAATACTTCGTCTCATAAGTGATAGTATTATTAGGCATTAACATTGAGCACTGCTTTTAAGCACACAATTTCTTATTTTGAAAATTACCTTTATAAATAACCAATTCAATACAAGTGAGACAAACATCTTAGTTGATTCCTATCAGTCGACCAAATATGTAACTAAATTCATTGAAGATTTGACAGCTTTTTTTTTTTTTTTTTTTTTTTGTTCTTCGAAGTTTTTCTTTAATATCCAAACACTTTCACTGTATTATATATCTAATTATATGTAATGTATTAAACAGCACTTTTCTCTCATGTTAACAAATTCATTTAATTTTTCTTATGTTGATGTTCCCGGTCTCTCAGCTGCATCAGCTTAGCTTTGGGGAAATTAAAAGTAGATATGACCTTCCCCAGTACTTTATCTCTTTATCCTTGGACTCACCACTTTGGCCCAGTGGGGCAGCAGCAGGCGGTTGTCATCCAGTATGATGATGTGTGTGTGTGGGAATGATGACGCATACATGGCAGGGCCTAAGTCCATAGCCACCCAGTCTCTCTGCTCCTCAGGAGTGAAACCCAGTGCCTGGAAACTAAAAAGAGAAAATGATGCTAGAAGCCACATGGAGGCTTCATGTCATTACGGATGAAATCAGTTCTAAAGTCGTGTGAGGAAAGACCTGTAGTTTGTCATACGTCCTGCAGAGGGCTCATTTCCTGTAGTGACTGCCCAAAAGGTCAAGTTATATTTAGCATATTCCTCTAGGAACCTGAGAGGAAGAATTAAAGCAGACATTAGAACTACTTTATTTTGTATCAAACTCCTCCATCACCACAAGGTAAGGTCATAAAAGTTACCTGATATAGTACTGAGCCCATGTTTTATGCTCCTTTCCCCCTGGCAGGCCCTTCAGGGAGCCCTTCCCTGTGAGTGCATCATTGGTTTTCATCCAGGCAGGGGCGCTCCAGGCACTGGCCAGCAGGGAGAGGGGTTTAGGAGACATAGCTTGGGCGTGCTGTAGGAGAGGGATCTGAGACAAAGAAGTGGGGAACAGTTATAACGAAAGGGAGAAAGATGGATACAGCTTTGTGTGACAAGATAGAGACCTTCATTTTCGTGTCCTCAGGGGCCAAAGTGAAACTGCTCAGGTTGTAGCCTCCAGGTTTGTCAGCATAAGTGTAAAGGCGGGTGGAGAAGTCACAACTGGCCATGGGGACACGCACTATACTGTAGCCAATACCTGCCAAAACAGAGTTAAAAAAAAACCCAAAAAGACTGAGGGGAAACTGAAACATTTATCATATGTCCACATAAACAATTGCAACAAAAATGAAATATTTTATTCATTCAGTTTCTATACCCCTTATTCCAGTTCAGATCTGTGGGGGAGTCGGAGCCTATGCCAGCGATTATCAGGCAAGATTGCACCATTGTGAGATACCGAACGAGGTTTGAAAGAGACATTCCAGCCATTGAAAAAGCTGTGTATTGCAACAGGATCGTGTACCTTCGTTTGAGAAGTACTGCCGCAGCAGCTGCTCCTGCGCACCATCAGAAAGAGATAGTATGTTGATGGCTGCTGCATCCGTCATTGCTCCGCCAAATCCCCTGATCCTCTGATACTTCTGGTAGGGAACAATTGTCAACCTGAGGCCTAGAAGAAAACACAGTAAGAAAAAGTGTACCACCAGTACAGACAGAGAATAAAGTGTTTCTCTTCCACTCACCTGCTCCAGTGCTGTTCATCTGTACCTGACCCTGACTGGCCTCCAACCTGCTGCCTGCCATACTGCTCAGGTAGGAGGAATAATTTCCCAGTGGAGGAAGAGTGACCAACCCAACACTGTCACAGTGGGTAGAATTACATTCACACACAATGGAGTCGTGGCCAAAGTTTCTGGCAAGACAGTTATTGCTACCTAGGGGGAAGACATAATAATGATACACGTGATTTGTCTTATTTCCAGACAGAAACGGCAACAGATTAAATGATTGTGTTTTACCTGAACAGAGGATCAATTCTGCAGCGATGAAAACAGGAACCAAAACAACAGACCATGGCACTGGAAATGCCATCTCATTTACAGACTACCTAAATTTAACTGAAAACTAATAAAGTTTGAAGAAAAAACACGACCAGACTGCTGTTCCCTCAGCTGACATGCGCACATTTCATCCGGAGGACTGTGTTGTTGTCCCAACCCAAATTATTTTGACCGCAAGTCGGACATTTCCTGGAGCTTTGGTTCGCGTATTTACGCTCCTGGTCAACTTAACCTCCTCTAATATGGCATCTCATGGCTTCCTAGGTAGTTTCATGTAGTTTTTCACTAGTCATGTGACTGAAGACAGTCACGTGAACAAACATGCAATAACCTGCACCAGGCGCCAGGTGGTGCTGCATCACCAAATAGGAAAAGTTGTCTTGGCTCGATTTTTATTTGGCCATTTTTAACTAGTTTAATTACATTTTGTTGTTTTTTTTATATTTCGAAAAATCGTTATTGGCTCATCATACGACGACCAAAATGGCAAGGCAAGTTTATCTGTGAGGAACAGCATATATGCAGGACTATTAAAAGTGCTTTGCAGGAAATCACTGTAAAAGATTTACAAATGCAGTGGTTCCTATACCCAGTAATGGTTTACTTACTGGAAGTTGTTCAAAGCCAACTAATTTAAAAAAAAGTATTTTTAATTTTATTACAAAAACTCTTAAATGTGTTTTCAGTGAATGTTTAAAAGCAGTGCTGAATGGCCTTCTTCTTTAGGCCCAGAAGTCCCAGTGCATAAGGAAGTGACAATTCTCATAGAAATCCATGGTTGGAAATGCCTCTGAAAACCACAATTGGTGAGCACAGTTCATTTCACCAAAGGTGCAAAGTTAAAGCTATTTTATAAATACACAAAGCAAATACCCAGAAATTTTACCCTATCATGTATTCTCACACTCAAATGGTGGACTGACGTTAAAAGTAGAAAAACCATCCTGTGGTTTGATCACATTTTTAATCTTCTTAAAGAAAATGGGTGCTACATACAAAATAAAAAGAGTACGTGGCATGGCATTATGTACCATCAGTCTAACAGGGAAGAACATGCTTATTTCAGCAAGTCAATACCCAGTCATATTCAACATGCATTACAGCAGCATTGTTCTATTCATATTCTTTTAAGAGTTTTACTGAATATTGAAATTCCTAATTTCCGATTTAACTTTTCAAAATAAAAAATAAACTGAATACTTTCATTTATACATTTTATTACCAAAGCAAACACCATGTTATAATTTACATCAGGACATATGATAAGGCAGATGTTTTTATGCTTCATAAAGAACTGCAAATTCTGTCAAACAGGGATGGATTCCTGTTGCACAGAAAGATGAGTTCTTTCTTCCCTTCCTCTGTTCGGCCTGATGGAAGAAGATACAAACACAGTGAGAAACCCTTTTTACATGTCATTACAAGGATGTCAAAGCAAAACAGCAAAATCCTCATCGCTTACTCTGTGGATGTTGTAGCCAATGGCGGTCCATATAGTAGAGGTAACAGCTCTCAAACTCCTTCTCGCTGTAGTTGGGCACAGACACCGGAATGAATGGATCCATGCTGTCAAACCCCATCTAATGAGCCAAACAGAAAGTTACAGGATCAGACATAAAAGCTGTTGTCTTCAGGAATGTGGAACATTAACCATGTTCATGCCCACTTATGCAACATTACCAAATTGTCAGTGTCCTTTACAATAGATTTAACTGGAAAAATATATACAGGTATAGTGAGTGCAGTACAGACCATGATAAAGTAACACAAAAAAACATCAATATTTATAAAAGTCAGATTCACAGAGGGACGAAATCAATAATGCATGTTTTTAAATGCGGATCAATGCAGTGGAAAAAAGTCAACTTCAAACCCACAGTGGGGAGTGTCTAAAGCAATATAAGTGATAACAAATACTACGCACTTAGTCTGAATATATTTCATCAAGTGGGATGAGAGTATTACATTATCCTGCTTGGAGTCTTATTTAATTGCAGTCAAGAACAAGTATTAGACAGTAGAAGATGCCAACAGTGATGAATTTATTGGTCCATTACTGAAATGATCCTGTGACATAAGACAAATATAATTGTAATAATAACTACAACATGACTGTCTGCTGGCAAAGTGCTACTAAAAGAGAAGACCTGAAAGCAATGACGAGAACATTTATATGCTTCTCCACTGTATAACATATCATACTTATATACTAAACAGAACATGAGAACCTTTATTTTTTTTGTTTACAAATACAGAAAGAAACTTGATTCCTGTCAATATTGCTAAAACAAATTGTGCTTTGTTGCTGTCTGACAACAAAATCGCTCCATCTGCACATAACCAAAGTTAGAAATGAGACAAAAGATTAATCTGGTGCGGCAGCCTGTAGATGAGTGCTACAGATGGGGAAATAAAATAAAATACTCTCTGACCTCTCCAAGCAGCTCTTGAGGCAAATAGGCAGATTTGGAAGTGTTGACAGACCCGGTCTGAGACAGAGTGGCAATGATGGCACCTCCGATCTAAGGCAAAAGAAGGTAGCACTTATCAAAAGTTTCTCAAACAGTCTCTAACAACTATGTTTTCAGCAATCACAGTCTTCTCACCCAATCATTCCTCATCAGCTTTCGCAGGTTATAAACCAAAGTAAGCTCTTGTGGATCCACCTGATGACAGGGGAAATGAGTCACAGAAGACTTCCTATCTGTGGCAACTGAAGACAATAAACTGAATTCAAGGCATTACAGCATTGTTAATGTGTTTTCTCACAAAGCTTTTATCTTCCTTCTTGATGGTGGATCTTCCCCACAGGGCATTGACACCATCCACCGCCACAGCCAAGCGATAATCTGCCCCCGGTTGTCTGCATTGGAGCCTGAGCTCCTTCATCACCGCTCCAACTACATCACTGCTGCTCTTCACACGAGATATACCCTGCAGCGAAGAAAACACCATCAGAAATCTGACGACCGTGAATTATAAAGACCATTCATACAGCAGTTCTGTGGAATGAAGAAAGAATGCGAGCAGCGGAACTGTAATTAAAAAAGAATGAGCCGGATGGTTTCAAAGCAGAAGAAAGTGATTTCATGCGCAATTTATTTTATTTTAAGCTCGCAAACGTTCAACTGTTATTACAGAAAATGAAACAGGAGGTGTGTGAGGTGTAATAATACCACTTATCAATCCCAACCTGCTTTTTCAAACAGCACAGACAGATGGCTGCTTATCAATCTGTCCTCTAATCACATTTAAAATCAGCCACCAAAAATGCATTTACTGACAAGTCAAAACCCATCGTGCCTCTAAAGAGGCTAAACAGGAGAATGACTGACAGAAGGAGAGAAATTCACAGGCAATACATGAATCCACTGCTCCCGTTTGTCCTCATCAGTCTGTGTGTGGTGCAACCATATTGTGATGATCCATCACTGTGCTCAGTTCATTGGATATTGATCACTGCCAAGCACGGGCAAGTTGAAAGATGAAACTTTAAAGACTCCTGAAGGAGATCGACTTGAGCAGAAATAAACAATGCATGACTGGAATGTCTTAAGAGGCTGACATAAACCAAATCCCTGATTTCAATACATAAATAAATAACATACATAAACAAAGTTATCTCCACTCGTTTGTACATGAGACAACTGACCTGATCCACAAGCTCTCCTAAAGGGCATCCTTCCTCTGTGGCCTCCCTCCTTGTCCACACATAGCGGTGCTTTGTTTTTATCTGGGAAGGAAACAGGACTGTTTCAGTAACCATTTGGATCTTTATAAAATCACCAGTATTTCTATTCAGCTAAAAGTAAAAGGTTTGCATCCCTTGTCCTCATGTATCAAATAAAGCATGAGGACAATTACATGCAGAGGTGTAGAATTACAATTCATGATTTGAAACCAGTTTTTCCTCAGATTTACTTTAATTTGTGAAATAAAATAATTATCAGTGCATGTGAGGACTACCGGTATGTGAATACGGTTGTATGAAATTACTAATTGACTTGATATAAAAGGTGCATTAAAAGCCTCTGTTAGCTCTCTCTTTATGCAATTTCTCAGACATCTAAGGTCACAGGTAGACCAGACAAATTGAACTTGCAAAAATGTGTCACTTCCTCCCGGCAGTCCTCGCTGATGTGTTGGAGCTGCAGAGCTGATCAGTGAAACCAGGAAGTGCTTTCGAGCTGCATTGATTCTATTTTTATTGCAAATATTTTCATTTCTGCATTAGAATTTTCTGCTGTGAAACAATTAAAAATCAATGTTTTGTTGCTCTTGATTCGATCACAACTTTTTGTAAAATATGAATACTGTTGCTATAGAGACAGCAGACATGTAGTGATTGGTGTTTCCCAGAAACAAGGAAGTTTACGTTAGTTTCTTTCAAATTTTCTTACATATATTATTTTCATCTTTTTTGTCTTTTTTTCCTTTTGCATATTTAACAGACATTGCATCTACTCGGCTGATTGAAGTAGGAATGAATCTTTGATTTTGAATGCTACAACTATTCCCAAGAAATGTCTTAGGCTACTGTTTATTTATTAAACCTGACAAGACTGAGACACAAAGATAGAAATATGATGCTAACTTTGGTACTCTTGATCAAATCCCACTCTGGTAAAGGATCCTGATAATTTCAACATGCTACAATACTGCTGCTTAATGTTTTTTTTTTTTTAAAAAGGTAACATATCTCCCTCAGAACCGTTAAGTCCCTGGTTAAAATGCAAAAGTCAGTGCCTTTTGAATGGCTGTAAAACTTTCCAAAGTTTTTACTTTTGAGAGGAAGGGTTCATTGGTGATTCTGAAGTTGCGTAACCAGGCTGTGGCTTGTAATGGCTGATCAAAGCGTGAAGGCTTATAGGATGATGGCAACAGCTCCCTACAATTCTTCACCCAGAGGTGAGCTGAACAAAAGACAAAAGAAATGCAGATGGGACAACATTATCACTGTATGCTGTTCTTTCTGGTCAGCAGTCACAGATCTTGCATGCGTTACTGCGTTTGTCTCACCATCAGGAATATGCAGCACCAACCATCCCTGTGTGTAGCAGAAGTGAACTGTGTGGCAAAGAGACATTGTCTTTCCAGTACCCTTTAAGCCATCTGGGAAAAAAAGTTATTAAGGATGACAACAGGATTACTCTGGATTAAAGAATATAAGAGTGTTTTCTGTTTTCTTTGTGCACATTTGTTTTGAAGGATACAGAACAAATATCTCAGAGCAGGTTTGTTGTAGTCCATTTTCTTCAGGTAAGAGATGACCTCCAAAGCTGGCTGTCGCACCATGATGCAGGCCTCATTAAACGTCTTTATCTAGAACCAGATATAAAGAATTTATATATCTAACCTAACTGGCATAGGAACTTTTATTTTTTTATTTATAATAGAGACTGTATTAAATTAGACAAGTATGATTTGTTGATTCAATGACTGTCACTAACATCCAACTAAAGACTTGCCTGTTGCTGATACCGCCAGGGGAGGCCATGAGGGAACAGAGGGCGGACATGCGCAGAAGGCAGAGTGTAGAATTGTCCTATGTGTTTCTCTGACTGGCAAGCCTGAAAAGAAATAAAAGTGAACTTATGGCTCAACATCTTTTAAAAAAAAAAAACAAACATAATCTAAAATCATACTTGCATGGCATATTTAGCTTGGGCTAAAACTGGGATCTCGGATATTAAATTTCATGGCATCTCATAAATATATAAATATGTGCTGATATAATAATGATGTTACTTGAACTGTAATGCTTTAAATGTTTTTATGTGCAGCACTTTGACTTGTTTTGTACATGAAACGTGCTATAAAGACAAGCTTGCTTTGCCTTGAATTCTGCAACTTATAGCACACACTGATGTATTCATTTATAAAAAATGACTGATTTTGTAATTATTCGTTGGAAGAAAGAGAGTTTTAAAGCTGCTGTCAGAAATATTTAGCCCTGGTACAGTAACAGCAGTGTCATTGTATCACTGTTTGTTAATGACTTACTGTGGGTTTAGTTTAAGTTTTCCCTATTTCCCCATGTCATTCCAACCTTGTTTTAATCGCATGTCTAAATTATCCAAAATAATATCAATCCAAGTGTCTTATTTGAATCCTATATTTTAAAAAAAAAGCCAGCTTCAGATACCGGATCGCTCTCCTGTGTCCTGAAGACTGAGAAGGTCTCTGGCTCGGACTGCACAGCCACAGCCTCCTGCTGCTTCCCACATCCACTGGTATGGAGAGTCCTTATATGTGCTACCTGAAATACAGCAACCTTACGTTAAATCATTTTAATCTCCTCTATCTGAAACTCAAAAATATGAATATGTCAAATTATTTATTATGAACTGTGGATCTTCACTCAATGAAAATGAGCGAAGAAAAAATCTAATAAAATGTAAATATTACCGTCGGCCGTAGCCTGAGGGTAAGTCTCTGAAGAGCCATGATCTGAAACACAACAGCATCTGTGAATTACGGTGATATTTCAGAAATCGTGTGTGATGAAAGCAAACATAACACAAAGCACAGTGTCCCGTAACCTTGCATAAACACTTAGCTAACAGCTAGCTGTAGCTCCCTGGAACATTCACAGCGAGCTGTGTGGGCTGGGAAAGCTGCTCACCTGCGGCTCAGGTCGTCAAATACACGCAGGGATGATGTCGGCTTATTCTTATCAAGCATAAAGCATCCAAACTTTATAACGCAGAGATATTACCAAACACATCCCCAGTGGAAGTCAACGTGCCAGATCTGTCATGGGCAACGCCATCACGCATTACAGGAAGTGACGTCTACTCGTCAACAGCCAATTAGGTCGGCATGGTGACAGGACGACTTTTGTAAAGTTTTCCTCTAAAAAATGTTATATACTCTTTGAAATGTGAGTGTGCAGAGTAATGTGTTCAGGGTGGCGATTTTGAAAGCACCAAACAAGTCTTTTTATTTACTGAAATTATACAAGACTTTGGGTACTCTTTTATTATTTTGGTCTGATTTCTCAGTCAACCGCCCACCCCACCCCTCACCCCCTGTTTATTCCTGTTTATTGTGACAAAAACAACCCAGCAAACTGTATCAAAAATCTTTTTTTTTTTTTTAAATGTGCATTTAATGTTTGTTTTTCACCGTATCTCTGAAATTCTGAGCAGGCTACAACCTTTTATCCAGGAATGGCACTATTGTCATGATTGCCATATATTTTCACAGAAATTTACTTGCGTATTTTCCCCTTATCTAACTTTTGTTGTGTATTTTAAAGTCCCTTAGCTATAATTTCAGGGTTTCAAGTTGCAGTCCTAGAGACTTAAAATGCAGATATATGCTGATTGTGTAAGCCAACAGATGCAATCTCAGTTGCTATATGTATTTTATAGGTGTAGTTAATAGATTGTGACATCACAGCCTTGCAATGTGCAAATGTCTTAGAGGAAAAAGTTCTAAATATGTGTTGTTTCTCATTTTAAAACTTATTTTAAAATCTTTTTAGTAGTGTTATGTTTTTGTGTTTTGATATTATTTCAGATCAAACAAGAGAAGAAAGTGAAATGTGTTTTTCTAAAAAAAAAAAAAACTAAAAAAAAAAAAAAAAGAATGCGATTTGTAGCGAGTACAATTTGTACCTTCCTAAAAAGTCTCATTTGAAAACTGAACTATCTCTGGCTCACGATTACTTTAACACTCAAATGCTAATATTTACATACAGTGCAAAAGTCTTGAGTCATAACTAATGTTTTATATCCCAATCCAATAGATCCAGATGTTCTTGGAGCCTAATCTTTAAAGTATATCTGCAAAGCTTCAATAAATAATGTTGTCAATTCATAAAGTCTTATTGAGTGTTATTAAAAGGAAAAGTGGTGTAACACATTGGTAAACATGTTCCTTTCCTAGATTTTTTCATGCATGTTTTCAGCCATCAACTTAAATAATGAGCAAATATTTGCAAAAGCTAATAAGGTTTTTTGGTTTGAAGAATAAATATCCTGTATATGTTGTGTATTCAGTTCAATATTGGTTAAAATAATTTGCTATTAGGACTGTATTCAGTTTTTATGTTATGCTCCATTTTCATCATATTTGTATATCAAGGGAGCCTAATTTTGACAGTTCCATTATACATACGAAATGTTACCCTCTGTGGTATACAGGGATTGCAAGTAATGTAGCCGTAATAAATAAATGGATAGATAGATAAATAAATAAATAAATAAGCAGGCCCTTTTTTTCTTTTTAAAGTAGATATATTATTTATGACCAAAAAGATTGTTTTTGTTTTCTGCACAACTGTTCCGGGACTATGGCAATGTTACTTATGTGCAGTGCATGGATACAGTTGATGATGGAGCACAAAGGTTCATAAACCTTAAAACCCTTACACACCGCCGCACGTCGCAGGCTGAGCTCACACATACTGCTTTATCCTTGACTTAAACGCTGGCATATTGTCATTTATAAAGCTATTCTTTGTCTGCTTCTAATTTATCTTAAACCTTTCTCTTTCTATTGTTTTTAAAGAAAAAAATTCTCTTTGCTACAAAATTATTTCATTTAATCTATCTTTGAGTTGGGAACGTGTCATTTAAATATGCTGCACCTTACTCGGATTCAGGTGAGAGATCAAGTTAATCTTAAGGAAAGGGTGTCACTTCGATAATCGAGCCAAATCTTAAAAACATAGGAGACAGATATGACTGGAATGTAATGTTTTGACAGACCATTCTTACCTTTTGGCTTACAAAGACTATGGACCAACAAGGGCCCTAAATTGTTCCTGATGACAGGGGTTCGCAGTTGTTCAGTTTATTACATTGTAGGGAGCTACAAATGACTACATGGTTACTACCTCAAAACGGGAATAACAATAACGGTGATATTTAAAAAAAAAAAAAAAACAGTGGTAGACCTATAAGTTAATTTTATGATGTTGTTTTTAACACCATGCTTACCATTTGAGCCTGAAGTATGTTTGAGGTTTTTGTCTCGATTATGTGAGTCTGGAACTGTTTGGATGCTATGTTTAACTGATGCATATTAAACAGGTCGGTCTCATGTTAACTTTCCAACAGTCAGAGTGTTTATAGCTCATCTGCTTCCCCCTGTGAGCTGAAAACCCATCTCGCATGACGCACTGCAACTTCGGAGCTGCTCCCCAAATCCTACCAGCAGCCTACTTTAGCCAAGTCGTCGCCATTTTATTAAGCACCTAAACAGCCCTCCCCGATCGCCTATTATGAACCGCAGTGAAATCCTTTGCTGTATTCGCCGTTTTATCTCCTCCTCTGTCCATGAAAATGGCCACGCAATTGCATTCCCGCACATCCACCAACCGCGAACCCTCTGCACAGTCAGCTTGTATCTCAGCGCGCACACACACAGACACACACACACACACGCAAAACTGCAGCTTTCACTCCGTCATCCTGACAGCAGCTTGCATGCCTAAGAGAGCAAGACGAACCATTAGAACTGGCGGGAGCGATGTAACTTTCCCCGACAGAAGTGGGGAAAATAAGATCCAGTGAGTGTAACCAGTCCGCCACCTAGCTGCGGAGACGCGCCGACGGAGATCTATCGACTCTATGATTATGAAAACACCCGCGCTAATGTTGTTGCACAGTAGGCTCTGCGCTCTGCTGGGACTGAAACTCGGTTTTAGGGGGTGTTTTAACCTCTGCTGGCCTTAGTTATGTAATCAAGGCATCATCTAATGCAACAAAAGCAGCGGATTTCTGTTGGTGCGAAGGGGGGAGAGTCGGACAGCAACACCTTCACCTCCTGCCGAAACGCAGTTGGCTTTGGGACGCGCTCTCGGGTAAGTAGCCCACGTAGCCTTATTACAGATTGTCATGGCAGTCTGTATCACTGTGTGCAGGCCTGTCATCATCAGCGAGCCCGGAACACGGCAGGTTAGACAGCATTTTGTGCGTTCGCTTTGCGCTAATTTTACCCCTTGTTGCTGAGCATGTTTCCCCTCTGTTCTCCTTGCATGGTGATATTTCTTTTTTCAATGTTGCTGACACCAGCAGGGTCTGGCAGAGGACAGATAGAAGAGAAAGAGAGAGAGAGAGAGAGAGAAAAAAAAAGGCGGCTCGGGATTAATCCACATCACAAACACCATCAACTGAAGGCACATTTTGATGCTACGTACGCATTTACTTCCATGTTGAGTTTTAGTTGGCAGCTGTGGATGTTTTAGGGCGCCTATAAAAAAATTTTTTATAGGCTTTCGGAGATCAGGAGTGACGACAACAACAACACGTGCGTATGTGTTTCATTTGTAAGTGCGACAGCATCAGACAGATGGTGCTTTTCAGGTTGGTGCGCAAAGTCATTATGGAGAAGGAAGCTTCTGTTGACGTCTTCAGTTTACCAGGGATAGGTTGCTCCAGTGCGGTAACACCCCCTGTGTCTATACTGTATCTACAGTAGCAATATCATTTAAGCCCACGCAGCTGCGACCTGGGTACAAAATGTTCGAGTTATATAGTTCTAAACACTCACTGGAGGGAAGTGTGTGTGAGAGAAGGAGAAACTCACGTGAGAAAGTTCCCTGAAAAGGTGGAGTGTGTGTGTGGTGGCTCTGACTGCGAGGCTTCAGAGATGCCATCACCGGGGCCCAGTTTCCAACTGTGCTCATGCTGTTGTCAGGCAGATGACAGGGGTGTTGTAGTTATCGATGATAGCACCGTCACGGGATGTGATGATGGGCTGGAAATATGGAGGGCCATTATCATGATTTAATCGTTGCCTCAGGGCTTCAGAGGAACCACACTGCCTACAGTGTCAAGTCCACCCATCATCTGGTCACTGGAAGTAGCCTCTGGTCATTTTTAAGTTGTGTACGAGAGGTAAAGCTCCAGAGAGTATTAAAAGTTGTTAGTATACTCGAGTGATGCTGAATGAACTTGCCCTTTTGAGTTTGAAATCTGCTGCTTTGATTTGTAGACATGCAGACACTGTAACCCACAAGACTCGGTTGTCTCCCTCGTTCAAGCCAGACTTACAGAGAAAGCTGCTTGCAGTTATTTAAGGTGACCACTGTCCACCTCTTTGCCCATTTTTATTTCACTGTAAGTAGGATCGCCCTTGAAAACGGTTTCCAATACTGTTACATAAGAGCAGTTACGGGAACAGATGTTGATTCGTGCTCTGTGTGATTCAAGGAAAGGGGTTTGGGCGTGGAGGGACCAAGAGGCAGCGAAGAGAGCCCACAGAGCACTTAAAACGATAACATTATCTGAGATGCTCTTGTAAGTTTAAGGGGGCAGTTTGTTGTGTTGGGAGACAGATGAGCTTTTTTTTCATAAGAGGCTCTCATGAGGGAGGCAGGGTGTGTTTTATTAGAAAATGAGCGAGTATGTCCCTTAATGAGAGATTCAGAATAATGAAGGAAGCATGACAGAAGATGCTGCATTCGGTAACTCGTCTGGGCAGTGGGAGCGGGAGCGAAAGTTTCTCTAGTGAGGAGAATGTTATTTTAGGGTGTGTTTCTCTGCTGTAATGTTACATTAAAACTCCATTTACAATGGGGTCAATGAAAAGCTTACTTGACTTAGAGGAAGCAATGGGAGGAGGAGGAATTTGCACTCCTTTCCAAAAATAAATTTTACCCTTTCCTACGGATTTGTGTTACCACTACTGAAAGGGGAGGAGGGGAATGGTTGCACTGTGAATGGAGGGATTTAGGCTGGTAAGGAGGAAAAGAACAACACGGACGAGGAAATATGGTTCTTATTAACATCGATACAGTGTGTGAGTTGACTATTTTACTGTGTGGTCTGTCGAGAGGGGAAGAGAGAGGATGGGACTAATAGAGAATGCCTGAAAAAGCTTACAGCCAAACATGAAAAGGGGGGTTTCAGAGAGAAAAGAAAGTACAGCAGTGGAAAGGGTGGGAGGAGAAGTGCTTGTGGGAGTAGCTGAGAACAGAAGGCGCAAAGACATTGGGGAGAGGAGGGGAGGAGACTGGATCAAGTGTTTGAATTAGTCAGGAGCTGATTGACTGATACATTGATTTGCAGAAAAGGTACACCAAGCTTTAGAAGATCAGTGAAAGTTGACGGGTTTAAGGGGAGTTGGCTGGCTTTGAGACGTTTCATTATTTGCTGATGTTTAAGAAAAGTTGCCAAAGTTGTTTTTGGGGAATGTGAGTGAGTCTTCCAGTTAGTGCCGACATTCTGGGAATCTACAACGTTGATTGGCCTCCTGGATTTTTTTTATGATGAGATCATCTCTGTGGACACAGACTTTAGCACCTCTCTACGGCTGTCTGCAGAAAAGGGACTTTCCCTTCAATTCCTGTACTGCTGCAAATCAGCATCTGAGCTCACTGAAATGACTAATCGTGGCCTCTGTCTTTCTGTCCTCACTTTGCCTCTCTTTCTGCTGCAGATTTACCCAACTAAAGCCTGAAGGACAAGAGAAAGATCTTCCCTTGCTGGATGAAACCACTCAACCGTACTTGGACTGTTAAAGGATTTTTATTTTTTTCTTAACCCTCTGATCTACACCTGCATTCTGCTTTCCATCTTTCACCCCACCAGCCCAACAAAGCTTATTTAAAACTGTTGTACTGGGACCCCAACCACACCCTGCTTCTCCCCCCTGACTCCTCTGATGGACCAGAGAGTGAAGGGGGGAACCCCTCCAACCGCTGCCGCCACGCTGGACCCCGTTTCTGCACCTGAAGACTCTGAGCTGGACAAAGTGCCAGAGAAGAAGAGGAAAGGGGAGGTGGAGAATGGCAGTGTGGGGAAAAAAGAGGAGGAGAAAAGAGGAGCAGGAAAAAAGAGGGAAGGAGACAAGGGGACAGTACTGGAGCTGCTCATTGAGGGACGTTGTGGAAGCATAGGGCAGCAAGAGCTTCCCATCTCTGGCAGAGAGACGAGCTGCCCTGAGGGAAATGTACGAGTCCGGATCGGACTTGAAGCCAAGCGCACCAAAAAGCCACCCAAGATTTTGGAGAGCTACGTTTGCAAGCCTACCATCAGGACCTATCAGAGACAAGGCAGGGGGGGACTGCTAAGGGGGGATGGAGAAGGAGGAGCAGGCCAGCAGAGTAAAAGCAGCTCCACCACAGACGAAGCAAACAGAGAGCAACGCTCAGGCTTGGATGCTGTCCAGACCACATCCAAAAAAACTGCAACTGCAGCTTCACCACCACTTACATCATCATTATCATCCTCGTCAGCACAGACTCTGTTGTTATCATCAACATTTACTACAGATTCTACCCCAGCCTCGGTCCCTGCCATAACCAGCCAAGGGGCCAAGACTGTCAAACAGGTAGGTTAACAACGAGGACAATTCATCTCGCATGCATACACCTTCCTTATGTCACAAGCAAGCAGTAAATCTGCTCCTAAGTTAGACTGAATAGAGAAAAGGAAAAAAAAAACACCAAGAGTTGCATGTGCAGAAGGTCTTAGTCAATTATTAATGACACACAAGTGCTGTTGCTCTGATTTGGGTTTTTACAGTTAACCTCCAGGCTTATAGATGAGTCTGAATCTTGCAAAGTCACCCAGCTTTCTGCTCTCTTGTAAAATGAGCTATTGTCTCAATACTGAAACCTAAGCAGCACATTAGAATTAACAGATCTATAAATAGGACAACAGCACAGCAACCACTTGGAGTTATTACAAACATTGGTCCATTAGTCCTTATACTAATCACCCAAGGGGAAGCTTATAGCTTTAGCTGCTAAAATGCCACTCAAGCAGCAACATACCAAAATTACAGAACAAGTATAAAATGTCAAGCCTTCTCATTGGTATTAGTAGCAATTTATAACCACCAATAGCAGTGCTTTCCCACTCGCTTTCAGTCTCTGCTTGGCTCTCTATATCTGTCCCTCTCTTCTATTTTTACATCCCCTCTTTTCTCTACCTGCTCTAATTTATCTTTCACTCCCCTCTCTGTCCCTGTCCCACTCCCTTCCCTATGTTTTCCGCCTTTGTATTTCTCCTTTCTGTGTCAACCCCATTCCTGTGTCCACCTCCTCTCGCTCTCCTTCTTCTGAGTGTGCCCTCTTTTCTCTGCCCGATTGAGTCATTTTATCCTTGTACTCTTTTAATGGACAAGCAATAACAAAGCATTTCAGTTACTGTCTCTTTCATTTGGAACTTTGCTGTTGTCAACGGTAAACTAATGGATGCCAAAGCCTTTGCCTTGTGTGACACAGATTACATGTTTGCATTCCCCAGGTTCCTGTCAAGCTGGACGATAAGACAGAGGAGAAGTCAAATGGCTCATCAGAGAAAGTGAAGAGAGACAAGGTTCCAAGCGTCAATGGCCAGCCTGTCCCTGCAGGACCCAAACCGTGCTCGCCCACAGCAGACCCAACCACTCTGTCCGCCCCGTGCATGCAGATAGCCTCCACAGTGGAAACCAGGAATGACGGGAAGAGCTCCAAGAAACATAATGGTTTGGTTCAGATGGCCAAACAGAAGGGACTATCGAATGGGAGAAGCTCCGCAAACATCCTTTGCACTTCAAGCTCATCAAAAAGCAAAGCTGGAAAACAAAGCAGTCTCTCCTCTGTCTCTTCCATGGACACTCCAACAAGGCTTTCAGGCTCCTCTAGCTCTGCAGACTCTCCCTCTTATCAGCCAGTCACCCCTAAACAACAGTCATCCTCAACCGAGGAGCTCTCCCCTGCTCGATTGCACAGCCAGGATCCCTCTCTGCAACCTCTATCAGAGAAAAAGAAAGAGAAAGAAAAGAAAGCGAAGAAAGAGAAACGGAGAGATAAAAAATCAAAGCGAGACAGACTGGATGCTGATAGAGCAAAGAGTGAGAGCAGAAATGAGGTGGTCAAAAAGAAGAAGAAGGAGAAGATGAAGGATGGAAAACCAAGACATGGTAAAGAAAAGGACGAAAGACACAGAACTGATGATCCAAGGAGGGATGAACTACAGATTGAGAAAATGAAAGAAAAGCTCAGTCCAGACAAACAGAAAACTGAAGATAATAATAATACAAAATGCAGTGAAGCGGCTGGTAATGGTAAACTAGATAAAACCTGTAAAGCGGTGAATCCTAGCAGATTAGACGAGAAAGAGAAGACAGATGACAGTTGCAAGCCAGCCAAACAAGCTGAACCAGCAACAACAGCTGATACCAGTAAATCAAAAGAACAAGACATCTCAAGACATCCAACTGTGCCTCCAACCCACTCTATTTCTTCTGCTCCTCCCCCTCTGCCCATGCCTTCTGCCCATGCCCCCATTTCTCCCCCTTCTTCACCCCCTGAGCAAGACAGCCGACCGCTAAAGAAACGCAAAGCCAGAAGGCCCAGCTGGACCAAGCTGGTGCACCGTTCTCAGAGGTTGGAAAATCAGGAATCTCCTTCAGATTCCCTACATAATTCTTTTCAAAGTTTCCCCCAGATCACCAAGACGCTCCTTCCTGCCAAAGCCTCCATTCAGCAGAGTGATGAGTTAAACCCAGCTTCATCTAACTCCTTATTCAGCAGCTCCTCCCCTCTGTCTTCTGTAGTCAAACCTTCAACCCCAAAGCAGGATCAGCCTACATCAGAGTCAAGCCCCACTGCTTCCAGATTCCCTGTAAGCAGTGTTCGAAAAAGGGGTCGACCAAAATCTCACAGCTGTAGCATAGATGAACCTCCCCCTCAACTTTCACCAAAGGATATCCCAACTGAGGTTCTTCCCCTGGGGTGTGATGGAGTTCAGAACGCTCCTGTGCTGGAGCCAAGTCCAGTCCTGCAGTGTGCCACTCAGTCTAAATCCAACCCCAAGAAGCGAGGCCGTCCTCCCAAACGCCACTTTCTTGAAGACCGAAACGGAGATGGACTGAGTCACACGGATCACAGGGAAAGGAGTAAAGATTTTCACCCTCCTGAAAAGGGAACACGGCAGCTAAAGATCAGGAGACTGATTAATGAGATGAAGAAACGAAAGAAAAGAAGGCTTCATAAAGCTATCCTGTCTGGTTATGTAGGAAAGGAGGGAAAGGGAGGTAAGCCAGCAGGCGGTGAAACCTCCCTCAGAATGTGTAAATCGATTGAAGCTACAACAGTACACACACTTTCAGCCCTGTCTTCCTCGTTTGGGAGCAAGCTGGGCCCTCAGATCAATGTGAGCAAGAGAGGGACCATCTACATGGGCAAGAGACGAGGACGCAAGCCTAAATCTCAAACAGCTAACCTAAATTCCAGCTCCCAAACCTCCACGCAGACGTCTCTGTTTACCAGTCCTTCCGAAACTTCTCTCTTTGCATCTAACCAACCACAGCATCCTCCCTCTCATCCCTTTCCTTCCCCGTCTCTTACCCACTCCAGTGGAGCCCAGAGCCCTTACAGCGAAGGCAGCCTTACAGAACCGACACCTTCCTTCCTTTTTTCTCACCCTTTCTCCCTCCCTTCCCCATCCTCCTCCTGCACATCCCCCCGTCCTCCCTCCTCCTCATCCCTCTCCCCCTTCGTGAAAAAGAGTTGTCCATGTCAGGGAAGACACCACTTCCCTTTTCACCAGTCGTCATGTAAGCTCACTTGCGCCACCCCTCCAGTCCATCACACGCCTGGCTCTCCCGGCCACCTCAAAGAAGCCACCCCCTCCCCTAGGAGTGAGTCACACAGTGATGAGACGCTGCCCAGTGACAGCGGTATTGGCACGGATAACAACAGTGTCTCTGAGCGAGGGGAGATGCGGGGAGCCCGAGCAATGCTTAGGCTGGGTCAGGGGTCAGGGATGATTCTAGGGGGTCAAAGACTATCTTCGTCTCTTGTAGACCGACCCTCCCCAGTCTCATCTCCCCTTTCTCATTTGCCTAGACTCACAAACCCTCTTACTAGTTCCACTTCTGGGGAGCGGCTAAGGGACAGACACCGGCACAGGCGTAGGGATTACGACTGTCCGTCCTCCTGTACCTGCTTGTGTCCTTGCCCCTGTCCAGGACACAACAAATGCACTCACACAGACTATTATCCTTGCGTCGGGCACAGTGCACTGAAGAGGCAAAAAAATAAACATAAGAAGAAGCACCAGCAGCTGCAGATGCAGGATCCAGAGTTTCTGGCTGAGCTAGATGATCTGATTGCACACTTCAATGAGATCCACATCGGCCGAAGAAGCTGGGCAAGGATAGGACTGGGTCAGGGCTTTGATGGGAGTGCCGCTGGAGGAAGGCGACACCATTCCTCATCTCATTCCCTCCGCTCTAATATATTCAGGATCAATCTAAACGGCTTCTATTCACCCCACCCTCCATCTTTCTCTGGCAACCCCTCCTTCACCCCGCAGCCTTTCTACCCCTGCCACTGCAACAGGAAGCCAGACAGCAGACAGTGTGGCTGTCCGTCAAAGTTCCAGGAAACAATTGAAAATATGGGGTTTTACAGCAGCTATCCCCCAGTACCCCCAACACTCTACCACCACCTCCCTGCCTCTTACCCACTTCCACCTCCTCACCAGTATGCCCCCCATCAACCTCATCATGCTCACTTCTTCCTCAACCCAGCAAGATTCCACCGGCGCAGGAGCAGGTTGCTAAGGGAGAGAGCTTTAGATGGAGAGGTTGAGGGAGAACTAGGGGGAGGCAACAGAGGAGGAGGCTCAGGGTTCACATCCAGTCTCTCTTGTGGCTGCGGGAGGAATGAACACAAACACAAACATAAACATCGCCACAGGCACTGCGAGCGAGATGTGGATGATGAAGAGGAGCTACACGAGGATGAAGAGGAACCAGAGATGTTGGATGGTTCAAAAGGACGGTCAGGGTTCATGTTGGGGCAAGGAGAGCAAAGAAGGAAAGCTTCAAGAGGATCAGGGAACATGCTTTCTAAAGAATTGCCATGGTTACGTCAGAATGGAAACATTCCCTTTTCTAACGCTGTTTCCTCCTCATCATCATCATCTTCAGCAGAGAGGTACAAACATACATCTCTCACCTCACTAGGACTGGGTTCCTCTCACCTGTCTTCATTTGGAGGAGGCTGGGGTGGCTTGGGCCAGACCTTGACTAAGTTTGGAAATCTTGGTAGCCCAGGATTTGGAAAATCAAACCCCAGCTGGAGAGGCTTCACTGGCGACCAGCTAGCGGGAAGACTTCCAGTATCAGATGGGGAGGATGAAGACGGCGAAGATGTTAATGAGTCTCACCTGTACGAGACATCCCCGCCTCCATCACATACCAACCTGTTCACTTCTGCTGTCATGGCAACAGGGGAGAGGGGTCTGAGGAGTGGATTGGGCGGTAGGAATCCAGGAAGTGGAGAGAGGTCATGGAGGAGAGATGAACCAGCATGGACAGAGCGGAGGGAGGCGGGTGAGGATGCATGAATGATATGATCATTAAGCATGTGAATGAGTGGATGTCTGACAGGTTTGTGGCTCACATGGAAGCTATTTTGGCATGATGGTATTTTTCTGGCGGTACCTGATGAATGCTACAAAAATCTCAATAGTTGTTTGTTCAATGTTGTTTGAGCTGCATGTATGCACAGCTGTGTGCTGTGATTGCTTCTTTGGCAGAAATTGTGAATATATATTGACAGTAATCTACAGTAATCTAGATAAAACAGACACTTTAACACCACTGAAATATGACAAAAGCAAAACAATTATGACAGCTAGCTGAGATAATAGGTTTATGCTGAGAGTCTTTTTTTCACTTGCACAGTTTGACAGATTTTCTTTTCGCCGAATGTGGAGATGAAACTTTGGCACAGATAGTCGTCCCATTATAGTGACAGCAGTGCTTTTTCCCAGGTGTTGTTGAGCCACACATCAAAGCCTGGAGGGTGTATGGGAAGAAATCAGACTATTCTTTTTATAGCCAGTTTCAGACTCACTCCACTGTGCGAGAGTAGTAGCAGACACACAGAGCCACTCTGCAGCCACTCCTGGAAGAATTTTTAAGAATTTTCTTCTAGCTGGAAGACAGAGTCTTGAGGGGAATCTGCCAGAAAATCTTTGAAATCTTCCGGTGTGCACTGAACCGCACACTGTCGCAGCCCAAGGCTGCTCAGTGAACACAGTCATTAGTTAACCACCACATTGGCTATTTAAAGCTTGGCCTATTCCTCACAGCTGGCCAAAAGAACCTATTTGACTTGGAAAAATCCAATAAGCAAAGAGTGGTCAGTCTTGTCAGGAGCTGTGGAAAATGGAGCAAAAAGATGGATGACCTCAGTAGGGTATGATGAAGGAACAGGAAGGAGGTCAGAAGAGGGGCAAAAAGAGTTTGTGAGGGAAAAATGTTTATGAAATAAGTTGACTATTTTATTTATTACATATCTAACAAAATGTATTTTGAAGTAAAACACATTACAAAATATTTTAATTCTAACTTTGCCTGCTTTTCATTCCCAGATAGTGTTGCACTTTAATTTGCCAGGGCACATATGCGTGCATGTTCATTTGAAAGCTATGCATACTTGTTTGTGTTCATAATTTATTTTGCAGTGTGTTTGTATGTGTATTCAGCTCATAAATCACTTTTTAATGCACTTCCCAGAAGTGATCTGGTAAGAGGAAATGTTGTGACTCACTTAATCTGTGGTCCATCCGCATGACTCAGCCTAGACTGCCCTCACCTCACACCTCCTGCTGGCTCAATCACTGATCCACATCTGTCTCATTTCCTCTCCACCACTCACAACCCCCTGCCCCCTCCGTATCGTCCGTCTGCCTCACCATCTCCCTCCTGCTTTCTATTTCAATGACTGCAGGTTTGCAAGGTGACTCGAGGAGCCGCGGGCAGCAAAGAAGTGTGCCAACTTCAGGCGACGTGGTGGTAAAAAACAAAAGAGGGCCAGGTCGACCCAGGAAACATCCACTGCCCTCACCGTCTCCCACGCGCTCTTTTGCGACTCCGTCCATATCATCACCTGACCTCTTGTCAGCACGCAGTCACAACAGAGACGGGAGAGAAATGGGAGGAAGGAGAGAGGAAACAGTGCCAGCGAAAGGAAGAGAAGGCAACGTGATACAGCAGGTGATAGAACTGGAGTTGCAGGCAAAGAGGAAGAGAGGACGGAAGAGAAAACATGGTGACTCTCCTTGTCATCAGAGGTAAACACCCGAGCTGGTTGACTTGAATATTCAGTACAACCACTCACTACTTTTATATTAACCCATTGTTTTCAGCACTGTGTGCTAAACCAGTGCCGTCTCTCTCTTTCTCTATTTCCTCTCTATCATTCTACCTCTCTTTTTGTGCTTTCCTTTTAGTCTCACCATGGATAAAACTGAGTGTGACACGCCCTCTGAATGTCAGTCAGATGTTGACCAGGCCCTCTTCCAGCCTCCAACCATCCAAAGAGAAGAGAGAGCTGACGGTCCTCCCTGGAAGAAGTTTCTGAAGGCGGGGCTGTACTCTGATGATTACAAAACTACAGAGTGAGTTAAATGAAACCTCTAAAAATACGTTGCTGCAACATGTTTTTTAATAGCTTTATTAGTTCATTTATTTTTCTCTGTTTGCTTTGTAGTCCTCCATCCCAAGCCCAGAAGAACTGTAGCGAGAGTATGGAGTACACCCCAGGGGAGAATGAGTACAGCCTTTTACCTGCTCCTATACATGTTGGTGCGTATAAAGGAATATCATAACACTGCTAATAGTTTGTTATTGCAGTTATCATTGATTCAAACTCCCTTTATCTTCTCCAGGAAAGTACTTGAGGCTAAAGAGAATTCATTTCCAGCTGCCCTATGATGTGATGTGGCTGTGGCAACACAACCAGGTACAGCTGGGCTCAGTAACACAAAATCAGCGAGTTGGAAACATAAAAAAAATACTTTTCAAAGTGGTTTAATTTTACTTTGATGTATTTCTCATGGTATTTTTCTTTAGCTTTACCGGCAGCCTGCTGTCCCACTGAAAAGGAAGCGGCGTTACTGTGAGTTACCATTACTACAAATGTTACTGTCATGTTTAACCACTGTTTGAGGGCCTTATCTAATGGTATATCTAATTCACTCAGGCCGAATGAAAGAGAGGCCAGCATCCTTCCAGCAGACAGCAGTGAGTTTTGCGGCTGAAAGTCGTTTTATTCTAATTCAGTTTGGATAATTAGCCGAAAAAAATTCCCATTCATCTCTACGTGTGCTTTTTACCACACAGGAGGAGAGCTCCACTGACATTACCAGCTTATTCCCACACCTCGACATGGAGCCTCTGACCAGCAGTGAGAGGTATGGATTTTCACATTTCACAATAAACTTGATGCACTGCAACTGCACTCGTGTTAGCACCGACGACTCATGTCTCTCCTTTTGTGTTGGGCCAGGAGCTTTGTGGTAAAACACCATGTGTTCCTCGTAAGGAACTGGGAGCTCGTGAGAGACCGGCAGATCCGAATGCGGATAGAAAGAGAGAGGGAGAGAGACGAGGACAGGGAGGAGGGAGAGGAGGGAGAGGAAGGCGACTCGCAAAGTCTGTCCTGTGATGGAGCCAATGGGGACGACAGCCGCATCAAGTCAGGTCCATGAAGCAAGTGTGTGTGTTAGTTTTTGTTTCTGTAGGTGTTTGTGCATATGTGGTCGAACTTAAATATTTTGATTTTTTTACTCTACATCTGTGTGGACTTTTTTTTTTTTTTTTTTTTTTTTGGTGTCCCGTGTTGTGTCTTATTATTTGATGTTTGCATGTATGTGTGTCTACTGTGCTCATGTTTGGCTTGTCTCCCCATATCATACTCAGCAGCTTAAACTAAGTGGTTTTCCAACCACAGAATGCAGCCTGCAGAAATGTTTCCCCTTTTCTGTCATCTGCTGCTGGTGTCCAAAAAACCCAGCAGGCATCAACTTTCCCCATTAGCAGTGAAACCACACACTTTCCATCAATGACTCTCAGACTGACTGCAGATAAAAATCAAGGGGAAATAAGAACACATAATTAGATGTGTCTGTAAAAGACATAATGTTCTGCCTGCACCTCCTTTCTTCGCTAACATATAGAATACTTGACCCTTAGACCAGTCCGTGGGGGTGGAAGTGACGGTAATCAGCAGTGACCCCCACCACCAAAGTCAGGACACCTCCAGCTCACTCACTGCCAGTCCCTATGTAAGTTAACAAATCTAACACCACCCACATAAAACAGAAAAAAAAAACTTTTAACAATGCAAGTATAAAAAAAAATGGGAAAGGAAAAAAAAGAAATCTGCTTTTGCGATTAGTTATGTGTGCTTGTTCAATCCAGCCCACCAAAGCCCAGAACAGTCGAGAGGAGGAGGAGGGAGAGGAAATAAAACGAGGGGAAAGAGAGGCCTGCAGCAGAGAATGGAGGAGGAAACGGCTGAATGATTTACTTTTGACCCTGCAGCATTCATAAGCTAACACAGACAGAGGTAAGTGAGAACATCAGCTACCGAAACAGGAGATCCGTGAGCGTGCGCACAGTTTTGCTGATTAATCCTGCCTTTATGTAGGCGGAACCACTCTGAGAAAGGGACTAGCCCCATCACTGGACAGATGGACAACAACTGATGTCACAGCACTGCAATCAGCAGTAGTAGCACCCCAGAGAACGTGTGAGAAAAAGCAAGGAGAGCTGGAAAATTATATCAGCGGAAAATACACGAAAGACTTCTTCCACAAAACTGATAGATGAGTTTGTTGACCTTGCGCTTTGAAGGGCATCGCACCAAGCATGAAACCATGGCAACGCATCTTTTGTCCAAGCGGCGAAAGATGAGAGAAACAGAGATAGACTGTCCTGGATGAAAGAACAAAACAGACCAGCTGAAATGAATTTGCACTAGTGCTGGATGAACAAGCACACTAAAGACTGTATGTATGCTGAGTGGACACACTATAAACACACACACACACATACACTTTGATTGCTCTTACTTCAGCACCTTAAGCAAATCAGAAAAGACAGATGTTGTATGGAAGGTTGAGAATGGACATATATGGTACTTTGCATTTCAGCTCTGTAGTTTCCAAGAGACAAGGAGCTCACAAGCAGCCCAGGGGAACATGAATGTAGCCTGGGCCCTAAGTAGGTCAAAATTGAACCTTCATTTAATTGTTAAGCTTTCAAAGTCACATTGCACCTTCGGGAGATGGCATGAGGAGACGTGAGCCAGTTAAAAACTGTAGAGACAGTGTTGGGGTTTCGCTTTACTTTAACAAGACAGTGTCTGCCATGTATCAGTGATCAGGCATGGGAGGGGGTGGGCTTAGCAATAGGAATTTTGGCATCGCTGCAAGAGAATTTCTAATGAGGTTTTAAGAAAGAGTTTATTTTTTTGAAAAAAAACAAAACAAAACAAAAAGGGACAGATTGAGCGCTGCCTGTTAAAGAAATGAATGGAATATATTCATGCCAGGAATGTTTATTGTTACCTATTGTCAGTATTGCTTCCGAGGGAGAGGACGTGGATGCGTGTAAAGTGGTTTTGTTTACTTCAGACTGCCTTTGAGAATGTTTCACTCTGCTTCAGAGCATTGACAATCAGAATGTCCTCGGAGGGCGAGAGCAGAGAGGAAAGGGAATTGAAACTAGACCTGATTTACCCCAAATGCTCTGTAGAAGTGCCATGTTGTCTTGTATGCGTACCTAAGCGAACTCATGCAGTCTTTAAAAGCAATATCTCCTCTGATAAGGACTATATAAGAACTTCCATTGTTTTTTCTTTCTTTATTTTTCATTTTGTTGTGAACATACGAGGGAGGGAGGTTATTTTTCTGTATAAATGAATAGTAGATTGTTATCATCTTAAGAGCATCAGGCAAATCCACTTAGTGGAAGTAAGCTTTCAGTTTCATGTGAATGTACATAGAGAGACTTGTTTTTCTTCCATCAGCAGTAGCGTGTTAAACTGGTATCATACATGACAATATTATCTAGATTATCCATAAAAGATAGTTATCACACTTTCATTTTACTCAGATGTTTTAACAAATTATTCAGCTGACCAATATATCAAACATTTCTCTTTACAAGTGACTATGATTGTATATGATTTTTTGTAGTTACATATTTTGTCTCTTTATTTTTTAGCTGAGTGTACGTTTGTTTTTGGTCCGACAATCGGTGACAGTGAATTAGTTTTTTTTCCAGTGTTAAATTCCTGCTCTCTTTCAGTAGTGTGGCTTTTTTATAACAAGCCAAGAAAGTGCAATTTCTTTGACTGTTTACATACTGTATGTATATTTTTTCTTTGTTCCTTTTTTAAACTAAGAGCACTACATTATTGCCAGTGGATGATTAACTTTATAGCAAAGGTACACATAAAGAGTTATTTGTATAGTTTGCATGATATGTAACCTTTGCTTGTTGCCTCTGATGGTGTGCATCTGAAAAACAAAACATTGAAAAACAGTGATAACTCAATGCCATAGAATGTCCGCTCAAACTTTTTGCCTCTATATCCATAATAATAAAAGCGTTTTATGTCTACTAGTGCTGGAAATCCTTCATGCAAAGCCACAAGATCTCCTGCATGCCCATGTTTATTTTGAGTGGAGTACTGCAGTGATATTAATCAACTTGAGCTAACAGTGCTATCTAGTGGTGTTACATTGTACATTTCACACGGTGTTGTCCTCCATAATGACCCACAATGGAGGAAGGCGTGATCAAAGGAGCACGATTACAAGATGGGGGAAGGCTGGAGCTCACTGAACAAATAGTCTCCTTTTGCCAGCTCTGAGAACGTCTGACAGCCTTCTGGAAACATTTGATATGACATAAAGAAGTAAGAGATGGTTTGAAGATTGCCCAGGAGCTTAAAAAAGGTGATTTTTTTTTTTTTTTTTTAAAATAAAAAGAAATCTATAAATGAAATAGCTCAAACTTTTTGAACTTAAAACTAAAAATCATCAAAAGATTTTCAAAATAAATAAAATGAAACAGCTCAAACTATATTAAATGAACACTGAAGAAAATCAATATAAGTGATGTTTACCCTTATTGCTTTCACAAAAAAAGGGGGATTCTGAATGTTCATCATTCATTTTCTTAACCATTTTGTCCAATTTAGGGTCGGGGGAAGCTGGTCGAGAGGCAGAGGACACCACGGACAGGTTGCCAGTTCATCATAGGGTCAACACACAGAGACAGTTTAAAATAACTAAACCTCCCACCAGCCCAGGCTCGAATCAGGAATCTTCTGGCTGTGGGGTTGCTAACCATCATGCATCTGTGCAGACACATTCTGAATGTGACGGCAACAATTTATTTAAAGACAAAGTTGGGGACAGGTTTAACACCAGACCAGTAAAGTGTAAGGCAAGATGCTACGAGAGCCACAATACAGCAGGTTTTCTATGTATCCCTGCTTCAACACACCTGACTCTAACAAGTCACTGTGCAGAACTTAAAAGGCTGTTTAATGAATTTCCTGAATCAACGTTGAAGTATGCTGTTGGCAGAATATTTTAAATAAATTTTTTCTAGCGTCAACTGTTCGTTTTGTACTTACAGGATAATACACTATTCACTGTTCATGTTTTCCAAACCATGTTTATACTCGAATGTTAATTATGTTTCTCAACATGCCTTAACATTCAAGAGATTATTTTACATGAGATGTGGAGCCAAAACAGAGTCAAAACACATGAAAAGCTTTGGTTTATACAGCTCATTTTAATTTGGTGTATTTACAAACAAGCACATGCAGGATTTGGACAGCGACTGACACTAGAGGGGCACCCAACTATATGCAACAGTGGGACACAGGAATGTCTACAGGCTACGTGACACTGGAGAGAAAGAAGAGAAGGAAGTTCAGAACTTATTGACACACAACGGTGTAAAAGCATAAAGTGTTTACACTCCACTTTCACTGCCACATACACGCTCACACATGTGCACACGCTTGCTTAAAGAACCCAGATAGATAGCTGTCCCTTTCAGACGCCTTCAGCTTAATAAATAACACATCCAATAAATCAACAGCTTTCAATCACATTATTTAAAAATATGCTTCATGTGTCAATCAATATTCTAATGGAATATCAACATATTTCTTATTACTATTTATTTGATGACATTTTACCGTGATCATAACTTACATGTCATGAGAACTGGTTTGACTTACTGCTACTGGACTGTCGCCGTAGTGCCAGTGATCCCATGCTACACGGCACTGACGCAAAAGTACGAGGCAATTTTGAAGAACTATAAGTTCCCTGATTTATTGACAACAAAGAAACATTCTCGATGAATAAAATAGAGGCCCCTGCATGTATTATTATATCATAACTTCTTTAAGCTATTCTTTAATGCCTCAGATGTCAAACTCAAAAATGGCTCGACAGCAAACAAAATAGTTGAACATTAAAGTGTATGCATAGTAATCAATACAGAATCTAGAGATTAACTAATAAATATATGACACAAAGCGACACATTTCATATGAGCAACATCAGAACCAGTGTACCACTTCCACCACTATTCTTAATATCAATGAATATGATTGAGGAAGTTGAGATACAAGGTGAGGATGGGAGATTTTCTCAATGCTTTCATTTCAGTTCTTGAACAAGAGTTGAGGATAGTTTAGTGAGATTGTTACTATTAGATTAACTACAGTTGTTGTTTTTTTATCGCCAGTGGGGATAAAGTTGTTTTGCATTCATTCAAAGCATTCATGGCACATTCAAATGCATACAGGCGTAAAGGTATGAGATATGTATAATAATATTATAAAGATTATGTCAAGACAGAGGCAACACATAAAAGCACACAAAAGGGAAGATACTGGATTTCATACTTAAAATTAATACATCATTTTGCATGTATAACAACCACTTGATGAGTGAGGCAAACACCAGATGAAGAGATGGAGCAATTCATTTGTCTGTTATCAATCATTCCCACAATGAAGCCACAGTCTTCTGCCACTACCTGTGTTATCACTATCTTCTTTCTCTTGTCAATCCATCTTTCTATCTATTATGGTACCATCAATCTCAATTTGTTTACCTATACATAGAGTTTTTAAATATATATATATCTTTACAGTCAAATATAGTAGCAGAAACACACACAAACCAGGCGAGAAAGATGAGAGGTCAGTAAGGGTGAAAGGTCAAATAGAACACAGATCTACACAGCTACAATTCACTACATCAACACGCAGTATGCGACAGGAGCTGCGGCGCAGTACTCTAACATGTCTTCTCCACTTGTTGACCCGTGAGCCATGAGTCTGGAGCGGACTGACAGAGAAGATAACAGGGTTGCAGTCTGGCCCCTAACTCGCCTCCATAAAACAGCCGCTGATCTCAAAGAAGTCAAATCTCTCAGAAATAGGCCGCAATTTGAGATCAGTGACTAACAAGGATGGCAAAAACAGAGGAAAAGACATCTAAAGGGATACTTCAAACAAAGATAGAAAGGCTTATTGTGTGAAATGGCCTATATTTGTGTTAAGTCATTATTTCACACCATCTGCTGGATTTCTGCTGCTAAAATCCATTAGCTGAATGCTACCAAACTGGATGGACGGTGATGGGAAAATCTCCCATATGTTCATAACGGGAGAAGGCTGCAGATTTCTCTTGATGAAAGTAAAGCAGAGCAGATGGAGTACTCAACTTAAACTATAATTAAGCCATGCATGAAATATCCCTTTCAGAGTAGTGCAGCGTCACCATAACCTCTCAATAATCACCTAATATATATATTTATATATATATTCATTTTATACTTATTTATTTTTTATTCTTGTATCTATTTGGAGCAGCAGTTATCAGTGCCAATGTCACATGATGAGGGAGGTGTAGCCAATAGGTACCAGCCCCTCTTTGTCTCCCTGACGACAGCGAATCCAGTCTTGATCAACGCCTGCTAGCACCACAAGTTCTTCGCCTTTGCAGAAGCTGAGCTCTGAACCAGTTCCAGTGTGGTCGCACAGCGTTCGTACGGACCTGAGGCAGAAGATTAGTAGCAATGATCAACATGTACAATGATCATAGGTAAAAATTCAGCAAATGATGGGACTGGATGAGTCACAATCAGGATAAGTCATACGGTTGAGTCATCAGCTGTAGTCATCAAGGACAAAAATGATGATGGGAACTTTTAACAATGACCACCCTCATTTATTTATAGCTTTTTACTTAATATGCCAGCCTTACACCGGGCCTTTAAAAACACCAGCCACAATGTTATGCTCCTATGTCAGATAGATAAACTATGATATTCTTTTAAATAGCAAATCAGGATTAGCTTAAGCAGACCAGACATTATAGCACCATCTACTGGTTTTGTCTGTTAAGACAGCAGTGGTAAGGTTTAATTTAAAATTTAAAATGTCTAAATCTCTCAGACAATCTGAGTCATTCTTAAGAGTCTGTAAAAAAGTGTAAAAACTACCATTCTTCCAGATAGTAACTGGGAAAACAACAAACATCCTACCTAATTCCAAATTCCCCTTTCATTACATCATGCCTGTTGTACCTGAGTGCTCTGGGTTTGTCCTTAACATCCAGCGTGTCAGCATCTTTCACTGACACCAGCTCCCTTCCTCCTTGGGGCTCAGGAATCCTTCGTAGCATCGGGGCAGAGTTGCTGCTCACCATTCGGGTGAGAGCAGTAACACCAGGAGCTAACCACTGAGAAGGACGTCTAGGAGGGAGGGAGGGGATAGTGAAATTACATGCAGACATTGTCATAGACCAGTGCAGCTCAATGGGGGTCAAACATGTCATTTAAGTTCATTAAAGATTAAGGCACGCCTCAATAACTTTTGATTTTCATAGTTAGGAATCTGCTCTAATATAAAAAGAAAAGCTAAAATCACAAATCTTCAGAAAGAAGGAAAAAGATAAATATTTCATCATGGGCCAAACATCTGTGGAAAGAGAAATTAAGCAATCTGATATATTAATGGTAGTTTTTCATTTATTTACTTTTTACTCTAATGCAGGTGCTGTAGTCCTCCACTGCTTACCTATAAATGCCCCAAAGTTTACTGGATCAGCTCAGGCTATATTCTAGGCCAAGTTATAGACTGAAACTTTTTCAACAGCTTTGTGGGTTTTTTTTTTCATATACTTTGAATCATCTCACTGTAATGTTCTTCTGCCAAACATTTAAAGACCTGGGAGTTCTCACATCAGCCAGACCTACATGGAGAGATCCATACATGTCATCTCACTGATAAGCATTTGCACTAAAGCGACTTCCTATCATCGTACTCCACTGTGCTTCACTGTTGTTGTCATGGCCAGTGTCCAAAGTTGTGCGTTTAAGTCCGTATCTGCTTATTACTGCTGCAGTTTTGTTTCCACTGATATTTTCTCTCTCATCAGTGCTTGTCTTAATCTTTTTCGTCATTCTTAAGACTTGTGATCATAATTTTGCAGGTCCTGAAGTTTTTTTGCCAGGTGGAGTCAAAACACAGACGTACAGAGTGGAAAAAGCTGCTAGTTCCAGAACAGTTCAACTCTACTGGGTCCAGTTCTTTTTTCCTTTTCTCCCAGGTCTGTATTTTTAATAGTTTAAGAATTTTTTTTTAAGTATGTGTTTTTGATCACAACAGGGGATTTTTGAGAAGTGTTACAGTTTTTAATAATTTCTACATGTAAGTGTTACTGCACAGGGGTCAGGATGTCATATACTATACCATATGCACTGTACTTTTCAGTCAGTGGCTGACCTGGTTGACTGTGTATGCCCACTTGGGCTGTTGGGGCTTTTAGATGCTCCAAAGAGTCGTCCCAGACCGTAGGGAACCTGAGTAGCACTGCTGACAGTAGTGTAGTCACTTCCTGCTTGGGCCTGGAGATCTGGTAGGTCAGTCTTAATCTCATCCTTTTTCACTGCAGACAGACTCAGGTCAGCAAGGTTCTGGCTCAGGCGGCCTCCCCAGCGCATCACAGCCCCCCAACCCTGCTGGATCACCTGCAATAAAAAGAAAATTCAACATTGCATATTTATAAAGTCATTATGAATTAATAACACTGGACAACAGAGCTTGTGTGACTACCTGGCCCGCCTGCTGAGCAAAGCTATCCTCTTCAACATTTGGCGGAGGTAAATCTCTAATTTCCTTTTCCTGCACCCACAGCAGCTGAGGACTTGTTTGGCCAAAAGATACAGAAGCCTTTACAGGTGCAGCATCTGTATTTGTACATAAACTTGATCCTCCACTCTTTAGGTTGGCAAAAGGTGAAGACTTTGTATCTTTAGTTACTGGATTTTCTGGACTTCCAAAGTCTACTTCCGTGAGGCTCTCCATGTATTTGCTGCCTGTGATTTTGGCTGTTCCCTTCAATGACTGCTGAGACCCAGTCTCTTTAAATGGCGGGCTGGGAATTTCTGGCCTGTGACTGTCTGGTTCTAAATGGTGGTGCTGGAAGAGCAGGTCCAGATTGAAGGTGAGTAGGCTGAGAGGCTGCAACATGAGGAGCAGTTCTTCAAACAAGGGCTGACAGGCAGTCAGTGATAGACGCATAAAAGAGGTGGGATGATAATAGGCTTCCAAAACATCTAAGAAAAAAAAACCAAAACACTGTTACACAACTTTTCAGACTTATTATAAATCCAGCAAAAGCAAGAAGCATTTGATACTGACCACTACAAGACTGAAGGTGAGACAACCAGGAATCGAGAAGCTTGGTGCTAGAGAATAACAGAAAGGAAAATAAAGTCAAAGAGGATCTGAGCAAAACAACTGTTTACTTAATAAACATGAATTTTAAACTAGTAGTTTGAACTTTTTAATCTTCAAGGAGAGACTAAAGAATACCAGTCTTACTTCAGTAAGCCAAGGAGGAATGCGTTGAACCTGTGTTTGCTCTGTCTGAGTTGCGGAAGCTCACCAACTCGGACATGTAGGTTGAACAAGGTTTGGGTTTTAGGGCCTTGAAAATTTGGTTTAAAGGAAAAGTATAAATGAGAGGGGAAGAACGAGAAGGTAATTAGAGAGGAATGAAAAATTTTTGTGAAGCTTGGTGCTCATAAAACCAGTCGTTATCCACATCCTGTCAGTTCACTGTATTCAGCATTTCTGACAATAAAGTCAGCATGTATTGACTGGTGTGTGTGAGAAAAACAGAATACAGGGTTTATCATTATAAACCAGGCAACAAAATCCACATACACACTAAAATCAGCTTTTTTTATGTCCAGATCTTTGATGTGCGGCGTGTTACCTGGTTTTGTTGTGGCCTGGACCAGACCCCAGGCAGAGTTTGGCCTTCTGCCAGCAATCAGGTCACTCTGGTGGGGTTTCAAGCCATCGGTCAGCAAGCTGTGCAGGGCGGGGCAGAAGCACTGCAGCACCAGGCGGCCCAGAGAAGGATTTATAGTGCTGTCTCCTGATAAGGCCTGAGGACAGGAGAAGGGAAAAGAGAGGAAGATGGTAAAGGGAAAAGGAAAGGAATGAGGAAGAAACATGCAGTGATTGGGACAGACATGGGTTTAAAAAGGATGATTCAAAAAGAGTAAGACAAGGAAAATAGGAGACATGAATGGGTGTTTAAGGGAAACGCTGGGCAATGAGGGTTGACAGGATGTGAGGAGAGATGATTTGGGGGAGTGTGGAGTTAGTTTTCAAAAGAAATTCTTATAACTAAAGAGACTGGGTTAATCTTGTACCTTGTTAACTGAGAAAGACTGAGGAGACACAAACAGAATGTGAAAAGTCAAAATAAGATGGATGAAATAAAAGCATCGTTAAAGATAAACAGTACATTTAATATAGCATGACATCCAGTGACAAACACAAAAAGGACATTATTCCTTCATTCAAATGTGCTTAGTCTGGAGGTGACTAACCTTCTGTACTATAGTCCGAGAAGAGCTAAACTGGGCCAAGATGGCTTCCACTGCCACACTGACTGCACTGACCAGGGCTGAAGAGAAGAGCAACAAACCACAATGAGCCAATAAGGAGAGCAACACAAAGGAGTTGGAGCTGTTTTAACAGTCGCTCCGCTGAACAGAACACACTGAGACAAACAAATAAGCATAACACCTTTCTTTTCCAGCAGGCACTGAGAGGACAGGCCGAACGCCCTCACTGGATGCTTAACATCCTCGCCCATCCAGGGTATGTCCGTCTTCTGTATTGAGCCGGCGAATGAGATGCTGCGGACAGCTGACAGCGACAACAAAACAGGAATTATTTACTACAAATACACAGAAATATTAAACACCGGTGAGGCAACTTAATCACCACTGAGACATCATAACTATAATATTAGTAAGATTGAGCAGATGGAAGCAGATGGTGCAAAATGACAACAGTGTGTGAGCACATCCTGTTAAGCCTCGGTCTGTTCTGCTCAGCTTCCACATCTGCATTTGTGGCGACAGCTTCCTGTTGGCATGAGAACTAAACAGAATCCCATGCATTAACCTTGACTCAAATACATACACACACACCTACACATACGGGTCATTCTATGTCAATTTACAGGATGCTTCCACTTCATTTCATGGATTTTCTTTGAATTAAAAAAAGATGCATGTAACCTTGTAAACTTTCAAGGCTGGACTCCAGCTAAAGTAACAGTTATTCTTTAGTAAAGTGAAATGTCTTTCGGGGAAATAGGGTTCTAACTTGGTTTTGTAGTGTTACAGTAAACCACTACTTGCTATCAATATAATAAACATTAAGTGGAGTTATCACTTTTCTGAGTAGGTTTGCTTGATGTTGTAGATATTCTGGATGAAAACAGAACTTATTAAGTTCTGCTTATGAAAGCATAATCTGATATATTGTATTTGATTGCTTTTGATTTCACAGGTGTAACTACTGAAGTGAGGGAGTGCAGGTTACCAGTGAAATACTACACATGTACAACTAACTACCAAAGATATAAAACCACTGAATGTAATGCTAGTGAAATGTGCCAAATTGATTGTGCAGTGATGTAACATCTTTCACACTATTTCAAATTTAATATACATTTTTATAAAGCAGGGATCACAATAAAACAAGATGTGTCAGAGCAAGAGAGCATAAACCTGTAGGACAGTGGTCCCCCTCGAGGATCAGGGGTTGATCCCTACCAACACTTTATAGCAAATAATGTTGAAATTAGTTCTTTAAAAAATGTCCTTTGGGGAATATCACAAGCTAAAATAGAGTACAAAATGTGCTTTTCTGAAGCTATATTGAACAAACTGTAGCATTCACTTTTTGTTCTACGATAACATCAAAATCAAATAAACAGCAAATAACATCTAAATCTAACGGAAGACTAAAAATATTACAAAGGCAAAATTTGGTTGCAAAAGATGGAAAACTTGAAAACTAACTCTTTTACTCTAGAAGAAATTTACTCATAATTACTAACATAACTACAGCTATTATTGAATTAAAAACTATTTTTAGGATATTCTAGTCAAATTGCAACTCAAAGTCCAAATGCATTTATAATATATAATATATATACATATATATATATATATATATATATATATATATATATATATATATATATATATATTTATATATAAAGCAGTAATATTGCAGTAGAAGAATATTACAAGTGAAGCTTTGCGATGTTGTAGGATTTCATTCATCTGATACACCTGATATTTTCACATGAATCTTATGAAGAAAATCCATGACATGAGCTATGAAGTTTAGTTGAGTTGACATGACGTGATCCACACACTAACACTAATCAAAAGTGAACAGAGGAGGAACTTGAAGCGCTGAAAAGAACTAAAGGAGCTGTCAAAGGAATCAGATTAGATTAAATAACATATGTGGAAAGAACAGGTGTTATGTACTCTCTGAGGTGTATATATACACCGGTAAGTATATTTATATAAACATATTAGAAGGCGGCAAACATTAATATGGACTGTGGAATTTACTCACGTTGGGAGTGACTGAACATTTATAACTCTAAACAGTCAAACATGTTCTTTTCTTTGTAGTACCACCCTGGGTAGTGTTTTGCATGAAATGCATGAATCCATTCCAAAACACTATGTGAAAACACAAACACAACATGGAAAGACAAGACTGACACAGAGAGACAGAATAGAAAAAAAGATAGACAGTGATGAGAGTGACTTCAGACACCTTGTGACAGGAACAGCTGTTCCCTGTCTGAAAGCCCTTTGCAGATTTGAAGGCCAGCGTAGATAAGACATATCAGTTGACCTTAGTAGAGCGGTCTTCTTACAATAAAATCATATTAAAATAATAATAATAATAATAATAAAATCTCACCCAGTTCTTACAAATCCAAATGAGGTTTGGATGTTGCATAGAACATAAAAACAAATTACATTGTTTTACTCATTTTGAATTTGATGCCTGCAACACATTCCAAAAAAAGCTCTGACAGGGACAACAAAGGACTGGAAAGTTGAGGAATGCTCAAAAAACACCTGTTTGGAACAATCCATTAGCTGAAGACGCAAACTGGAAACAGGTGAGTGTCATGATTGGGTATAAAAGGAGCATCCCTGAAAGGCTCAGTCATTCACAAGCAAGGATGGGGGTGAGGTTCACCACTAAGACAACGCATGAGCAGATAGTCCCAACAGTTTTGGAACAATGTTTCTCAATTTCAAGGACATTAAGGCTTTCATCCTTTAAAGTTCATAATATCAACAAAAGATTCAAAGAATTTGGAGAACTCTTCATGTAAGAGCATTAAAAACTGACATCATTGTGTAAATATTACAACACTGACTCAGGAACACTTCAGAAAACCAGTGTGAGCTGACACAATTTGTTCCTACATCTTCAAGTGCAGATTTGCCATCCAAAGCAAAAGCCATAAATCACCAACACACAAAAAAGGCCACTGGCTTCCCTGAGCCTGAGTTCATTTGAGATAGACTGACGTAAAGTGGAAAGGTGTGCTGTGGTCTAATGAATCCACATTTATCCAATTAGTTTTGGAAATCATTGACACTGTCTTCCAGGCCAAAGATGAAAAGAACTTTTTGACTAGTTATCAGTAAAAAATTCAAAAGCCAGCATCTGTGACGGTGTATGATGGTGTGTTAGTGCCCATGGCATCGGTAACTTGCATATCTGTGAAGGCACAATTAATTTTGAAAGGTACTACATGTTCTGAAGCAACATATGCTGCATCCAAATAATGTATTTTTCAGGCAAGACAATGCCAAGCCACATTCTGCTAATGTTAAAAAAGTACAGGTACTAGACTGACTTGCCGGTAGTCCAGATCTGTTTCCCCAATGTGTAGTGCATTATGAAGTGCAAAATATAACAGAAACCATAGACTATTGAGCAATAAAAGTTGAAAATCAAACAAGAATAGGAAAGAATTCAACCTGTAAAGCTTAACAATTAGTATCCTTATTGAGTATCGTTAAAGGAAAACGTGATGTAAGAGGAACTTTTTGAAGGCACCAAATTCAAATGAGTTTTGTTTTCCCTTTTGTCTTGTGCCTTGGGAGGGGTCACCTCAGCAAATAATTGCACAGTGGAACTTTTTGGCACATGTTTTAAGCTGGATTCTAGCTTCACTGAAATTAGGGTTGCACTCTAAGTCCCAGGCCATTCCCCTTCAGAGTAAAGAGCAATACAATTAGACAGACAGACAAACATGCAAGCAAGATGTCCAACAAAGAATTAGTATGTAAGATGTAGGGAAACAGAGAGAGATCTTACTCGCCACGTGTGACTGCGGAGGAGCCTGGTAGAGTTTTGGGGGTAGGGGAGGCGCCCTGGGGGGTATAGGAGGGTACAAGTTGGGATAGTAGAGGGGAGCAGCTAAAGCAGGTAAGGTGTGTGAGCGGGGAAAAAGCGGGGAACTGAGGCCAGAGCCGACTGCACCTTGTGGGGGTGCTCCAGAACGCTGGGGAGGGGAGAGGGCTCCAATAGGTGAGAGGCGAGGGGGTGCACCCCGATGAAGAGGACAGTTCTTAGGGTGGTAAAGATAATAGGTGGGGAGAGGAGGGAGCTCTTTGGATGTTCTGGCCTTGGTGCTGCTGCTGTCTACGACTGAGCGTTTTCCTGAATACAATGAATCTGCAGCACTGATGCTGTCTGAATAAGACAGCAGCACATCTATATTCTTATAAGGTGTAGTGCAACCTGCTGGCTCAGTAGTACCACTAACAGGTGTGTCAGACTTAGTGTGGTTCTCTGAATCACTTTTGTAAAGAGAGTCAAAATTGCAGATTGAGTCAGGCGCAAACTCCCTTTTGTTAGCTTTGGAGTCACTGATGTAGTGATAAGCAGAGTCTGCGTTTTCCTTGAAGACATCCTCATAGTCATGAGCAGAGTCTGCGCACAATTCCACCAGACAATCATCCCTGTGATTACTAGCTGTGCTGGCAGCAGAGGCCCACTGTGCATTGCTGTGCTTGTCAGAGGACTCTTGGGCTACATGGCTGTTAGGCCTCGGATGTGCAAGGGGCTGTGAGTTACAGTAGCCTGGACGAAGGGAAGGGAGGGCAGAATGCAGGAAGTAGGGTTGGGATGCCTGGGCGAGGGAGAGCGGGGGTGAGGAAACTGCTTAGTTCAAGGGGGGAAAAGGCCAAAAATTGTCAGGTGTGGGAGTGGGAGGGGCAGACGCATAAGCAGAGTGATTTGAGGCAGCAAAGCAGAGGCAACGAACAAACAATGGAAACAATCAAGAGGAATGGATAGGTGAGAAAGAGCAGGAAGATTGAAGAAAGAAAATGTGGCAAAGAAATGGGAAGGAGAGAGATGCAGAAAATGTTAGTGTCAGTTGGGAGAAAAAGTACATTTCTCAGAGTAATCCAGCAAAATTTGTTCACAAACAACAGAACACAGCATTTCATTAAGAGTGACAGCTACACGCTGAGACCGTTTGGAAGTGAATTATGAAGAGTAATACCATTTAGCAAGGGTTTGATAAAAAGGAAATTATATACTTGCTATAAAAGTATCTGAACCATCTCACAGCTGATCAATCTGCCATTCCTGTGGTGTTCGTTTAAAAGGCAAATTAGGTGTGTTTTTACATAACAACACATCTGTGACAACAACCAACACTGTGTATCTGAACAAGCCAATGATACCTCAAACTGAGGGTTTCTATAGAGGTCAATGGAGAAACAACATATTTCTCTCTTGATTTATGGCCCCAATTAACATTTCTTCATGCATTTATCGTGACAAAATTCAGCTTTACATCAGATTAATAAGAAAATTAGATTTTTGTAAGTCACATTTAAAATAGAACTTTTGATAATTCAAGGTGGCACTAGTAGTGGATAAAATATTGCTTTTCTCCATTTCTTATCACAGCAGATACTTATATCCCAGTTGGGGTGCCTCCTCAGCTACAGTTAGACCCGAACAAGCAGGAGACAGTAAGTACTTAGTTTGTTGCAATTTTACTGTTGGTTGTCTCTTTAAATAAGAGTTTTTATAGTTCACTGGCTGGTAAGATGAGACTGGAAGTCCACGTAGGAGTTTGTAGTTTCCAGACATCTCAGCTGGATCTTGTGAGTGTAAGTTTCGGTTTCAAACTACTTGAAGTAGCGGCATCGAAATCTGTGTTTCAGATGTGAGTTCCCAGAAGCCAATGGATAACATGACAATCTCTATATGTCAATGTCAATATATTTATACACAATCTGTGGCGACTACAGCTTATCTTTTTCCATGCCTGTTTGCTTTTAAGTGCCAGCCGTCATTTCGGTGTCAAGAACGTACTCTTCCCTGCCATCATCCTGAACTTGAAGTTGCTGTGTCAGGTTGTGAAATTGATCATAGATTTCCACAGCCAGAAAATCAACTGGAAATCTGATGACATTTTCAAACACCATCTGGTTTAAAAAAGACTGGGTTTCAGAAAAGGCCTTTCTTTGTTGTCCAGGTTCCTAAATTTAGCTTCAAAATGCCAAAAAACAGTAGTTAGATGAGTTGGCAGTATGGGTCTTTCTTAATTTAGAAATCATGATTAAAATGCCAAAACCAATCACAAAGAGACACCTTGTGGACACCTTATGAAAACTGGATTTACTTTCTATTTTCCTGTACTATGTGGGTATAATAAATATAAGACACCATAATGAGAGCCATGTTATATGTTTTATACACCACTGCAGTGCATACTACCCCCACCTATGGATCACCTTGGCTCTCTTAGTTCTCTGCCTTTGTTTTCTTTTATTTCTCTCTAGCTTCCTCCCCACCTACCCCCTCCCTTCTCCACCAGCACAGCGAACAGTGTAATGCTGAGTCAGTGGACAGATAGCAGACGTCTGTCTGTTCCTGCTTAATCATCCTGTCTGTCTCTGTGGAGACTCACAAAGTCTCACAAGTTTTCTGCAAGGCTAGAGGCTAAAAGATAGTTTGAGAGGAGCCGTACCTTGTAAAGGATTGATCTTTCTTTGAACTGTAGTCACCACATGCTACTTCCTATTTTCTTGACACAGGCTCCCAGCAATTGGCCCATGTGTAAAGATCCACCCATTGGGCCCTTAAAGGTGTACACACCTTTACCCGTTTTGCTCTCTGCACAGGACCTCGTTACGGTGACTTTGAGGACAGATTTGATGCATTTAACTTCCAAGCTTGCTTGAATTTAAGAGTAAGTTAAAGTGTGTCAAATTAGTCACACATTCATTCAAAAAAATATTTCAGCCAATAACATCAGCAGTTATTTGGCTTCAAACTGAACATTTCTCTTGCTCAGTTTCTGTGTGGCATACTGCATTAGATTAGTAACTTGATCTTAGTCATCTGTATCACTCTAGGGTGGAGGTGGTGGGCAAAGCAGGAGGCATATTAGGCAGGAAGCACATAAACATCCCAAAGTGTACAAGAATAAAAACCAGTAAAAAAAAACCCAAAACAAAACAAAACAAAAAAAACACTGAAATAGGGATAGGAGAAGATTTTAGGAACAAAGCAGGATAGAATAAGAAAATATGAAAGAAAAAAACTTTAAGCCAAAAGGGAAGAGAGGGAAAGAAAGAAATCTTCAATAGGATCTCCATTATCCCCCTCCCCTTAGTATAAAGATGATGAATAATTAAATAAGGTTGCAATGATATCACACTGTGATGACCAGTACAGGACATACTGATTGGAAAGTTTCCAACCTCCTCTTTCTCTTCATATTACCTTCACTTTGCCCTCTGTCTACTGATAGTATTAGCTCCCCTTTTTCAGAGTCTCTGAAACCACTCTCTTTATCCCTCATCATCAAGCATCCATCATGTAATGCATCATCTCTTTCTGTGACTCATGTTCATCCTCCATCTACTTGCACTCATGCCATGTATCACTACCGCTAATGAGACTACACTTTCATCCCCCCTTCGGTTTTTTTGTTTCTTTCTCTTGCACTGTCTGAGGATATTATTTGTGCATCAGTGAGGCCATGAGCAAAAGCTCTATGAGCCTGTCTTTTACCCATCTGTTCCTTTTCCTGTCCAAGATTTGCTCAGTTGTTTATTTTCCTCTATACACACATAGTCATCTACAATTTGATATAAATGCCCTATTTATTACTCATAGCCTAATCATAACAAAACATACTCACCTGATGTTCTTGATTCCAAACTCCTTCCTCCATCAGCCCGCCCTCTCACCTCCACCTTTTGTTTCTCTTCTTCTGCCTTGCTTTTCTTTTCCTCTTGTTTAACTGCTTCCTCCTTCCACTGTCTATCCATGGTCAGCAGGTTGCTGTCACTAGATGAACAGCCAATCTTCTGTGATGGGCACAGTTCAAGTTGGCCACCATCTTCATATACTCTCTGGAGCATCTCTTTCAGGGCGTCCATGGAGGTGAGGGCCGGAGGTGGCTGCATGAAGAGGGCCTGAGCCTGGGAGGTGTACTCCCACTGGTTGCCATCGCTTCCTGCTTTCTCTCTTCTCCACCTCAGGTTGTAGAGTATATCTGGATCGGGTGTGATAACCATGGGATCGGGTTCAGGCTCGCTGATCATCTTTGTCGGAGGGGAGGTGCTCTTGTTGCGGAAACGCAGCTCTTTAAAAGTTGTAACCTTTGGAGCTAAGCCTTGAGATGAACCTGAAGAAAAGCGCTTGTTTGAGGTTTCCGTGCAAGATTTCACATATTCCAGGTGTGGTTGCTGTGGTGGGGCTTCGCATTCAGGTGTGAAAGCAATGAGCCAATCAAATCGCTCAGGTTGCTCAGAATTGGCCGGTAAAGTGCTGACTTTAAGCGGTGGCAAAGAAGGGGGGATTGGTGGCAAGGGCCGAGGAGGAGGAGGAGGTGGGGGTGAATCTGGTAACTCGGTGGGATAACAGAAAGTATCAACGCTTATATTCTTCGTTTTAGTTTCAAGTGTATTGCTACAACTGGTGCTGTAGTAATGGTCAGTTGTCAAACCAGTATTCTTCTTTCTTCTTCTTGCCATTTCGGTAAATGAAGTGGTTCTCTGCGTGTCTATGCTCTCTTCTTTCTTTTTGCCCTCTTCCGCTGCATCTGCGTTTTGATCTCTGTCTAGCTTGCTTGTGTTGCTCCCTCCATCTCTGTGGGATTCATTCTCCTCTTGTCTGTCATTTAGTCTGAACTCTTTTGACTCAAAAAATCTGGAAGAAATGTCATTATCTCCATCTTCCTCATCCTCTAACTGCCCGACACAGACACCAAGCTCTGGGCTGAGCTTGAGGAGCTCAGCTTGGGTCAATCCAGCGAGCATGAGAAGCTTCCGAATCTCTACATCCAATGCATGGAAAGAAGGAGGAGGAGGTAGGGTAGGTGGTGGTGGTATGGAGGGTGGAGAGGAAGAAGTAACTGAGATGACAGGTGGAGGAGGGAGAGGTGGAGGGCATGTAGTGGGCGGTGGGAGAGACACGGGGGTATTTTCCTGTTCGGCTTGAAGAGCGGCAAGGCGCTGAGCTTCCTTCCTGGCGAGGTGTCGCCTTCGAGGAGGAGGAATGGGAGGGGTTGGGGTGGGGATAGATGGTGGTGGGGATGGAGTGGTATAGAGACTCAGATAAGGGACTGCATTGGAGGCAGGCATAAGAGGAATGGATGGGGGTGATGGAGGAAGGGGTTTCTCACATCGAAAAGTGGTGAAGGTGGGGGATGAGGAGTTAGGGGAGAATGTAGACAATGTGGGTGAGGTGGTGACAGCTATGGATGTGGTCTCTCTGCTGATGTTTATGTAGGTGTGGAGATCTGAGCTCACACTGGCATGACGTGCTGGAGGTTTAGGGGGTCTGGGTGGGGGTTCCACAGGGGACGGAGTGAGAGAATCTGGAAGGAGAGCTTCATCACAGTCTGATGGAGCAGTGAGGTCGACACCAGCATCCGAAAACTCCAGAGACTGTTCCATTGCGCTATCATGGGTTTTATACAACTTCCAGGGAATATTGATGTTGCCCATTTCATCCATGACGTCCCTGAGGTCCTGTTCCTCCAGATCCCCTAGATCAAATCCTTTCTCATGAAGTCTGGCAATGTAGGCCAGTTTTACTTCCCTGTTCACCTTTTCCAAACGATCCAGGTGATCTAGCCGATCCCGCAAAACATCCCAGTGTTGTTCCATTTCCAGATCCCAACGAGCAACTTGGATCACTTGGCTGAAGCGCTCCATTTTTCCAAACTCCCCCACTGACTCTAGAAAGTCAAGCAAACCCAGTTTGGTGACTTCAGAGTCACTACTGGCTCCTAAATAGTCTGGAGAAGGAGAGTTTAGTGCAGAAGGGTAGCCCTCATCAGGGGAGCAAGGAGCAATTGGGGATTGTGGTGTTAAGAAAGGATTTCGGCTGAGAGGGAGGGATGGAGGTGAACGTGCTGGAGGCTGGCATTCAGGGACTTGCAAAACAGACTGGTTTTTGGGGGTCAGAGCTGCTGAAAGATTGTCCTGTTCATGGGAGGAGCAGAGGGAGGAGGACTGGTCTACATAATCAGACTCTAGATCAGAGCAGGAGCTGATGGAAGTGGAGGATGAAGAGGTAGATGAAGACAGGGAGAACTCCAAGAAGGATGGGGGGCCGTCACAACACGAGGCCACCAGGGTATCATCATCATCATCCTCATCATCATTGTCAGCATCCTCTTCTTCATCATCAATGTCAATGTCTCCACTGCTTTCTTCATCATCATCTTCCACTTCTATCTTTTTCTTATTGTCTAGATCCGAATTTTCATCTGCAACCTTCTCTTCATTTGCCAGATTTGCAGAGGGGCGAGCAGGGGGTGCCATCTGGGCCTGAGTCTGTGACAGAGGCTGCTTCTTGTCCTCTGTCCCATCATGCTTCTGGTGCAACTGCACCGGAGGAGGCGGCAGCTGCAGCTGCCGTCTGATAGAGATGGTGTTGTTATTGTTGTGGTTATGGTTAAACATGCTGTTACTATCCTGCGGAGAGCGCCCATCGCAGCACAGACACGGGAGGCTCGGCTCGTTGCAGTTCGGGTCAAGAGGGAGAACAGAAGGGAACGAAGGAGGAGCTGCTGCACGTTTGGGTCCAGTTGATGCATTTGAACTCTTAGGTTTGGCTTTAGCTGACCTGGAGATAGCAGAGCCCTGCTTCTGTGAACTCAGCCTGGGCTGGAATACTGGAGCTCGAGGCTGCACACCCACCCTCGTCCTGCATTGAGCGGTGGGGCCTTTGGTAGCTCGTTGTGGGGAGGATGTGGTGATTGTGTTCTTGTTTTTATCCTCTTTCTGAACACCGGGGCCATTAGGCTTTGATCCAGCTAAGGTACTGGTCCGCTTTCTGACGTCAAAACGCCGTGGCTTTGGAGGTTGAGAAGAGGACTGCATCGTGAGAATGGGACTTTTTAGGATTGTGCGATATTTCTGTTGCTATAGAAACAAGTGTTGTAAAAGCTGGATGGATCCAAACTATGACGCACCGTGACAGTCACATCTTGGCTTCACTCCCAAGATCCTGCAACATCAAAGGAGACACACAGTGAATAATGACTATGAGCGGACCCCCACTCATCAAAGTTCTGTAATCTACACATTTTCATGTGAAATCTTTGAAGAGAACCCATCATCCTGTGTTTTATTTAAAGTCAGCTACCATGGGGATTTTTTTTTATAAATGTAATCTAATTATAAAAGCCAGTTTATTTTTAAGTAAATGATGATTGGGAAAAAAATCACTCAGCAATGAATTTAATAATCAGGTAATCATTTAACTAGCAGACATGAAAAAAACAAAAGTAACATACTGAATTGCATTTGTGAATATTATTTGTTTATTTTGTAGTTGTGGGGATAAACAGAACATCTTTTGCATTTGAAGACATTTGAAGACTTTTTTTGGAAGGTTTGCTGTTCAATTTAGATGATTTTTTTTCCTCTTCAAGCAAATTTTTACTGACATGATTTTAAAAATATGGTCTCTGCCAGTACATCTTGTTTCTCTTCTTTTGTTGATGCAATTCAAGCATTCAAATTCCAGACCACACAAGACACAGCCTATATGATCTATAATTCTAGGCTCATTTATCTGTCACTTATCGTCTCTTCCCACAGCATCACTGAGTTTAGTTGTGACAATCTGTCCATCTGTGCCAGTCCGTCATCGAGAAAATCTAACAAAGGGCTCAAGAAATAAAAAAAAAAGACCCAATACCTGGAGCAATGACTGAACATAGCGTACATTTAAGTGGAGCATGAAATAATCAGCAGAGTCCGCCTTTTGAAAGCTCAAATATTCCTCCACAGCGTCCTTCACACCACCAGAATACTAGTCGCTCAAGTGCCTGTTTACGCTGAGCCTTTGTCGAAATGTCAAGAATTCAAACAAAAAAAACAAACAAAAAAACAGTCAAATATGAGTTTAAACCTGTAAACAGATATAAAACCTGCTGGTATTGATCCCACAGAGCTGATGGAGACAGAAGTGGATGGGTGGAGGAGAGGAGGAGGAGGAGGAGGAGGAGGAGGGGGTAACATCCAACCGCATCGCCCTAACACACAGGCCACAAACCCCATTTAAAACTCCAATATCATGGTACATATTGCATTCTGATTCCGATTAAAATTATAAATAAAATGTCTGCGCATCATCCATGTTCCGTTATATTTCATTAACAAAATCGGAATTTTCACCCTGCGCAGTGCTCTTCTATATCTCGATCATTTTCTGACAAAACTCGGTAATGCGGGTTCGCTTTAAAACAATATAAACACGTATACATACTTTCATAAAATAAATCTCATTTTTATAAAGGACTCACGAGTAGATTCGGGTAAAGATGGATGAAGGTCTCCATCTCCTCGGGCTCTGGCACATCTCAGTCCGTGTGGATGAGTATCTTCTCGGCGGTAGCAGCCTCAGGATCGGCGTTCTCGCGAGAACACGGCAACAACCTTTCCTTTCAAGAAACTTAACCAAATCACACCCTTTATTTGATTTATTAGCTTATCTGAATTATCTTTAGACTCACTTTCGTTAGATTATTAATGCCCAGTGTTCAGGAAAGTGTCAGATTTTCTTTCCTGTATCTTTACATGCCTAAATACGTTACAGATTAATTAAAACTATCCAACCTTCAAAGTTAGCTGTGCCTGTCTGTTATTCACTGCCCAAATAATCTGTTGACCAGGCTGAAAGGGAATTCTTAGAGTTTTGAAACTGTCAGTTTTCCAATCTCAATTTATTTCCTTCTACTCTGTCTTCCAATATACAGTCCAAAGTTACAACACATTCACTGTCACAGGCTATATGACAGTGGTTTTCTAACATTGGGATGGGACCCTCATGTGGGTTGTGAAATGATTTCTGGGGGTTGTCAGAAAATTGTGAAAATCTTGACAGAATGCAATTGCTTAGGTTTAACTAGCAAATTTAGCAATTTTACCAGGACTGTCAAAATTAATGCAGAGAGAAATGTTAAATTACTACCTTAATTTTTTAACTATTAACCCACAACGACAAAGCACTTGATAGTGCACACCTCTGAAAAGCAGTTAATTTCCATTCATTTTGTGAAGAATTTTTAAAAAATATATTCATCCACAAAGTTAAACAAGACCTGCTACCAGGAAAAAAAAAAAATCACAAAAATCCGCCCAAAAGTTTAAAACGTAAAGTTGTAAATGAACAGACACAGATAAATGTGGGAAAAAAAATACAACCTCCTTTGCAGAGGTAACTTAGTCCACATGCCACATTAAAAGTCTGATTTTAGCATTATCTCAGTGACAGAAGTTGATTTTGGGCATGTAGTTGCCTTGTCAGAGGTAAACTGAATCCATCAAAGAGCACTTTGCCCTTCTTATTTCTAAAGATTCTGACAATTTTCTGGCTTTGCATTTAAAGGAAAGCAGCATGAGCCCATTTATACAATTAGTCACTCAATGTCTGCGTGGATGTTGGGGTGCAACCACCAATATATGTTATCTTGGGAGTTTGTGGCTCAGACTGTTAGAAACACCAATATCCGACACATAAAAACATGGCTGTTTAAACTAAAATAGCTGTTAATTGGTGTTCTTGTGTTTGACACACAAATGACAAAGTGCAAGGAGTATTTACAATAAATAATTTATCATTAAAAGAAATATCCAAGCCGGTACAACCGATAACACAACATAAAAACTGTCAGTATGTAAAAATATTCTGCCAGGATGCACCCACTTTTATGTAGTGCCATTTATATGCCTTATCAAAATGTAGATCTATGTCTGAAAGCATTTCTAAGTTTTATCATCATGCCATGAAAGTCAAATCAGGCAAACACCAAGATTAAATCCAGGTCTGATTCATTCAAAAACACATATAGCATGTGTAAACAGCTGATTTAATAAATAGCAGATATAGAACAAAACAGATTAACATTCGTAATATCACAGCCCTGTTAAAGTCAGAAAATTGTCATAAAAAGAACAAAAAAAAAAAAAACAAACCAAAAAAAACCACAGCTCTCTAATTTCCCCCCCAAAAAAGTCCATCATAAAGTAAAAAGGTTACCAGGCTGATGTTCAATAAATCAGGATCAGAAAACCAACTGGAACCCACTCAATCTAAAACTGACTATACAGTCACTAAAAAAAACAGCATGGTCCTTCACTTGTTCCTCTTGTAGATTTTCTTGGCAAAATTGAGGAAGACTGAGTGAGGAAGATTCTGGGCGTGATGAGCAATGAGTTTCTGCAGCCGCTGGTAGCTTTCCTCTTCATATTTGTGGTACAGTGTTTGCATTTGCAAGGTGTTGTACAATGCTTTGACCTTTTCCACGCTGACTTCGTCCTTACGGCCGTAACAAGCCTGAGGAGGACATGAAAATGACATCGGCTTTTAACACTAGTAAGTGCCAAACTGGGAAGATAAAACCAAGGACAATCAAGAGCAGATACAAGGACTTCCAAAAGTGTCAATAAAAAAAAAAAAAAGAGATTACCTTGCAATAGCAGTGCTCTAATCAAAATTAAATCCATTAACAATCACAAGTCTATCTTAGCTAGAAATGGCATTCATTCGTCTTTGCATTAGAAAATTAAAAAGAGCAGAAAAAGACAAATAACCAGCTAGCAGGAAAACTAGTGCTGCTGTCACCACTCGTCAATAAATGTAATAATATTCTAAAACTCTTAATTTAAAGCTACAATGCTTAAACTAAGAAGGTCCAACAAAAAACAGCCTTACTTCCAGTTCTGCTTTCTGCTCATGAGTCATGATTTCCAGAGCTTTCACTACCAGCCAGCTGCATTTGTTATCCTGGATGTCTGTACCAATCTTTCCAGTCACAGCAGGGTCGCCATAGCAGTCCAGGTAGTCATCCTGCAAATAAAGTAGATGAACTGATTACCACTACAAGCGTGATTAGCAGCACGCTATTCAGTGTGTGAACGTCTGAAGAAGTATAACCCTTGAGGAACACTCAAGATAAAGTAGAAAAGTAATGACCTGTATCTGGAAAAACTCGCCCATCTCAAGCAAGATGTGTTTGGCATTATTGTGTTCCTTTTCACTACTAATTCCTGCCTGAAAAGGAAAAAACAGCAGGTATGATGTCACTTTATGAGCCCAGACTGGGTCAGCTCATCTTTTCACTAGCAAAGTTATGTATTCTCTGATTCACAGCCATTCTTCATCCATCACTATAATGCAAATTGAGTTTCCAAAACAATATGCTCACCATGTACATTGCAGACGCTACTGGGAGGTAAAACGAGTAGAAGGCAGTCTTGTATTTTACTATAGCTTGATATCTGGACGACGAGAATATAAAAAGTCACAACCAAATCCTTCTCAGAGACTTCACACTTTTTGAATACATTTTTTTAATCTTACACATCCTTCCTTTTCTTACCGTTTTATGGTGAATCTGCTGAGGTCAATCTGACCAGGTGGAGCTGTCATGAGGTCGAGAGATTGACCGAGCTCTGTCTGAAAAGTGGTCTGTAATACAAAAAATACAACAAAGCCATCAACGTTAGACCTCAAACATAGCCTGAAAATAAATGATCTGCATTCACTTTCATCATCATTTGGTTTTTCCAAAATTATTTAACAGGTATTTATGAATGTATATACACTACAATTATTCTCATGTTTCTTCATTTGTGCTTTTTGTCGCTTACTTCATTGTTTTTTTTTTACTGTTGGGAGCTGGCGAGAATTGGAATGACATTGTGTACTTGTGTGTATTTTTACCAAGTAAAATGACAAAAGAATTTTCATCTTGATTACAATGTGTGTTCAAGGTTGCCGGCTCAACAAAACATGCAAAGCTATTTTTTTCTTTGTTAAGCATTTCTGAACTATTATTTGCTTAGCTTGTGTTTTTTTTTTTTTTTTTTGGTTTTTAATCCCAACAAATTCACACTTCCGCATTTTAAATCATCAGCAGATAAGCTGATCAGACTCTGATGTGGCTAAATAAAGAGGCATGTTTGTGCTTTACCCCATGTCAAAATTTTTTTTCTGTTTTGCGTTTGTGTGAAGTAAAAACATACTGTGCATTATTTAACATAACTGCAGTCAGATGTCTTGGTCCATTACTGGTAAGATCCCCACCAAACCAGCTACAGGATTTTACCATAGCAAATATAGAATTCCCACCCATTTTGAAGCTCCACACTTCCTGCGATTAGGGTAACAGAATCCAAGAGTTGAGACATATTTGGAATACATTATTACTGCTTTTTATGGATTTACTTCATTAAAAAGTTCCAATAAATGGACATAGTAGGGCTGATCTCTGCAGTGTCGTCGCAGTAGTCTGTAGATTGATCCCTCCACAAGAAGCGAATCATTGATAGCATCCAGGCCTATTCCATCCTTTGTAAAACAAAAAAAAAAAACCAATGCAAAAGTTGCAGGGAATAACCTTTAATAGTAGAAATACATTAGCAAAGGACATTTAACATATTCTTCTAGAATTTTTCAAGCCTCACCTGCTTGTACCAGCAGGGCTGTCCTCTTCGAATCAGAGATCCATCCATTATGTCATCTGCCATGAGTAAGAATGCCTGAAGCTGTAAGAAACAGAAACACAGTGAAAAAGAAATGTTAACCTTAAATACAATACAGTGAACTGAACGTAACTTTGAGGGATGAAGGAGTAATGACCATCTTGTACAGCAAATAGCTTTCATGTTTTAGGGCTAGATGATCAATACTCCTTAATTCCCTGAGAAAACAGGCACCTAGTTTCTGGAAAAATTGAGAAGTTGGATAAGATGGTACAGGAATGGAAAAGAATTTTGATCCAAACTCTGTATAAAATAAGAATTAAATTCACATGATCACATGAACTCATAAATTGGAAATATAACCTCTCCTGACGTTTATTCTTAAACGGACTTTTGTGTACTTTTATAAATGTTCTAGTTGTCAACAAGCCCAGCAAGGATTGTCCTAACAATCTCCCACCTGATGTCTCAATGTTCTCTGACTTGTTCTCAATTTGTTCTACTTGTTCTTCATTCTTTCCAACAGGGAACAATTAAGACTGAGTGCACTGTAACCATTAAATACTTTACTATATTTGCAGTTTTATGCAAACGATGCAAATTAGAAAGAAAAGTAATTCATAAGATTTCAATCCACTAATGTTTATCAACTAAAGCATGTACATTTTCAGTGAAAGACAATGAATTTGGACTGTTCAGATCTCACCAGAATGTGACTAAATGAGCATGAATGGCTTTGTGACATGGAAAGTGGCCAAGCTTGGGGTATATCGTTTAATCCTCACCATCTCTATGCACCAGCCGATCACTAAAGCCCGCCGCACGGTGTCCTGTGTGAGCTGAGACGGTGGGAGAAGCTCCCGCAGTGAACCAATCACAGAAAGACCTCGGTTCTTCTTGCCACCAGGTACATTATATACCAGAATCTGAAGCGAAACATGGACATATTAAGAACATCAAATGTTCAAACTTGTCACAAAAACTGAGTTAAAGATAAGACGACGCATACCTGTCTCAGCCTATCCAAAGCATCAGCCAAGTCAGGATCCTTAAAGTCTCTTTCTGTGAGCTCTGTCACCAGCTCACTGAACTGCGCATCAAACTGCTGCGGGTCCGACAGCAAAGCCTTTTTGCTCTGTGTGCCATTACAAACACCGTCTCCCTGAAAAGACGAGGTGCACAGCAAAACAGAGGGGCTTTTTAATTTAACCGGGGAGACTGCCAGCCACATGGTCCGTAGTATCCTAGATGCATTATTGGTATAGCTTAGCAGGCGCCTCATTTCTCGAAGTAGCAATCTCCCGACTAAAGCCTGGAGTTAAACTAGTCAAACTCCGCCTATGAATTGTTGCTATTTCTAGGCTACATAACGTTACAAACTTTTCCCGGTTGAAAACCCCTCCCAATTTGATTTTAGGAATGGCCCCATCGTCTTCTTAGCTTACTGTGAGGATTATGGAAAGAGGAAGCCCTTGCAAGTTCCCTGCTACAACAAGAAGCGTTAGCTGACACAGTTTGCTGCATCCGGTTAATTGCTGGGAGAATTGTAGCATCGTAAATTAAATGATTTTTCTGTTCATTCATATGACTTTACATACCATAATGTCACTGTCGTCTTATTCCAATTTTCACGAAGCAATTCAGCAATATCTCCCGTTGTCTTTTTCTAAGTCTTACTGTCAAACTGAGGTCTTTGAACGTTTCTTCGAACCAGGATATGTAGATTGTAGTTTAACATCAAGCCCGTGCCACTTTTATCTGCATCTTACCAGACTATAAATCCCAGCATTCTTTGCAAGTGGGCGGTGCTTTAAACGTGCCGATTTGACATTGAATATTTTCATTGGTTGTTTATATCGAACCAGGATGGGTTTTCGTGTCTGTTAACCAATAGGAATTGAGAAAAGGCGGAGTTAAAGTGGAGTGAAGTGGAGTGGAGTGGTGTGAGGGAACTTAAGGAACACTGGAATGACAACTAGAGGAATAACGTAGATGGTGTGTGTGTGTGTTGTAATAATGTTTCTTCCAGTTATGGGCAACCCTTTAGAGAACTGACATCCACACTCAGTGGCACGGAAAATGATCCAGATAATTTAGAAAAACACAATAAAGTATAATAGATTTGTCTATCAGTCAATTAGGAGGCTAAGCCATCTGGAAGACCTTGATGGCATTTCTGTCCCTGATCTTGCCTTTTTGCCATTTGCTATTCAGTGAATTTAGAAAGTTTTGAATGATAAAAAAAACAAACCAAAACATGCTGATGAATGTCAAATGTCTTTATCTTCACTTTTTTGTTTTTTTATTTGTACGTTTGTTTTTTAACCAACAATATAAGGTATGGTACTAAGACATTTCAAGGACAAGATGCACAAAGTTCTTACTGTATCACAGCTGGAACAAATTAATCTACATTAAACAAGTATTCTATTGGCAGTCTCTTTTGTAAGAATTATACTATAAATCAAAGCAGGATTCAAGAGTTCACCTTACAAAACTGAGTTAATGTGTTTAATGAGTTTTTTCTTTTTTAATCAGCGGAAGACAATGAAGGCTCTTCATCTCATGATCTCTCCAATCAAGTGATTATGTGTATGAACAGGGGCCTTTCTGTGTGAAGTCTGTTCTTCCGATGTACGTGTGGGGCTCTCTGAGTACTCTGGTTTTCGCCCACAATCCAGAGATGTTAGATTAATTGGTCACTCTAAATTTTCCCTCGGATTGAATATGAGCATGTTCTCTGTAAGTTGACCTGACAAGGGACTGGCGACCTATCTAGGGTGTACCCAGCCCCTTGCCTTGCAACTGCTAGAAATGGATGGAAAAATTACAACATTAAGGAATCTGAGCAGATTATCAATCAAACGTGAAAGAAGTCAGTGAGAGACATTGTTTTCTCCAATGTAATTAAGCATTAAATAATTAAATCATTGCATGGTTACAATGGTAGAAAATCACATTAACAAGGAAACAGATTTGAATGTCTCCCTTTGGATTTGAATCTTCATTAGTTTGTAAGTAGTGTTGAAATGATAATAATAATAATTAGCTTTGAAATTGCTTTAAAATATCCAAACTTTCTGATAAAAATAACAGAAGTATTTTCTTTCTGATAGTATTTCTCCCCTTTTGTTTCAAGGAGATGACATGCAACAAAGATTCTGATGCCAGTTTAAACAGGATATCTGTGAAGGCATTTTCTAACATTGCACAAATAAAAACAATCAGACAAACAGATCAAACTAAACAAAAGATGCTGTCATAATATGACGGACCTTGCCTACAACATTTCATTGAGCTATGCTCTTTGTGAGTCTGCAGGGCACCTGTTTAATCCATTGATACATTTCTTGGTTTAAAATCTAATCTAGCTATTCAATCTCTAAAAGCCCATAAACTCACTTTACATTGTCCATCATGGATATTGTCAGCTATCAAATGGTGTTTAGAGCTATTTATAACTTGATTTTTACAACTCAAGCTCCTAATGTCTTAACCCTTATTTTCTCACTTCTTCCTTTTGTAGATCTTCTTAGCAAAATTGAGAAAGATTGACTGAGGAAGGTTTCCAGCATGACAAGCAATGAGTTTCTGCAGTCGCTCATAGCTCTCCTCTTCATATCTGTGGTAAAGTGATGGCATTTGCAGCATGTAGTACAGTGCCTTCACCTTTGACACACTGGCTTCATCACTGTGACCATAACATGCCTGAGAAGAAACGTGAAAATAAAATTACAATATGTACTACTAGTAAGTTTTATAGTTATGTAATTTCCAAAAATGGAATTAAATATAAAAAAATGAATGAACAATCTAACAAATTACCCATTAGGAATGTTGTTAACAATTGGTTTTATCATGCATCCTGCAATCTGATTTCATCAGTGCTTCATCTATGCGCAGGCAACAGCCTAATATTAATCCAATTTAGCAATTGATCCCTGGTCCATATGTTGGACTCATAATTTCAACACATATTTATTATAGAAAGACCATTTTACCTGTAACTCTGATTTCTGCTTAGGAGTCATGATTTCCAGAGCTTTGACTACCAGCCAGCTGCATTTGTTATCCTGGATATCTGTACCAATCTTTCCAGTCACTGCTGGGTCCCCGTAGCAGTCTAGGTAGTCATCCTTCATTGAAAAAGTAGATTGGATTTTTATTATGACTGGAGTCAGCTGTGCTTTATTCAATATGTTAGTAAAGTTGGAATAATATAAAAAATGATAATGTGCAAAATGACCTGTATTTGGAAGAACTCGCCCAACTCAAGTAAGATGTGTTTGGCATTATTGTGTTCCTCTTTACTATAGATTCCTGCCTGCAACAAGAAGGGCAAACTGATATGAAATACAGTGTCACATTACAGCATACCTTATCTGACTCTTTTGCAAACATTCTCTCATTGACGAAAGTGTAAAAACACTCACCATGTACATAGCAGCCCCCACTGGCAAATAAAAAGAATAAAAGGCTGTCTTGTATTTCACAATGGCTTTATACCTGGGCAACGAGAAAAGATTGCTATTTGTAATGAAAGTTGGCTACATTAAGAAAAACTGCAGGTTTTCTGTCTTTACATTTCTTAATTTCCAACACCAATTATTTTTTTAACCTTTCCATGGTGAATTTGTTGAGGTCAACATGGCCAGGTGTAGCTGTCAGGAGGTCCAGAGTCTGTCCGAGCTCTGTCTGGAAAACTGTCTGAAAAAAACATCAAAACAAAACAAAAAAAAACAGAACAAAAACAAAAAAACAACCAAACTAAAATGATTAAAACCCTTCATATACAATTTACATCAGATTTTGGACCAGTCAGATTTACTCATTAAGTGTTGTTTGATGGTTTACATTATACACACAGTGATATGGACAGTAACATAAATGAAAAACACACACATAACGTTTTGTGACAGGTGTGGAGATTTTCATTCATAATTTTCAGCACATCAGGACTTGCCTCATTAAAAAGCTCAAGCAAGTGGACGTAATAGGGCTGATCCCTGCAGTGTCTACAAAGTAATCTGTAGAGTGATGCTTCCAAGAGAAGTGTATCATTGATGGCATCCAGACCTATTCCATCCTTTGAAAATAAACACCAACAACAATCCAGATATATTTTTACATAAAACATACATCAAAACCAAATTAAATTCCCAACCATTTTTTTTCTTTTTCCATCAAATTGCACCTTTTTGTACCAACATGGCTGTCCTCTCCGAGTCACAGAGTCATCCATAATGTCATCTGCCATGAGGAAAAATCCCTGAACCTGCAAATAGCAGAGGTAATGCTTAAAATAAGAAATGTAACACCCCCTGGAAAGTATAATGACAACAGCCAGATTCTGTGCCAGAGTCTGTGCTTGTGAGATGAAGTTACACTGAAACCTTATTATGCTGATATTGTGTGGCAAAACAGAGGTATAGTCTTTCAGAGGTATAGCTCAAAATTCTTTCCTGTACAAGTAGCTCCAGAGTTATTCCCAATGCAGGATCAACCTCCTTGATCAGATGGTTCAGTCTCTTGCAGTCTCTGACTCTGATGTTACAGGCCCAACAGATGGCTGCTAGGCTGATTTGACTTTCCACAACAGACTTACAGAAGATTTGCAACATTTTGGTGCAGATGTCAAACAAACTTAGCTTCCTTATACAGTACAGTCTGCTCTGTCCTTGTAGATGCTTCTACAATGCAAGTACTTCAGAGTTCAGCTAGACAACACACTGAACTTTTATTCCTCCATCACCTCAGCCTCTTCTCTCAGGATGTTGACATTGTTTTGTTTACTGTTGTTGCTTCTGAAGTCAACAATTGTCTCAAGTGTTTTGTTTGCATTCAAGATGAGGTGATAGTTATCTCACAAACAGACTGACCAGTTCTTTGTATTCAGCTTTTCTCCATCACTGATACTCCCCACATTTCCAGAGTCATCATAGTATTTTTCCAGATGATAGGACTCAGAGTTGTCTTGGAAGTCTGTGGTGTCCATTGGGAAGAGAAATGGTTAGAGTACAGCCCCTTTTGGTTCTCATGGGCTGCAGAACACCACCACACACAACCTTTTAGTCTCACAAATTATGGTTTGTTTATTAGGTAATCATAAATCCAGGTGGTTGGGGAGATCTACACCTGGAATTTATGGAGGTTCTCACATAACATAACAAGTTTAATTGTATTAAAAGCACTTTAGAAATCTGTAAGAAATTCTATTGAAGTCTAAAAAAATGTATTTAGAAAAATATGCAGGTATTAGTTGGTGTAAGTAAACAAAATAAAACTCAAATTTGAACTAAGATAAAGACATTTATTCTGTGAACATACCAAACGTAATGAGAGAAAGTGCTCCATTAAGTATTCCCATCATAGTTCTGTAAACTAGGATGGTTGCAAAGTTTTTGTAATTGACACTATTTAGTTTATTTTTAATCTCAAGTATATCCTTTTTTTCTTTACCACATAGACTCTTGTGTCCTAAGTATAGGTACAGGTTTCTCAAATTGGCATTTCCTCAGCCTGGCCTATGCTGCTGATATGCTTCAGCAAGTTGCTATACTTGAAGAAACTCAGCCAACTCTGCAACTATCATGTCTTTAGTCAGTCCAGCTGCCATGGTAACTTCAGCCTCTCACCTCAATCTTTGACCTTCTGAAACAAAAAAACACTGTGACATCTGTTATTGTCGAGACTTTCTGGGTACATTTTGTACTGCAACAAACACAGGCTTTAGATAGTGCCTGGAACAGAGGACCAGACAAAGCAATCTGTCATGAGCAGCTTGTCATAACAGAAACGACAGTGTTGCAAATCTGAAATCAGAAATCTAATGCCTGAGCTATTTGTCACAGAGATCTCTGTAATGTTTTGGTAATTATTTGAAACTTTTGCTCCTAAGTAACATAGGTAGGAAATAAGGAAAGGTAACATTTCATTAAAATACATAACTCTTTTAGTTCTGTTACGAAAAACAGGTAGGATGAAGAAAAGGGGATAACATTTCATCTTCCCCCCACACAGCAGAGGCAGATGGCTGCCTGTCCTGAGCCGGGTTCTGCCGGAGGTTTCCTTCCTGTTAAAAGGGAGTTTTTCCCTTCCCACTGTTGCCAGTGTGCTTGCTCAGGATGGGAGATTGAGTTGGACTCAACTCAATCTGTTGGTTTCCTTATATAGGCTATTATGAATTGGCCTTCATTATGTTTTCCCCTCTGTCTGTAAAGTGTCTTGAGATGGCATTGCCGTGATTTGACGCTATATAAATAAAGTTGAATTGAATTGAATTGAATAGAATTTCATCTGCATTGTAGTTCTTCCTGACCATGTGAACAATGTGCACATTTCCAAGTGTGTGGAATAAATCTATCAGCATGTTTTAAAACATCTTGTTAACTTATAACTATTACTTTGCCCTGTAGATTTTTGCAAATGTTACTAAAAAACAATGATTTACAATGGATTCAGAAGGCTTTTGCACACTACTGAATATTACAAAACCAAAGGAATTGTATGGAAACACTCACCTGATTTTTATGAAAGAACTTGAATCCCAGAGTAAGGTTGAATTTTTACATGGATTTTGGAACAGCGAGTTCAACTCTTTAAACTTTAATGTCTGATATAAAACAACAGTTACAAATATTTAAATAAATGGAGCTAGTTGATATATTGTTAGTATCATCTCTCCCTTAGGTATAGGAAGCCCTTTTTGAGTATTTACAGATGTTTAAGCATCATTTATTGTGTTCTGTAAAGTTTGTGGTTTATCTTCTGCTCATTTGTATTGTTTTATTTACTACCTTATATGTAAAAGTGTGCTATGTTGTAAATGGCAATATTATGGGTGTTAATACCTTTTCTGCAATCACTTTACCAGACGCTTTCTGGCCCTGCTTCCTGTTTGATGTCAGACCTAGCTGGAAATGCATTGAAGATCCTAATTTAACAAACCATTTTGTGGTGTTTTGAGACTGATTTCTGCTGAAAAGGTAAATATGTGCAGCACTTGTTAAAATGTGTACTTGAGTTTTTTTCATGATGTTTTCTGCACGTATCTTATTGAGATGGTATATTGTTAAAGGGGACACAGAAGACCTGCATGTGTTGTGGATTGGAGACTTTCATGTCCTCTAATGAATGACAAACTGCAGTGTGTGTAATTTCCAGTGCATGACATGGTGAAAAGAAACTGCTGTGACATGTAGAGAATACAAACTTATATATATGTATATTCTTCAATCAATGTCGAGAATCCACCCCTGAATTTTCTTATATTTGTATAATTATTCATTATTTGCCAAGTTCCTTGCCAGTTAGCCTTGTCATTGTCAAAGACAATAAACTTATGCATTAAAAACTCCAGTTATTGGACTCTGTGAAGTAAATCATTGCCCAGAGTGCATATAACTAAACAAAATGTTAACATGACATAAATACTCACCATTTCAATGCACCAGCCGACCACCAGAGCCTTCTGCACTATTTCCTGACTAAGCTGAGAGGGTGGGAGAAGTTCACGTAGTGAGCCAATCACAGACAGTCCCCGGTTCTTCTTGCCTCTTGCAACATTGTAAACCATGATCTGAGGAAAAACATTCACATATAAACAACATTGAATTATTTTGCAAATCATATTAACTAATTAAGAGATGAAAATACTTAAACGTACCTCTCTCAGCCTGATTGAGGCATCAGCCAGTGCAGGATCTGTGAGGTCTTTTTCTGTCAGCTCTGTCACCAGCTTCTCAAACGTGGCCTCAAACAGCTGACAATCTGACTGCAACGCCTTTTCACAGGAGACAGAATGTGTAGATCAGTACGACTACACGGTGAAAGATGTAAATAAATAAATAAATAAATACTTTTGCCAGCGTGAAGACAAAACAAGAAGGTAATATTTGTTCAGTGTGGTCCTTTGGAAGTTTCCACAATAAAAATTCTACAGGCTAGACAATAACCCAGAAAAACAAACAAAACATAAATAAATAACTCTCTTTCCATGTGCTTGGAAGTCAACACTGAGCAGGAATCTTTGTCACAATTACGCTGATTCAGTTCTGTTTGCATGTTGGAAAACTAGAAGGATTTGCATAAAGTCAACAAATCAGCAAATCAATCAGCAATAAATCAGCAAATTTGCACCATAGATGACATTTAAAAATGAAAAAAGAAGGATCCTTTAAAGACACCAAATACACAGAAATACAAATGTAAAGATTTGTCACAATGAATCTAATAAACAGTAAATAACAATTGAAAGACTTTACATAAACGTATCAGGCTGCTTTCCTGGTGAAGTCAGTAAATTGAATTTCCCAGCTGTGACCAAATGCACCATCAGAGCAGAGGACAGTTATGATAATGTGTGTGAACTCGAATCGAGGTTTTTTTTTTTTTTTAATGAAATAACCAATCACAACACAGTGAAGCATCCTTCAAACTGACTGATTCAACCTTGAGAAGTATGGAATTCAATTTCAATAACTACTGAATAATTAAATAAGCCCTTAAGAATAAATATCCCAATAAGGTAAATAGATATACCTTTAAAATAAATGTTTAAATAAATAATTATGAATATATGATTATATAGAGTTAATATAGTAAGCAGCAGCACTGACCTTACGTATTATTGAACAAGATATACATTTCATGCCACATTACCACCTTTCCACTGTCCAGGAATTATGAGTGACAGCAATATATTCCTGATATGCAAAATATAGAGCAACACTTCATGGATTTGTGACTGTGATATATTGAAACAATCAATTAGTCATTTTTACTGACTGATCTCTGGTCAGTCACTGACTTTGTATAATACTCTCATCGTATTGATAGATCTGTGATCAAATGATTCCCACCATATGAACATTGTGATGCATTTTAATGGAATAAATAAAAGAAAATGTTGTAAGTAAATATTATTTTTTTTTACAAATTTAAATAAATATATAACTTGGTATTAAAATTTCCCAGAAATAACTTTTTTACCTGGCAAAAATTTAATTCCATTTTATAAACAGAAACATTTATTTATTGTTATTGAATTCAATACTTTTAAACTTTATTTGCTTTATTTTCTTTGTTGGATTTATTTCTCAAAGCATTAATTCTATTAGCTTTTAAAAAAATAAAAGTATGAATGTACTCAGAGAATCAATGTTGATTTAAACAATGCTAAATACATTTTTAAGCAGCTTACAAAATGCACTCATACAATTAGTCACTTATTGAAATGAGTTGTAGAAAAACAAGCTTTAATCTTTTGAGACGTTGACCTTCATGTTTATGTTACACATTGTTTTGCCATCTAGAGTATGTAGTCTAATAACTTAACAAAATTCAACAAACTAAGCTGTTTTTAAGTTTTTTATGCTGCATGTTTCTACATACCATAGTGAAACAGTCCTCTAACGCCACCTTTCTTCTGTTTCCTGCTGCAGTTTTCCCCCAAAACCAGATTCAGTCCTGCTACTGTTCTGTGACACAGAATCTGCCTTTAATATCTCTAAGAATTTGCTCATTTGCCATTAAGCGTTTTCATTGGTCCGTTAGTTCAGCACAAGAGCACGCCTAGGTTTAACCAATAGGATCTGAGAGGAGGTGGGGTTTCAAATGGAGAAGTGCAAAAAAGAAGTAATACATTTCAGAGTGGTATGATTTTGTCTTTTGTAACAGTTACACAACTGGAAGAATTTTGAATTTTTAATGTTTATAATTTATTTAGTATCTGGAATAAGTGTCATATTTAGAATACATATTATTCAGGTTCCAAGGTATCCTGTTAAGCCCGCAATACAGATACACTTTATTCAAAGAAATAATATTTTATGCAAGACAGGAGGTAGAAATACAGCTCAGTGCCTTTCATAAGGGAGTGGACAAGTATGCGTGTGTATGTGTGTAAATCTTTAAAGTTAGTGAGCACACCAGAACCCTTCAAAGAAAAAAAAAAAAAAAAAGTTTATACACTACAAATACACTTCAAAACATTGTCCAGAGCTGCCAGACCAACCATCTGTTCTGTGTCAAGACAGCTTCTGGAAGTCTGTTTTATTTATATTCCCTTTAATCATGCTTCAACAATTACTGCAAGTCCAAACGGACATGTGCCAGCACACAGTTTGAAGTCTGACCAAATGATAAATTTACCTGTACATTTACTGCTAGACTCATGACAGTCACACAGTAGTTTACACCTCTTTATCTTACAAGGACCAGGCTGCTTAGCCAACATCTCAAACATCTCTACAGTAATTAGGAATCTTTGTCCTTGACCTTTGCCACTCAGCTATCTACTAAATCAAATACAATTCAAACTGGCTACTATCATAGGTCTTGGGTATAAGAGGAGAAAAGAAAGAAGCAAACATGCAGATAAAGACATTCTGAGCACTTGTTACTTAGTTACACAGATAGGATTGGATGCACAAGGTTCCTGCTGTATCACAGCTGTAGCAAAACATGCACACATGGAAATGAAACCACCACATCCACCCAGGGTACATTTTAAAGACTGAACATGTGTCTGTGGTGTGCAACGATGTCTGTCTACTGCCTTGTTTTTGTGACAACCGTTGTGTGGGTGAAAAATAAAGTACGACTCAGTTAAAAAAGAGAAATACAACTTATCAAGAGGTTTGTACATGGCATCATCTGTCCTTATGTACAACCTCATCAGATTATCTTACACTGTACTCAGTTGATTATATGTTTATTGGTGCATTTCTTCATACGAATGGAAGACAACGTAAGAATGTCCATGATTCACTTCACATAAATGATCTGGTGATGCAAAAAAAAAAAAGCCATAAGCTTTTAGAGGTCCATGATTTTATAATAGACTGAATGCTCATGTAAGGGGTTGCTGAATGAATGCTGCATGAGTTCTTTCTCCAGTTTTGAGCTTTTTTGAAATGGGGAGGAAACCAAGATGCTTTTGGTAGGTTGGTTTCAAAGAATCCAGCGTGTTTTCTGGTTGAAGAGGAACCATATGTGCCAGAAATGTGCATCTTCTTGCCATTGCACGGATTGTTTGTGAAATCAGCAGCTCCAGGCTCATGGTCATACAATGCTGAGCACCAATAAATAAGCATATTTGTTCAGCTGGCTTCAGGGAATGGTGTTGACAAACAGAAAACAGAGGAAGACGTTTAAAATCACATTTTTTAAGTGCGTTCATTTGAGCTTTTGACACAACACCGGCACCATGTGTGGCACTTCCTTCTTTCTTCCTCCATCTGTCCTTCACCACCTTCTTCTCATCACAGTGCAGACTCTGAATAGAGAGCCCCTGATGACCCATGCGGTGGATGAGGCGTCACTAATCTGCGTAATGATGCAGATGAGGAGAAGCTTAAATCTCCACAACTGCGCAGGTGAATCCCTTCTGGCGCCCGGCTGCTGTGGTGCCGGTTGTGTCGACTGTCACTGTGGGAGTGATGATGTCCACGGTGGTGAGGACGATGGGAATGATGGGTGGGGTGTCCTCGGGTGGTACTCCAAGGGGGCCGCAAGACCTGAAGATAATTTTAAAAGAAAAATTAGGCTGTGAAAAGGGACGCTAAATGAAGTGGCCTGGAGACCGAGATGAGTTACAGGTGATGATCATACTTGTTCCAGGGGAAAGTGGTTAGTGGCAGCACTCTCAGCTCCACTCCTTCTTTTAGACCCCTGTCCTGTGATCCCAGCATGCTCGGAGGAGGGTGACAGATTACGCTTGGAGCGCTGCAGGAAGCGAGCCACCAGAACTCGGGTAACCTGAAGGGAATAAAATAATACTATCAGGAGATGAAGCTGCACAACAACAACAATTCTGTAGATTTGCTGCTGTGCTTGAGCTCATTGTCTCGTTGCGTGATGCAATTTCATTCAAGCTTAAGGTGCTGGACAGATGACTTTATATTTCACCCTAGAACACTTTAGTATACAGAGGAATTTAGAGTTGGCTTGCAAACTGCAAGGTACTCAGATCCTGTTTCTCAAAAACAAGTCAGTCATCACTCCATCATCACCATGCTTGATGCTGGTGTAAGATATTGTGCATTATAGCCAAACATCTCCACTGTGGTCCCATTTGTCTAAAAATCTTGGTTCCAGAGAGTTTGTTCAATTACAACTTGTCAAATCCCAACTAAGATTTTGTTCTTGGGTCTTTTGGAGTTTCTCTGAGCACTGTGTGATCTGACTTTAGGGTGAACTTGCTGGGACATCCACTTCTTAGAAGATTGGCAACCGTCTTGAGTGTTTGCTACTCGTCTGTCTTGCTGCAGAATGATGGAATCCAAATTGTTTGTAAGTATTATTCTAATTCTTCTCAGACTGATAGGCAGAAATTATTGCTTTTCCAGAATTATTGCTAATGTCTTTCCTCCATGGCATTGTGTTGACACACTTAAATTATGCAGACCAACAAACTGCCAAAACTCCACCTTTTTTAGAGGCGCTCACAATCGCTGATGGTCAATTAGTATACCGCTGTTTGTTTGCAGAACTTTGCTGGTAATTACCTTCATAATTACTTTGCCATCAGAAAGGATGTATTTAGTTTGTCCACATCTGTGTTTTGGGTCAGCTTTAGTTAAATTAATAATTACATAATTACATGACATGTCATGCCTAAATAATCCAGTTTATGTTCATTTTAAATTGTGTTAATCTAATTATAAAATCTGGTAAGGACCAGATGATTGTTTTTTCTCATGTAATGGCAGAGTAAAACTTTAATAGGATGTACTTTATTCTTCATTTGACTGGATATGAATCTGTTGTGTTTAATGCTTCTGTATCTACCATTAACAATATCTGACTTACTTTAAGGTCTCCAAGAGAACGGTGGCAGTCTTTAGGTAAACGTATTGGTGAGGTGGGTGCAGGTTTGGAGGGCACCTGCACCCCTGTCGACGCTGACTTCATATTGCCTTTACTGGGGAGAGCTGCAACAGGAGGCACAGAAGTGCGGGGCAACAAACACGCCTCAGAAGACGGACCTTTGATTGAAAAAGTGACAAACATTAGACCACACATTTGTCAGATTATAAAGCTGGCAGATGGGCCGAGTAGCAAAGAACTAGAAAAAAATTGTTAGTGTTTGCAATTTAAATTTTTTTTAAAATCATCAGATAGAAACAAAATAAATTTAAGGACAACTCAAATATCAAACTAACCTGCTTCCATGGCATAAACTGTCAGCAATACAAGATGCCCAAGGGAAGTATTGCCCATTAAAATGCTTCATGTTTTTTCATTCTGTCACAATGTGACTCAGATTTATTTAATAAAATTAAGTTAAAAAAAAAACTACAAGGATGAATGCGTTCATAATGTCTGTTTTGTATAAGTAAAACTCTAAAAGTTGCTGTTTATCTTTTCGGATATGTGAACACCATACAGATCAGAATGTGCAATACTAACAAGATCGCATCAAAGAAGAGAAAGATAAAAGAAAAAAACATGACATCTCTTCTCTGGCTGAGCTTCATGTCAACAGTGTGGGTGTTAAAAAAATCTGTTAAGAATTGTTAAATATCTAACTTTATATGGGAGCTTAGTCATTATTTACACAAATACATGCACATAAACAAACAGCAGAAAGTGAGCAAGAAGCGCTGAAGTGCTATATCTTGTCATAATGCGCATTAATCAGTTCCATCTTCAATTCATGCATTAATTCTTGAGAGGTGCTAAATTTCCTAAAGTGCTGTATGGTATGATAAGTGCTTTTGTTTTGTGTAATATGATTATCAATAATCAGCTATAACTAATTAGGTGCCCTGCGATAGACTGGCGAGCTGTCCACGGTGTACCCTGCCTTTTGCCCTAAGACGGCTCGGATAGGCTCTCGCTTCCCCGCGACCCTTAATTGGACGAAGCGGTTGTGATGATGAATGAATGAATAAACTAATTAGGCCAATTTAAATCACACTGAATGTTTCATGTGATGTGACAATAGCTGGAAAATCCAGTCGTGTAACTGTGGCAGATAGTTTCGGATGTGATTATTTTATTGCTTATTTTGCAGTTAAAAACTTTTGGTTGCACAAGAATGGCAACACCCATAAATAAGGTTGGGCCAGTAAAATCTTTAGGAAAATATCAAGTTGGTGATGCATCATTCTTCTGTAGAACCTAATTTATCGTTAAGGAGGTGTCATAAAATAGTTTCACATCAAAATACATTTCACAGGAACAAATTTATAGTTGTCATCTGATGCTTGAATCTAAGAGAGTTTAGTTCATACAAATAATTAGCTGGAATATGCTAAGATATCTCTTCAAAACACTACTGGTGTGTTTTTATTTGGGGGTTTAACTACACAATCTCACTTTTAATGGTGTAAAAGAAGTTTTCATATATTCACAATGTATGCATTTTAATGCTTGTATAATCCTTTAAAAGTAGCTTGTACCCAGTAGAAAAGTACTGAATGCAGAAGTGTTTGTGAAACAAGAGCTGTAGGTTAACCTCACCTGAGCCTCAGGACAGTTGGACTCTAGCAAACAAAGATGATAAACTAACCAAACAGGAAGACAACCATCAACAGACTAGGTGTGAGTGAATGATTCTTCTGCTTTGTGACTTTCCTTTAAAAACTGGTCCTGCTTGCTCATACTTAAATACCCCACCGAGCTCTGCCGCAGCAAAACCTCGCTCATATTTTGTAAGAGATTGTGTAATTGTTTTCACTTGTACAAGGTGTCATAACATTCTGTCTGATTTGTGGTTATTCTGACTTGATAAACAATTTCCTCAACTAAGGGAAAGAGAAATTAGAAAGCAGCACCTTGACAACCAATAAGCTTTAGTCTGGGGTCATATTTAAATCAAGAATATTTTTACACTTTAGATAATAAAACATCTATAGTAAAAACGGCGAACATAAGCCCTGTAGACATAATGGCAACTCTTACCTGTCTCCGGAGATGCTTTGCTTCCTCCAGAGCCGAAGTCCACTGGATAGTGCAAACAGGTACAGGTTATAGCCATTACAGAGATGTAATGCAGAGATGTATTCTTCATAGTCTCAGACTCACCTGTGTCTGTTGAAGAACTGAGGCCTGGTTCACTATGTGATCTCACAAGGTTTAGGAAGCTTCCGCTGTGTCTCCTCACATTCTCTTTATATTTTTCACTTCTCCCAGTCCTTTGCAGGCAGAGGGTCTGGGAAGGAAAAGGTGATACACTCCCATGCTCACCAGCAGCTGAGGGAGATGAGGCAGGTTGAGCCGATGAGGCTGGAACTCCTTGGTTTAAGGGAGTGGAGGGACGAACCCGAATCTCAGGGATAGAGGATCGCTGCTGATCAGCTGAACTTCCTAATGCTTCCAGCTGTGAACAGCTGCTAGTTAGCATGGCTTGGCGACGCAGTACTGGAGACCTGGGAAACAAAACAGGATAGCACAAAATAGTATCTCCATGTGTGAATATACTGTTATTTAAAATCACACCTTAAGCTTAACAAAGTTCGGTAACTAGTAATTGCATCCCCACAGTATTACGTGGTGTCATTTGTTTCTTCTCACCTGTATGTGGTGGTAGCTGTGCTAGGTGATGAGCAGGAGTTGGACCGCTCTCCTCTGAGGAATCGCTTGGCTCTTGGTCCTCCTGCCAGGGGACTCTCTGGTGTTTGAGATGAAGGACTACGGAAGCTGATGTACTCCCCTGTATCTCCCCCATCGCTAGACATCCTGTTGTTCCTCTCCCCATGGGTCCTTAGTCCAACCTCCATTAGACAGGAGTCCTCAGAAGGGGAGGAATCGTCTGGGATGTCCACAATCTCTGACATTAACAGAGATCCACTGTCCATTGACACTAATAAAAGAAATGTATTTCTTTACTATAAAGAGAAAAAGTTAAGATGCACTTTAACTTATTGTAGGATTTTTGTAGGAACCTGCTATGTCAGTTTTAAAACAGAGGGTACCATGAAACATTATTATTTGACATGTAAAGTTTCCAGAGTGAGCAATATGGCAAAATGAACATTTTTGGCAAAATCTTTTATAATAGAAGTTATTTATTTATTTATTTACTTTTTCATTTATTATTTTTTTTTGTAGTCATAATATTTCCAACTAACTTTTGACGTGCAAAGAAATAGTACAGAAACTAACTACATGATGTCATAATAAAGATTAAAAAAGGAGGTTGTAAACACCTGTCCCAGATTAAATTTAAACTCAAGCTCTTTGGTTACATGTCCATCCCCCGTCTCACACCTAATGCTGTCTATGTTAGTTGTTAGGAAGTCATATGTAGAGAAGTAAGTTTCCTGTGTGTTAATTACTGTTGTGCCTCACTCGGGAGAACTTCATTTAACTGAGCTAGTTTGTCAACAAGAGACATGAACAGTGTAAGGAAGTCAGAGGTAGGGAGGAGCAAGAGACTTGACTCCCAACGACTTGACTTGTACAACCGTGATACATCTGCCTTTTCATTCTCTCCTTTCTTTGTATCTATTTTAAATAATCTACTCTCTTTTCTCTAATACCTTCCTACTGCATCACACATTCAAAGTACTTGGTTGAGGGAAGTCAGTACATATAAAGGATGAAGGATCAAAACATCAAGGTAAGGCATTCAAATACTCAATAAAAAATATAAAACCTATTGAAAGCTTTGATAACATTTTCCACATTATCAGGTGATGCTTCTTGTGACTATTATGTTAGTAACTTGAGAAAGCCTTTACATGAAAAAGTAATGCCCTGCATAGGTTGTTAGTACAATTAATATGCTTCAGTGTGGGCACTCAGTTGTATTGCAGCTTGTAAGTTGTGCCACAAGATGTTACTCCATCCTACACATTGGGTCTTATAAGAATGAAGATAAACTGTGTTTGCACCTTCTCCACTAAAGGCTGTAGAAGTTCCTCTCTCTCCAGACTGCTCAGTGCCATGAGGGTCAAACACTGTTGCCTTGACAGTCACAAAAAATAAAAATGAGCATGGTCAATAGGTAAATCACACATAGCACAATAACTTAAGAAGTTTGGTAACACCCAGTCAAGACTTCTAAATGAGTCAAGAAAGGATTCTTTTGAAAGTACATGCAACTTTTGCTATTGTTTTAAACATTGATTACTTTGTAAATGCTTAGGAATTGTTAAATCCAGGTGAGGCAGATTTCAAAGCTTCACATAATCCACATCTCAAGAATAAGCATTGAAAGGCTCCTCAAAGGAGGTTCCTGCCAAACTAAAAATAAAGACCACAAAGAAGGCTATATGAAAATAACCACAATTTTCAGAAGGCAATCTCCTTAGTTTGTAATGTAATATAGAAATAATATTGGACAAGAACATTAGCAGTCAAGCTGAAGAGTAAAGGACACACAAACATAAATAAAATAAAATAAAATAAAATAAAATAAAATAAAATAAAATAAAATAAAATAAAATAAAATAAAATAAAATAAAATAAAATAAAATAATTAAAAGCTAAAAGCTGATGTATTTTTCTACTGCATAGTAATACCTCCATGTTAAAGATTTGCCTTTGCTAACTTTATGCCCTTTGGTCATGTTTTACTCAATTAGATATTCTCAGTAAGAGAACGTTGACTGGGGTGCCCAATTATCTATAAACTCATATTTATACACATGCACTCACCTGGCTAGCGGCTCTTTGTCCCATCACAGCTTCATAAGGAGGGGGGCAGTCAGTGGGGTATAGAGGAACGGGGCTCTCCATAGAGCCATTATATGTGATGCTAGAAATTGATACAAACAGATTATACTCATGCAGTACATGTTATCCTCTTACATTAAAGTAATTCTCTAACTGTCTCGAGTGCAGTTATGTGGATGCATGGCAAAACACAAGTGAAAACATTTTATGTGAAATGTATTACCTCTGGGCATCTGTCTCTGAGCTGCAAGTGTACTCAGGAGGATAATAGGGGGGTGGAGGGATGGGTGGAACAAACTCCTCAAAATCCATGATATTGGTCAGGAATGCATCCTGGGGAGTGGTGCATTCTGGGTTGACGGACCGAGAGCGATGTGGGGCCAGCTGGTGAGAGCCATGGGAGGTGCATAAAAGTTACGCAACAAATAAGGTTTCTTTCTGAGAAGTCTTAAAACTGCATGTCCTGATCTTGAAATGCAGCACAGCAGGCAACTGGCACTGCTGCTAAAATAAATCAGTCACTTAATGTAAAGTGCTACATCTGAGCTCACCAGGTGCACGAGGTCCAGGGAGAAAATGTGGATACTGCAAGTCACAGTAGACAGCGTACAAATGATGGTGGAGAGAATGCTGAGCCCACATGCACTGAACAAAAGGTCCTGCAGAGAAAAAGGCATCCATAAAAATCTTATTTACATGTCATATTTTTCATTTATTTTTTGCATGTCAGTCGTTGAAAAAAACACATCTTTATATTCAAAGTGGATTCCTGCAATAGACAATACACACTGTAGGTACCTTCAGCTGATGTCTGACTGAGTTGCAGTCAGTGTTCATGTACAGGACCAGGGTATCCTCCTCCTCTACGGAGCATGGGTGAGAGGGTGCACAGCACACACACAGGCTGCTCTCCACCTACACACATTTCCATGCACAGTGAATTGCTGGGATGCAGTAATCTGCTCTCCTAAAACATTTTTCCAACTATTCCTGGCATCTGGCTAAAAGGACATTCAGCACATGGCAAAATACAATGGTTACATACCTGGCAGTTGAGCATAGACTTGACCATCTGTGCATTCTGGCAGGAAAGCATTGAGCCGGCCAGGCTGAGGATGACACAAACTGCAGACAGCAACATGAACAGTGACACCTGTGGAGTGACAATGATACAATGTTTGACTTGGAGAAGGGTGTTAAAACGGTTTTGCATCCAAGTTAGGGTGTACAGATGGAGCTTTTTTTTTTTTTTTTTTTTTTTTTAAAAATTAGATTATCAGAAAGGAGAAAAAAGTCTGTAAAAGGGTATGTTTACGAGTAGGACAAAATTTATACACTCTTCAAAATTCCAGCTTATGTTTGAAGTATTAATAATGTTCAGTTATTTATAGGGAAATGTTTACAATCCATGTTTATATCATATTGGATTTTTTTTCTACAGAAAAGTGCAAATCTTTAAAACTAGACTTAGATATGACCCCCAACTACAAGGTCTGATAAGGTTAGAGAGTAATGTAGGACCCACATTTGCACTTTGACTTGGCAAGTTTTAAGCACAATGCTTTACAGTTACAGTTCTTAAGCTAATGTGGATCAAAAACTGAATAAATGCAATAATGCACATACCACCAGAGTCAGAGGTCTCCTCCAGGATATTATTCCAACTACCCCTGATGCCACTACCTGGAAACACAGCACATAAACCAAGAAACACACCCCCTTTAGGATGTCCTGTGTTTTTATAAAGCTGGATGTCTTCTGTCAGAATCATACTTACAAAGAGGCCAGCCCAGAAAGGGCAAGACTGCCTCACGCGGGCAGAGGAGGTGAATGCCATGCTGGTGAAGGAGAAGGCCAGCACCAGAGCCCCAAGGCCCAGGTGGCATAGTCCCAGGTACAGGAGCAGCCGTGCTCCTCCAGGTCCCCGACCAGACATGCCTCTGCGGCTGTCTGACCAACCTCTAGACCCAGAGGCTGAAGCCACGCTGCTGGAATCTGAAGGTGAAGGCATGCTTGGCTTGTTTGTTTGTGTGTGTGTGTGTGTGTGTGTGTGTGTGTGTGTGTGTGTGTGTGTGTGTGTGTGTGTGGAGGCCAGCAGAAGTTTCACGTTTACTCTGAGTTCATAAAACAAGTTGAGCAGGCAGGAGCAGAGGATTGAGGGACATAAATGCTGACACCAGAGATTCAGTCTTTTAAAATCATGCGCAAAACTCTCCACTGGCGATATTTCTCCGCAATGTCCCAAGATGCGAACTACAGTCCAGTTAGTGAATCCAAGAACTTTGTCAGCAGAAAGTTGAGAATTGAGTAGCCACAACAGTCACAGCCGCCGTACTCACCTCATTTGACGTTTCAGCGATTAGACCAAGATTGCTTGCATCAATGCAGCATCACTTTTAAACCCCTGCAGCTCGCAGGCCACTGAAGCTAACAGAGTACAGCATGTGCCATTCTCCCGCTCACTTCTACTAAACACAATCACAAAAATGGAGCAAGCTTACTTTCTCTTTAAAATCTTCACATCATTGCTACGCTCACTAGCTCTTTGTAGCTTCCTTCTCTCCATCTTCTTTCCTCCATGTCTCCCTCTTCTCGTCCGTGTGGCATTGCGGTAACCGGAGATCCGAGCAGGCCGCGATTTCTAAAGCATCCCAGAGACAGCAGCTGATGCCTCGTTGTTATCGCTCTTTGCAGAAGTGACATGCAGGGGGGGGAGGGGGGGGGGGGTATTCCGTGCGTCCAGTCAGGAAGTACAGCGTTCCCCTCCTTCGACCTTTATTTAATTCCTCGTCCTGTCACGGAGAAGAAAAGACAGCGTGAAGATCAAAGCCCCAAGATCACAGTTGGTTCATGCAGGTGGCGAAGACTAGTTACCTCGACAGGAACGGGAGATTTGTCATCGATTTACAAAGTGCATCAGAATTAGCAGCCAAGTAGGAAAAGATCATTCCTTGTGTCTTTTTCTTTTAATCTTTGATAAAAAATAAAAAAGTCCACCTTAAGGTTTTTGCTTAGGTCCAGAAACACCTAGACCCACCCCCCTCCTTCTCCACATCTTCCCTCCCTGCAGTCACGCGGGCATCCCGTTCAGCCAGTGTGTTTGTGTGGCCTATGTGTGTGTGTGTGTGTGTGTGTGTGTATGTGTGTGTGTGTGTGTATGTGTGTGTGAGCATCCCGGACGTGTACCTCACTGTCCCCCCACCAGGATTCACACGGACATAAAAACATAGCTTACAGTGTTCACCTAGGTCTGGACATGCGAGATAGCATAAATCCATCCAGCATTGTCTTTCATTGTTATTTCTCACGCGCCCCGCCCTCTGCTGTCCCCACGCCTTTCGCCCTGCTCCTCGGAGGAGCTCTGACACTGTCAGAGAAATGTGTTTGCAAGCCAAAACCTGGCCTGCGTGATGACAAGGCACGCGGAACGTGAAGGGAACTCGGAGATGCGGCAGATCGCGCGCACACAGTCATGGTGCTGATGCTGGGAAGGAGGGGTGGTTGCCTAGCGACAGGCCCCGGCTCCTGCTGCCGCAGCAAAACGGTACCAGCAGCAGTTTAAAAGCAAGCAGCAGGGGTCCCTTGTAACAAGAATAAGTATACAATAAGCTGTTGTTGTTGTTATTATTATTATTATTATTATTATTATTATTATTATAATTATTATTGTCTAAGTCCAGATATATAGTATTAAAGGTGGGATATTTGACATTTTAGGCCATTTATATATTTTTCTGCATGCATGTTGTCTATGCTCACACTGCCTCCATAGTCCTCTATTTCTCTTTAACGGAGTTTAAATCTAACGGAGACTGGGGAAAAACTCAGTTTAAGCAACACCTGGCTGTCTGCCTCAGGTGCTGCTTAAACAACCTGCCAGACAACCCATATGTTCAACGTAAAACACCTGAAAACCCATGGACTACATGCTGAGTGGGACTTTACACATTATTTGCATATAGTATGAAGAACTGAGGAAATGATAAATAAACATCAAAAGAAACATGTTTCTTTCTGGTTGCTAAGTTACAAAACCTCACATGCTCTCCTTATGACTATAATGGCATGAAATCATATTCTGAAATCCATCCATCCATCCATTTTGTGATGGCTGTGCTTACAACCACACATGGGCGATATTAAAATGCACCACACATACACTTAGATTTATTTAGTTTAATCAGGATTTAATTTACAAAGCACTATTTTTGTTAGACATATTTTCATGTAGCATCGCAACTATTCTGAAAAAGTGAGCATTTTAGTTTATGTTGTGATGGTATGATTGTTTTCCTTTTCCTTTGAGTTTCAGAAGCTCCAGTCCCTTGGCTGTGAACCAGCAGGTGGCCACGGGGTGGAGTCAGCTAATTGGACCAGACCAGTAGCAGAAATGGGAAGGGGAATTTAGGGTTTTCTTTTGTTCATTTAGTTAGGTTTTTGTGTGTTATCTCTTTTGTCTGTTTTTTGTTTGGGCTGATCAGCTACTATTTAACTTCCCCTTGTGTGTCATTTGTTAGGTCTGTTTGTTTAATTTTGTTGCTTGAGTTATTTTTGTTACAAGTTCTTTGATTATAGTTTTGTTAAGTTGACCTCTTTTATAGGCCTGATTTATTCATTCCCTGTCTGGTGGGTTGGGATCTGGCGCTGCAGCCTTACGGTTGTGGCGTGGGTCCTGTCTGCCCGGACCCGGGTGGCCCCCATGGTGATGGCCTGGGTGGTCTTGGTTGGGGGTAGCCCTTTGTGTAGAGGCTCCCTGAGAATATTGTTTCCTTATCTGGTGCACATCTGGTGCAAATGCACCTAGCCATTCATCTTCTTTTAACTGTTACAGGGCAAATAGGGCATGGGTGAGGGTGGTTGTGGATGGATGAAAGGGGATGTGTATGTGTGTTAGTGTTTTATCTATTTTGATGTAAATTGTTTTATAATGTAAAGCACTTTGTATTGTTTTTAAGCACGAAAAGTGCTATACAAATAAAGTTTGATTTGATTTGGTTTATGCTAAAATAACTTTTTTTGGGTCACAATAAAAACCCTATTTTTGAACTTTAAACCTTTGCCTGACTGTGCTTCACTGCTCGGCCCGTCACACATCTATTTCAAGAGCTAAACTGTGAATGCGTGCATTTATATATTGTCAGGCTTTGTGAGGCAAAATAGTAAGTTTTGGTACTGATATATGAAACTGACCAAAATTAATAAAGAAGCTAATCCAAAAAAAAAAAAAAAAAAAAAAAAACAAACTTACAAGGCAAATATGTTTTTTTTTTATTCAAGCATCAGGCCTACAAACGACATCCAATGTTTTATGCATGATAAAGTAATGTCAAAATAACACAATATTAAGGAAATACTTGAAACACTGTGTCTTTGCGCAAAAAAAAAAAAAAAAAAAAAAAAAATCAAGAAGGAAACTGTCAGGAGAAGATAAAAAGCTACAATCGGATTGGAATTGGAAAATTGCCTGAGCAGGTTGACGCGCCAGATGTAGCTAAATGTGTGGTAATGCTCTTCAGATAAAAGGTTAGAGCTGCTAAATCATTTCAGAGTGAGGGGTATGTGCACAGTACTACCTCACTGGCTCTCACATCCTGTCCATTCACTTGCTTTACTAATCCTTTCATCTCATCAATCAACTCCTCATACTGTTGCACTTTCTATTTAAACAGTCTCAATTACTACATCAAGTAAAACCGGAGGAGTTCACCACAAAGTGTCTTGTGGAAGGACATCTCATTTGAACTTTGTTTAACCTTTAGAGAGAAACCCAAATGCCTCCATGTTAAACATTTTTTTTAATAATATTTCAAATGCAATACTATTTGGTACTGGGGATTTGATTGACTGGAGCAGAAACTGGTGAATTTTTATTCATCTTCAAGTGACAGACATAACATGAAAATTTAATGTTGCGTGTCGAGTCTAAGACATTTTACATTGTATCTGCAAGGCACAGAAAAGATATGTATGGCACTGGTTCATACAGTGATGGTTCATAAGTATGACTGGAGTGTTATCCTCTGTGATATGATGTCATGCCAGCATGTAAAGTTGCTTTAATGGTCAACAGTTCAAAATGACTCACAATACAAACCTATAAATTGTATTTTAAAAGTAACACTACAGTTTGATTAGCCATACATTTTTATGAGCAAGATGGTCAAGGATTAAAAACAATTTGTGAAACTCTGAACAACTTCATGCCAGAGATGACATCAAATTAATAGGATTAAACGACAAGACTTATCCTGCATGAGATTTTACTGTTTCCTTTTGAACACATCACTCTCAATATCTACTGCACTCCTACCAGCAGAGGGTCAGGATTAGGTGGTAAATGCACAGTTTTAGTGTTATCTTAACTATTATCAGGCAACGGGTGGATTACTTCCTGAATGGAAAATGAGACGAACAACCACTCACCTCTTGGATCAATGCAGAATTGACAATTAAGCTAATGTGCTTTTGCTTAAGGAGGAAGCCAGAGAGAACATACAAACTCCATACAGCCAGGCCCTTGATGTGGTTGAAAGCATGGACCTTCGGGCTGGGAGGTAATGGTGCTAACCATCACACCACCATGCAGCCTGAGCTTTTTTTTTTTTTTTTTAAAGGGACGAACTTAAATCAAATCAACATGCATTCATACACCCTGATACATTTTGCATCTCATGGACACAGCCCAGCAGAACATAGGCCTATCAAACTAGAACCATGAATTGTGACCCTACTTCACTTTGGATAAATGGACAAATACAACCGTCACACAATTGCTGGTGAAGCCAGACTAAGAAAGAAAAGTATGAACAATGAGGAGCTTCCAGTGCATCGCGAATGTATGTGGGTCCAAAGAGTTTACATCAAACTCCTCTGATGCCCTAGAGCTCCTACACATTGCTATTGCTGGTGCACTCATATAAGAATGGAATGAAAATGTTAGACTATAACACAGACATGAAGTAAAGATGCTGGTACATAAATGATAATGAAGTTATAAGACAGAAAACAAGCAGTGCGGAAACAGATGTGCGTATAAAGGAAGAGGTGGGTTTTTCTAAAATGCCATCCGAGCATTTTCATGACATTAAAAAGAGTCAATGTCACAAGAAACATGTTTGGAGTACAGACATGATTGCATAAGTATAAATTAATTTGGCCACAGTGGAAGATCTGTTCCAAACATAGCAAAGAAACGTATCAGTATGAGAGCAGACAGTATTCTTAGCACCTGATGCATTCGCCATTTTGGCCCACCAGATGGAGACAGAAAAGATTACACACTAACACTGAGGTGCTTTTCCATTTCTGTGTGATATCTTGGCAAATATCTAGAGAAGAACACACTTAGAGGTCTTTTTCTCTGAACTGCTGGTGATTTTCACCTCTCGGCTAGTCGGGGCCTGTAAAACGAGGACAATGGGGGGATAAAAGAAATCACAAACATAATCTTCTGTTCAAATAGTAACAACTGTTTCAAACTGGAAATATTTGGTATGGCTATTTTGTTGTGACTTACTGGCTTCTTGCTGGATTTATACAGTATGTCTCGTGCCAAAGCCAGAAAAGACTGCCGGATACAGAAGAAGAGAAGCACAGTTCAAATTTGCCATCTTTGTAGCAAATGAAAAGGGAATACAGTTTACCACAACAATGATAACAAATCAACCTTAAAATTCAGTGAGGTAGAAAGCCACAGTAGTTCTGTCACAGCTCACCTCTTCCACGTTAATACTGGACTTTGCACTGGTCTCAAAGAATCTGATGCCATGATCTTTTGCCAGCTGTCAACAACAGATGCAGGGGTGGTTAAACTAGGTCAGGATGAGGCCAATAATCATTTCCTGGTTCTAATCTAAAGTAAATATGAAGCTGGCTCACGAGAAGCCTTCGCAATTCCTTCTGCAAATGACACCAACTTCAAAGAAATCCATCTCAAAATACATCTTACATTGAAACCTTTGACTTTTGTTGCTCTGATAATTCCCGGAGCAATTGCTGATGTTCAAGCAAACTTTCTGCTTCAAAACTACTCTTCAAAGCAAAAATAGAGAGATACTATGCTTACCATTTGTTTGCAACATCTCACCTTTTCTCCTGTCACTTTGGAAACCTTCCGCTTTGTCTCAATGTCACACTTATTGCCTAGCAGCATTCGACTGACCCCAGCAGATGCATTCTGGGAAAAATCGGATGAAGTTAACTGACTGGAACATTTTACCTGCATACGATCAGTCATAACATCGACTCAAACCTGAACAGCCAGAATAATGACTTGTTGCCAGAAGAGTTGTAAATAAGGCTACTTTACACACAGTAAATGATTCCATGCATTCAATGAACCTTTAAGACAAGTTAAATATTTCTCAAAACTAATATCTGAAAAAAAACAAAAACATTTGGGCCACAAATAATTTCAAAGGTCAAACTGAAACTATCTTTTTCACAGAGTCTGCTATTTGTACATCACATGACATTTAAAAGCATTAGTAACAATTAATAGCCGTTGCAGAGAGGCGGCACGTAAAAATATTTTCGAAATAGAAATAGCGTTCATAAAAATCAAAGGTAAAGACATAAAAAGAGCATTATTTTCTGATTTGATTAGTGACCATCACTATGTAACAGATGTAATCACATATACATACAGTAGTTTATGTGATTATGATGTGTGATATCATAATCATACAGGAAATGTTTTTATTCTTTTAAATTAATTTGAAGCTTTAATTATTTAAGTGCAGAAATATAAAATAGAGGGTAAGAATATGATTAATCTTTAATTGTGAGAAACTCAATAAGTCACGAACAAATTGATTTTATAAATAAATAAAGATTCTTTCAACATTTTAAGCAGTGTTGCACTCTTCCAGCTGTAGTTTTCAGACACCCTGCTTGGTAAATAACCCTAGAAGCAAACAAAGGCTCAGGATGACATGGCACTGACAGGCATGCTCTTTTTAAAGCCTTGACTATATTGATTAAGGTTAAATAAAAATGCTCTCACTTCTTTGATACTCTTCATCCAGTTCTGAATGTTTTCAAAGGACTTCTCGTCAGTGATGTCATACACCAGGATGATACCCTAAAATATGGGGAAACAAGAAGCAGTTAAAGTTAAAACGTGCACACATAAAGACAATGACCATGTCTATGGAGAGAAAATCTCCATATCTCTAAATCTCTCAAGATCTTTGTGTGTGTGCGCAATATCATATATATTTTGTAAAGTGTGCAACTGAGTACTTCCATATTTGTGTTCAAATGCAAACACAAATCTATCTATCTATCTATCTATCTATCTATGGTGTAGTCTCCTACACAAAACATTCTTTCCTACTTTGAAATGTGTAAAAAATCCCAGGAAAATCCACGATTCAACTTTCCGCCAGCACGTACATACACCATGCCCATACAAAACTGTGAGGCTCCCAGAAAGCCCCTGGTGCATTTGTAAGGCTTGTTTATGCTCCCTTTCCATGTGTAATTAGGTATGTCTGCTTCAAACATCATTGTTCTTTTACTTCCATGTGTCCATTATGTTGGTATGGTTGTGAGGCAATACATCCATCAGAGGGCAATGCAGAATTTAGAGATCATTTGCTCTGTACCTTTTGCAGGCCATATGTCAGCAATACTACTCATAATTATCCCCGTGGTTTCTGGTAGTAGTACTGTGTGTGCTCGGTCAGACTATGGATCTTCTATGGCTCCATAAAAGGACCAAGTTACGCACACATTGTCTGTTTTTAGTGTAGAGCATGAACAGGCCTTTAAACTGATGTGTGAGTAAATGCAGTTTTATCTGTGCATATCAATGATTTGTGCACATATATTTGACTTTAATATACAAAGGAGTATTTTTTAAACACAAAACTATGGGATTTTGAAGGTTGAAGGCAAAAAATTTTTAAAAAGTAAGTAAATAAAGTTTGCATTTTTAAAAATCTGTGCCTGTGTGAATTTATTTTGTGCGTGATTTCTAGATATTTCTCTGTGCTGAGCTCACATTCACAAATGTCTAAGCTTACACACCAAATTGTTTACAGTTCACAAACCACGTATTACACATTGCAGCCCTCAAAGTTACACACAAATCGACATGATTGAAAAAAATGTATTACACATTTCTAATATTTTGGTTGTTTATTAGTTGACAAATAGTAGTTATTTACCCTATTCTGTGTGTGTCCTGTACTCACCATAGCTCCTCTGTAGTAGGCTGTTGTAATAGTTTTGAACCTCTCTTGTCCCGCTGTGTCCCTAAATAAGTTACATACATATTCAAAGTCACATACAAAATGTATTTATTTATTTTTGTCTCTAATGGGGAAAATCTTGTAGAATGATGGATTCAATGCGCATTTGACATTGCTGAAACTAGTCAGGCAGACAAGAAGAAGAATTTGCTAAGAACTCTCATACCTGCTTGTTTATTATGTAAACAAGAGGAAACATACATTTTTCTTTTTGAGAAAAAGAGGGGGAGGTGTTATCTACTTTTCCAAATTACAAAACAAAACATTTTTATGGAGGCATCAAAATGCCATCTTACCAGATTTGGAGTTTCACTTTCTTTCCATCCACTTCAATTGTTTTTACTTTAAAGTCGATGCCTGAGAAATAAAAAGAGAACAGGAAAGGGCTGAGAAGAGACAAAAAGTGAGCTAAATGCCATTGAAAGGAAATAAAAAACAGAATATCTAGGTCATTTGGAAACTTGTCATTGTTATGTCAACTTTGAGCGCTCTCCCATCCACAAAGAAACTAAAAAAGACAGCTTGCACAGCTGATTGTTTCAGTTTTTCCTTTTCCCCCCTTGATGGATGGACAAGCTGACAGACACGGACGACAAGGGGCAGAAGAAGGGGCTGTCCTGCGCAAAACCATGCATGCCAGGAAGCAAGCCATTCTCCTGGGAATGTAGAGATGGTAAAAAAGATAGGAATGAGGGTGGGTGGACCTTCTGAAAGCCCTGAGAGGAGTGAGATCTGGGAGAGAGATGGGGGCATAAAGCCGTGAGAGACAGTATATTTAAATAAGGAGGGAAAAGAAGAAAATGAAAGGGTTCAGACCAGTCGAGACATGAAAATGAGTCTGGAAAACCGGTTTCCACAGATTACTGCCATAAAAAATAGAAGGGACAGAATGAAATGTCAACAAGCTTCTGCATTGCCATGCCCAAAGTTTCATAGGGACCAGGCTAATGCAGAAATGTCGAAGGCTGTAAGTCAAACATCAAACCTCAATAACGTACCGATGGTGGAAATGTAAGTGGTGTTGAAATTGTCCTCAGCAAAACGTATGATCAGACATGTTTTTCCCACACCGCTGTCCCCGATAAGCAACACTTTATATAGGAAATCATACTTTTTCGCCATGGTTTTGGCAGCTCAAGGCAGAAATCAGAGTGTGGGTGGAGAGAGGAGGGGGGGGACGGGGACTAAGAACTGTCTCTTTAATCCAATCTTCTTTCTTGTGGTTACAACGAGTGGATCCTCTTTTCCTCTTTTCACCCCTCACAAACTCGTCACCGGTAAATTCCGATCCTCCTCAGAGCGTCAGCGGTGATTTAGGATGAAACAGAGAAATAAACTCCATTCAACGTCGAATTGTAAATCTCAGATCAGCTCCTGAGCGCCAACGCTATGAAGAAGTCATCCCACAGAAAAAAGAGCCAGTTCGCAAACATACCGGGATGGTTACGTGGTTTTCAGCCTGCTAAAAACTTTGGCTCGGCCTGGCTGCGTAGTGTGGGAGTGATTCATGGAGGTGAACGTGCAGCTGCGCACCGTGTCCACTAGGTGGAGTCATTTTATCTGAAAGGGAACTTTGGCTAATTCGCTTACTTTGAACATATATAAAGAAAACAATAGACACATATTTAGATATTTATTTATTATTTTATACCTCCGCAAAGGAGGTTATGTTTTTACCCGTTTTATCTGTTTGTGTTCAAGATAACTCTAAAAGTTATAAACGGATTTTCATGATATTTTCAGGAGTTGTTGGAAATGTGGAAAGGAAGAACTGATTTAATTTAGATCCAGGAACTTTTAAAACTTTTTAAAGAGGTTTGCGCTCTCCGAGTGCTTTTTTAGTTTATTCATTTATTTATTTTTATTCATTTATAATAAATAAATTATAATATTGTATTATGAAATTTTTTTTAAAATTACATTATATATGATAAAAATATATAAAAATATATAAATGTATTGGTTTGTTTGTTTTGTGTTTATATATATATATATATATATATATATATATATATATATATATATATATATATATATATATATATATATATATATATATATATTTATATATATTGTTACACGCCCTGCGATGGACTGGCGAGCTGTCCAGGGTGTACCCTGCCTGTCGCCCAAAGCCGGCTGGGATGGGCTCCAGCTTCCCCGCGACCCTGAATTGGAATAAGCGGTTCGGAAAATGAATGAATGAATGAATATTGTTACACACAAACCAAAGTGTCAAAGTTCAAAAAGAGTGGAAAAGAAGTTGAACATTTATCCAGTCTAAAAGCCTTTTATCAATAACAATTTGACACTTTCATAACTCTCTCCTATTAAATCACAACATACAACATTCATTTCTTTCAAGAAATATCATTTCTTGCCTTTTTAGCCTTGCTATAATTATATAATCTTATTAATCGACATGCCTTCACTACAGATGTACCAAAATTAAACCCCTCTTGCAAAATTCAATGAAGTTTAGCATTTGTTCTTACAGCTGTTTGTTGAACATTTATGTTCCTCTCAGACTGAATTTAGTCAACTTTAATGGGAAAAGCTGTATAATACTGCTAAACAATTGATTATTTTTTACTCTGGATACAATTTTAAGGAACTTGAATTTGATCAGGTCAACAAATTTCAATATCTTCATCTTCGTGAACAGTGAATTAGTTTATTATGTTTAAGTGGGTTTAGTAATTGCTCTTGTGGCTTTTTTTTTAAAGCCCAATTTTAATGTGGTCTTGTATCTCCTATAGGCTATAACAAAACATAATATCAATTTATTATGTCTAAAAAGCAGGAGGGAGTGGTTTAAAAAATCATGTGCACCAGTCCTCCAGGGTCACAATCCTGCAAAGTTTTAGTGTTTTTCTGCTCCAAAACACCTGACTACAAACATACACACAACTTTTTTTTTTTTTTTTTTACTTCAGAAATTAATTTAATTGAAATTTGTTTAATTTTCAAGGTTTATTTCAAACACTTTCTTTTATATAATATTTTCATTTTCACACTTCATGTTTGGAAAGATGACAACATGTAGACTAACGGTACTTAAACAAACAAACAAAAAAAATCCCTCCTCTTCCTCTTCAGCCAGCAGTTTCCGGTACGTGACGAACGTGGCTTTTTTCCGGTAAATACGCAGACATGCCTGTAAGTACGAAAAAAAGCATTTTCTGTATTTGATATTAATCGTTGCGTATTTTTATGTCATAATATAGGTTGTTTGTGTGTTTTGTTCTTGTGAGAGTTGCAGTTTCCAGTTTACTTTTTGTAAATATTGAAATCCGAAGGAGGAGGCAATATGGCGAAACACGTGTGGACGAAAGCAGACCACGCGGCTGCTTGTTAGTTTATATCATGTCTGAACAGTCGCTGTTCATGTAAAATACTTTAGCATGCAAGGGCTAAAGGATGCAAGATGGTGAAACTCGCGTCATAATTTAAAAATTAAACAATTTTGGTCTTTTTTGACTGGTATAACAACTCGATGCGCTGAAGATTTGTAAGTGCGCAAAATATTAACTTGTTCGTTTACTTCACTTGTGTTGATCTTTACGCCATTTTATGGGCGTCAATACTGCACGCATTAAGAGGCCCCTTTTTAATTGCTTCACGGATATTTTAGCTTATTACTGTTATGGTTTTGTGATTTCTATCTTTTTAACGACGAACTCCTCGCGGCCCTTTGTCAGCGACCCCGCAAGTTCTGACAAACCATACGTCCTCACCAGGAACAATGTGATATAAACTTTATTTGCCCAAAAGTCTCTGTGTTTATATAGTTTGCAAAAAAAAAACAAATAAAAAAAAACAAAACGATTTTGGTCTTAGTAAATATGGTTTAGCTAAAGTGATTAAAAAAAAAAAAAAAATAAAAAAATCCCGCTCTCTTTGGACAGCTCCGCACTTTCACCTAAAAACGTCCACAGATGAAACGGGCCTCTAAACATTTACGGTATGAAAGGACATCTTCATGTCGATTATGGCCTTGGTACAATAACAGGTCACGTTTCAGGGAAAATTTGAACATAGCCTTAAATCACCTGCCTTAATTATATCAAAACAGGGGAATTTTTAAAAGAAACTTGGATTCCCAGCTCTAAAGCAATCTTCATGCAAATGTAACTTTCTACGTTAACGTCGAGGTAAAATTAATGACAGCTATGCATAAAAAAGTATGTACTGTGTGTGTGTATATATATATATATATATATATATATATATATATATATATATATATATATATATATATATATATATATATATTTAATGAACACTCCATTCAGTGCTGTCTATAAACATGTAAGAGGGTCCACGTGGCTCTTCTCTCATATACCACACAATGTACTGTACATTTTTCTACATGTCGCTGTCTGTCTGCAGCCCCTCCCTGAAATTCATTAGGACCTTTGCTTATTACAGCCACTCTTTGTATAATACCTGCCATTCTGGCACAGGTAGTAGCTACACTGGCACCTATCAAAACGTCTTCAGGAATTTCTTTAGTTGTTTACTTTTGCTTTCTGTTTGTCATAACTCCTCAAGTTAAACAGTAAACCAGTTTCAATCTGCTTTCATGTCACAATGACTGTAAAATTATTAACCTGTAGATAGTTTTTCCCAATTCCTATTTACTTATTCCAGGCTGATTTAGAAAGCTTTTGTCTCACATCTGATTTTTCTTTCAGCTTGCAAAAGATCTCTTGCAGCCCACCCCTGAGGAGGAAAAGAGGAGACACAAGAAAAAACGTCTTGTACAGAGTCCTAACTCATATTTCATGGATGTCAAATGTCCAGGTAAGTTGAGATATGTAGAAATGGACACATAATTAGTCTTTTACACAGACAGTTTAGCTTTAAAGCTCTGAAAGATGGGTATAATGGTACTTTTTAAGAAAAAAACTACTCTCAAACAGAACCGAGTTACAATGTTAACATGTGTTGTGTTTCACAAACCACCTGCTGTGTTGGACAGCTGATTCAGAGCTGCTGTCCTTGTCTAAAGACAGTCCATGATGGACAGTTTCTGTTAGGATCAGCTCGCTTTAAATAATATGTGCACACAAACTCCAGGCACTGCCGGCATTCACCGATTTTTTTTTTAAATTAAGTTTTCTTCTACATTTATACTTGGGCTACAGCACCAGCACTCAAAACATTTGCAAGCACTTCCTGTTTGGCACTTTGAACTTCAGAATAAAGGTTCTGCTTAGTGCAGCACAAACATTGCAGTTTTGGTGTCATTGGTGTTCCCAGAAATTGTGCACTGAAAACTCTCCGCATTCATTAAATGTGTGAATATTTCTGTATGCAATTAATCATAATTATTGCATTAAAGTCCAGAGAATAAATATATGTGTATATATAAATGACTTGGTGTTGCAGTAGCTACATTTTGTACTTTTTGCCTTTATGTGTTGCCCTTTCACTGTTTCTGTGGTGATTGGGGTGTCAAATAAGGCATACAGTGACACATGTGGTTGTCTGCGAAATGAGATTGGAAGAAACTTGTTTACACAAACAACTACACGGACATGGCAAGCAAACCCAGGGATTCTGCAGATTTTTGACTAATCTTGATGTAATTATTTCAAAAGAAAAATATAATTTCTTTTGTCAAAATCTTGACTCTTCTTTTATTCATCTTGCCTCAAACACTGACTAAGTTTTCTTATTTTACAAGTTTTTCTTGTTTTTGTAAATGAGTTAATAATAATAATAATAAATAAAAAGTGACCATTTTGTTTGGAGAGGCTGTTGACCACAGCATATCCACACATTAGAAGCTATTATATTTATTTATATTTATATTTATATATATATTTATTGGAGAAGAGCTTGGGAACTCCCTAGATTGTACTGTGTCAGCTGGCATGTTGTATAAAGTGTTACTGCAACTCTTATGAGCTAAATGTATGATAAGGGAGAGTATATTTTTGCCTTTTTTTTTTTTGGATAACTTTTGGTTTTCTCATTGTTTGAACTTTTGGGTACAAATGTGATTATAAAACAAAGCGATTTATCTCAGTATATACTGTAATTTATTCTTTTTTGTTACTAGAAAGTTTGTTTCCATTTATTTCTTAGTGGTATTAAAACACCTTAAAACTAGCTTCCTTTAAAATGCAGAAATCCAGATTTCTCTGATTTATATATCTCCCCATTTTGGAAGTATCTGAATTTGATTTAAATATTTTATTTTGCAGGTTGCTATAAGATCACCACAGTTTTCAGTCATGCTCAAACCGTAGTGCTTTGTGTTGGCTGCTCCACGGTCCTTTGCCAGCCAACGGGAGGAAAAGCTCGCCTGACAGAAGGTAAAGACAACCTGCAGCTCTGTTCTTGTATAATTTACATGTAATATTATTCATCCAGAATAAGGCTTTTCTTTTGCATGTAGCAGGACATTCTCAGCTCTTATGTTATGCATTAACAAATAATATCTCAGCCGTAACTGACTAAATGTCACTTAATCATTGACATGTCTGCAGAGAATCAAAATGTGGAACTCTAGTCAGTAGCTGCGTTTTCATTACATTTTTCTGCAAAATTAAAGCAATATTTGTAAGTTCCAACAAACAACAATTACGATTTACAGGTGTTTCCATTGAACAGCGTCGAGTCTCATAAAAGCTCGTTCCTCTCAAGAGAGTTTACGAGAACTGCAACTTATGCAACTTATGCAACGTAGCCACGTAGCGTTATTTGGGGGTTTTCTGTTTGCTGCGGAGAATTTGCTACAGCTCTTTGAAGCTTTTTTCTCTTATTTTCTTTTTCTTAAACTCTGAAATTGCATTGTTCTATAATGTAATGGAAACATAACTTGTGTGTGATACTAATTCCTGTGTTTGAAGCTGAACCATTGCAGTAGGGTGAATTCTCAACATAACAGATCATTGATTTTTTTTCTATGGAAGCTGTGTACTAGCAAACACCTGTATGAAAATACGTAGTAAGCAAGAGTGTACACTTAGAAACTAAAATCTTTGGGGGTTGTTTGTTAGCTGTGTGGTGTGTTGACTATTAAAGTTTGAGATTGCTTCTGCTGCATGAAGAAAATGTTATACAATTAAGACTCATCCCTAGGAGGGATTTAAAGCACTTTTCTTTACATGACCGAGAAGCCATTTGTTTGCTGGAGGAAGTTCTGGCTTCTGTAAAGCATGGCTGTCAGTTCAAGGTTGATTATTTATTAAATTGTCAACCATATTACAGTGCCATACGGATGGAATTATATATAATAATTTCCTTCTGGATAGTATTGAGTTTGGCAATCTGCACAAAGCAGATACCTGGACTTAATCCATCATTGTCAAACTGCATTGTTGTTTGGCTTTAAAACCGTCCATGTTTTTGTCAGCCAAACGTTTTACATGCATGTATGCAGAGATGCTGATGGCAGAAACATTGTGGTTTTCAGATCTTGTGCTTCCTCTGCCCATTTGGCATGCTGTGAGCAGGTCCTAGTTTGGGAAAAGATCAAAAGGGTTAAAATGCAACAGCTTGCTTGCACCAGGTGGAGATGACCGCCATCACCATTACCTAAACATTTGCCTTTTGTGTTGCCCTCTCATGATGTCGTCCATGAACAGGGTGTCGATTAAGGCATACAGTGAATCTTGTGGTTGTGAGAGAAATTCATTATCATCGATTAATTTCTACACAATTAGCCACAAGCACACATAGGAGTTGAATTTTATTTGCAGGTACATCCCTAACTAGTGTAATATTTTGGGGTCAGCAGGCAATCTGCTCTGCTTGATAAAAGATGACGGAGAAATGCTTTTCCAGTTAGAGGACACAGAAGAAATTTTCACCCTTTGTTTTGTGTTTCTGAATACGTCGAGCTTGAGGTCAAGGTTTGTTTTTACTGATGCTTTTACCATCCCGCCCACTCTACACTGTGTTTTGCTGCCGTGGTAACCAACATGTCCTGTTTGCTCTAAGTTACTATGGGCACAGCTTCAACCTTTGGCACTTACCACACTTGTTTGAAGCTTTCAGTCTTTGAAAGGGCAGATAGCAACATGAATTCAGGTGTTTATCTTATGATGATCATCACCAAATATTATTGATGTCTACTAAGAATCATTGCTGCAAATCTAATTTTTCAAAAGACCCAGGTGCAAACAAAAATGGATTATTTTGTTAATCTTGAAGCGAAACTGAATTTCATTCTTCTTTACCCAGGATGCTCATTCAGGAGGAAGCAACACTAGTTTGATCAGATGAGGATACGGAGAGGAGAAAGAAAACTTGATGGACATCAAGTGCCATGCCAAAGACGTGAACCGGAAGCGGAAATGGATGACCCAAAAGGAATGGTGTCGAAGTGATCTACCTTTAGATAATGCATAGAGAAATGCCTGGCTTTGCTGAAACCCCAGCAACGTATCTTTTAATTCCTCTAATGAAACTTGGGGCTCTTCTGATTAAATAAAATTACATCTTTGTCATCTTACTCTTAATGTTAACTCTTGAAGGGTTTTTTTTTAAAATATCAGCTGTTAAATATCATGTCATACAAATAATTTGCAGCTAAAAATCAGGGTTTTGTGTTTTGTGTTGCACCCTTCATTAAAGTGCACATTTGCACGAAGAACCAGCTTCTCAGTCCAACAGATTTATAATGGTTTTTTTGATGACGCAGCAACTGCAAATTACTTTCAAGAGAATGTCTTTATGCTGCATTATTTTTATTGTTTAAGCAGCACTCTGTGGACAAATTGAGACATTAATAATTTAAAGGTCAGTAACGGGGAAGTCGGCATTGTATATTTTGTAGACAACGCTGTCGTCAGTGGCGTCGACGCAGGACCCACTCTGCCTGACTGAAGGTAGATTTGGGGAGTCGTCTGTGCTTCTTCCAAAGTAGAAGAAGATACAAGGGTGTATCATTGTAAGATAATAAAGCACATCGTTGCGAATATGTGCTTGCAAACATCTTGTGAAATTGTATGGAATATTACTTGTGAAGCTGGAAAAAAATAGTTTTGGAGGAAATTGGGGAATAGTGAGAGAAATCTGAATAATCAAAGTTTTGTGACCTTCAACAGGAAACGCATTCTGTTTAGGCTTGTGGGTATGTAGACCATCTGCTGCCTCTACATGCTACAGGTATACACAGAATAATAAAGAGGGGGCTGATTCTATGATACCTTCATTGTTGTCATGGTTACAACTTTCTTGTCTTGTTTCTCGGACACTGTTTCCCAATAAAATAATGGTTAAATATGATTCAGGTGGTTTTTTTTGTGGTTATTGATTGACTAATGCAGAATCGTGTTCATTAATCATTAACTTAGTTGCTGAAATATAAACTCTTTCTAGTTGAGTTTGTTGCTTAAAAATGCAGCTTTGTTTCATTATGTTTCAAAAAAGCTTTTGATAATTAAAGGTAGATATATCAATAATTAACAGTAAAGGTAGACATTAAGCAGTGGCAAGAAAGCATTTACGATGGAGGACGTGGAGAGAGGCACTGGTTCCTGCCTGCCTGTTAGACCAGCAGATCAACATGTTTTTATCTTCACTATTCGATGTGTTCATGCCTTCATAAAGTCACTGAGTGTTTTGATAAGCTTCTGCTGAAGGTGATTATAATGCAAGGAAAGACTGCATTTGAACACTGCATAGTAAAGTGGTTACTGAAGGGCTTGTTTCAGAGCTCAGACTGCACATCATCCAACACACAACTGCGAAAATGAACACACAGTGGCTGCCATTGCAGAGATGTTTCCAGAAATCTCAAATTCCAAAAAGACCGAAAGCTGTACCACCTTGTCATTTCTTTATTTAACCTAGAAAACAAAGGCTTAATAATAATGTTTGAGGATAATTTTGTTGAACTGTTTTTTTAAAAAAGTTAATCCATTGCAGCATCTCCACTTGGTGTTCAAACCCACCCCATAAAAGCTCAGACCAGTTTAAGCTAATGCACCTCACTGCTTGTCTTACCACACTCAAAAGATAACAAAAAAAGACTCCAAATGTTCTGTTGTCTCCCAAACAAAACATGAATGGCAAATAAAGATGACTAATTATGGGTGTTAATGCTGAAAGCATTTAAGCCGCATATTAGGCTACTGTTTATTGCGTTTCAGAGGAACATAATGCATTTAATGATCAATTCACAGTTTTTATTGGTTTATAATGAATATCAGTGATTCAGTTCTGTCATTTAGTGTCTACACAGATGTTATCAGCTTACTGGTAGGTTTTTTTCTCCTCATTATGGTAAACTCAGTGCCAGTCTGAAGGCTTGTTTGGGTCTGAGCCAACACAGCAGTGGAACACCAGCAGGTACTACATTGTCCCTGGCACATCAGACAGCAGCTGTAAAAGAGAGGAGACCGACCTCTCAAAGAGCCTGAGATAACCATACAACAGGAACAGCTGTTTCCTGAGAACACACACACAAACTTGACATCTAGATACACCTGCAGGGAATGAAAGTCAAAGGTACAGGACAGTGAAGGCTTATCAAACAATGGATTACAAAGGGTTGGGATGTCAATGCTGTGTGTAAAATATTAAACTGTCACTAGGGGGTGGTAAAGACTAACAAATGAAGTTGCAATAAGAGGCAAAAGAAAGAGGGAGACAACAGATGAATCTGGTTTATTCATGTGTGCATTGTAAACACACCCCTTACTGTGGCAGAGCTTCACATAACCAGGATGCAGTTTGATCTGATCTAAGCTCATTTGTTGATGCGGCTCGAAAGCACAATGTATTCTCCTGTCTAACTGGATGTTATGGGAGATAAATGACAGGAACATGTCTGGGTTGTTGGCAGAAGGGGTTCACAGGATGAATTCAAGCTTTTTGTTCTGCAGACAAAGTCTGAACACCAAAACTGGATGTCAAAATTTGAACTTGTGTGTCTTCTGGTCCTCTCTGACTAAGCCAGAGAAGAAAATAGGATGAAAGGATCAATAGGCAGAAAATTCTTTCAGACATGGTAGATGAGTTTTAACAGTATTGATCTAAGAAGCTTGTATTCTTTTCCCAGCGTTAAATCAGGTAAAATGAGGGCTGTAGAAAGAAAGATTTTCATGAAAAAGTTGAAAAAGAGCCTCTTTCAAAGATTGTGCAGAAGTTTTAAAAGTGCATAAGAAACTGTGTGTGGGTGTGTATTTGTCATTAATGCAGCACAATTGACCAAGGTTGTTGCTAAATTATGCCCTCTGATGATCAGCTTACTGGGTTCCATTCTGTGTAAAAAGAAAACCCTGAACAGAAACACAAAGCACACTCTTGAAGTCATTTGTCTACATACACCAATCAGTTGAGTTTATCAAAAGACAGCGCTTAACATAATTTATGTCCATAATTAAGTGACCTTCGTATTTGTGAGCAGGGCCTGGCTGAGCCCAAACGTTCCTACGGCAACAACCTCCAGCAGAGCAGAGCCACTTGTCAGCATCCTCCGTAGGAGTTCACAGTGAAAAGCTGTGTCCTGCCACACACACAGACAGAGAGCGGAGCGCAGGGCATGTGGCATCTCTCGTACACAAGACAGCCATGCATAACATGTTATGTCAAAAAGAGGTTTTGGTATTTTTTCTATAGCAGCTTTTTTTTTTTTTCTGTTTTGTAAGTTTAAAAACTCATCCAAAGCCACAAACAGGGAGTGACTGTCAATGACTACTCACAACTCTTATGCCTACATGTGTATATACAGTATAATGAACACACAATGTTCGTGTTCAGCTGGAATAATGAAAACTATTGTGAAATGAATCTAAAAAGCAGTTAATACCAAATTCTGATCATTTAAATTTTTACTGTATTTCTTGAAAAGTTGGGACTGTATGTGAAATGTGAGTAAAAGCACATTGAAAACAGAAGAATATGACACATCAGGTGTTAAAACTGTGAGACTGTCATAGTGTGGGAATAATGATGGACCCAAGGAACAGAGACAAACCATGATTATTTGGCCGAATAAGAATCTATTTAACCAAACTGGCAATAAAGCAAAGCAGAGGGTGGAGGTGGTTACTGCAGGATTCAGTTTTCAGTGATAGAGGATCCAAAGGAGAGGGCTAAGCAGCCAACTGGCTGTTAACAGAAGCAGGCAAAATCCATCCAGAAAGTGGAGGCAGGAGTTGGCAGACAAAAACAGGCGAAGGCAGGTGTAAACTGGTGTAAGTGTAAACTGGTATAGGCCAGCTTCATGGAAGGCAACACACATCACTCCAACAAAGTCCAGTAAGCAGCAGTTTCCCAAGAGATGTTCCCAAGAATTGCAGAAGAGAAGACAATCTGGCAGGGAACAGCTGCAGCATGCAGCTAGCTAAACCTTCTGATTACATGATGCAGGGCAGGTGTAGGGGGGTGGGGTTGGGTTGGTGGACCGAAGCAGGCTGAAGAGATGCCCACATTCTACCTGCAGCTGAGAGCAAGCAGTTTGAAAAGATTCTCAACTTAGCCGACCACCAAACAATGGATCGTTTCATGAAAACCTAATATTTTTGCAAACATCACCTTAAAAACAAGATGTCTACTTGTAGCCCAGATTTTGGATACTTGCTAACATTGTCTTTAACGAGAAGCAAAAAAGATAGATCTGTTGTCACACTCCATGATCTGAAGACAACCAGCTAGAAAAGTATACTGCATATGGACGTGTAAAACTTACAAAAGATAACAATGATGAAATTACAGCGTGAACATGAGACCATGATGGGTTACATGCTTGTCACAAGTTAAAGAGATTTGTGGTTGGGTTACTTTGTTGCAGATACCTTTGACCAGTTTTATTGTCTCTCCACAGTCAAAAAGCCTAAATGAATAAAATCAGACTGAAATAAACATATATATCTGCTTTATTCACAAGCCTGCATGCACAGAAACACACAGTAACACACATCTCTGTGGGAGTCAGGGCCACTATGATAGATGCTCCCGCTGAGTGGCCATGAGCATTACAAGCCAAGCGACCTGTTAAAAACAATCAGTCATATCAGTTTGTCAGAGCCTGTGATCAATCATTCATGTGTCTGTGAGCATTTCCTGCATTAATTATTATGACTATGCAGCTTAAATAGTCTGTAAGCTGTGATTTTTTCTGTCATCACCGTGTGTTAAAGAACATTTATGAGGAAATGAGCAGCAGTTTGAGGAGGAAAGAGATTTCAAGCTGTAAAAATATACCTTGTGAGCTGAGGCCATGTACTCTGACTATATTACCCCGGGAGGAAAGAGCAGTTGTAATATGGTGATTTTATAGTAAAATCAAAATTAATTAACAGCCATACATCTACAGCTGCTCAAATACTTTAGCAGGGCTGAGAAAACAGAAAAAGAAGTTGTAGTGTAAACACAGGCTGTTCAAGCCAGTGAGGATGTTTGTCCACCTTATTTTTGTTGGATAAATGGCAAGCAGGCTTCTAAAAGAGGAGACAGATGATGTGTAAATAAACAGGGGAACCACTGGCCACATGCCACTCAGTGCTTTTGTAAAGAAAAGTTGTTCCCCAAAACAGAAGAGCTACTCAGTATAACAAACAAAGAAATTTGTTTCAATAAAATGTAACATGAATTAATACTGTATCTGAGCATCACATTACACAATGTGGAAAAAATATGGAAATTATGTGAACGTGCATAGTGTTTAGTGTCGCAAGCTATGCAGACCTGATTTAATGCTCCATTAACTCCATTCATCCACTTGTACATCCATTTATCCATCCATTCATGCTGCTGTCTATCCACATACAGTCTTGTTTTAAGTCAGACTTGTTTGGGGTATTTCCATGCTGCCGGGGAAGGCAGGGAGCACAAAATATATATTAGACAATTTATTCTCTAATCCACCTGACCTACATTCCTCTGCAAAGTGACACAGCAATGCAGGCGTGGACTCAAGAATGTCAATAACAATGTGAAATACACACACAAAACATTATTGATTATCAAATCTATGAAGAGACTGATCTGTAAACTGGATTTAAAAATCACTGTTATTCATTCAGGGACCCAAAATAAAACCCACATTCTACAATATTCTCTGTGATTACCACAGGCTGAAAGGCAAAGTAGAAATTTTTTTTTTTTTTAATTTATCCCAATGCTTTTCAGGGGAACAAACATACCACTGAACAAAACAACACATTTAGATATAAAGGTTCAGTCAAGTTTTTTTTCTTCTTCTAAATAATCAATTTTGCCTTACCTCAGAATAAGGGAGCAAACACAACTCTTTAAAGCCATTTTTTGAGTTTCTTTAGCTATTTCTGGTTTGCATCTGTTATGCATCTATCTCTCAGCATCAAGTCAACATAACATGCACATACACAGGCCATTATTTTCATTTTACCAGACGAAGTTTGTTGTAGTGCTTTAATGGCTTAATTACAAGTGCAGACAAAGAGGTTTGCTGTTATCAGAAATAGTATCGAGCATATTGCTGCTTTACTGTTGTGGTTGCTTCTATTTAGACTGTAAAGTGCAATTAATATAATTTATTGATGATGTATTAAATAATAACCTCTTTGTCTGCGCTTGCCATTAAGCCCTACAACATACTTCCTCCGTTAACATAGACATATTGTCACGTGTATGTGTGTTATGTTGACACGAGGACTTTAATGTGCTTGTACTTGTAGCCTTGTAATAAATGTCTTTTGGATGATCCTTACAAAAGTACTATGAGGGAGCACAAAAGAACATTTTTTTCCCAGTGTTCCCTTGAGTCTTCCGTACATAGTGACGTTGTCAGTGATTCTTTTCAATCAAAAGTTTTTCAAATATATGCATGAAAGTATGTATTTTTGTTTGTGACTCCTTGTGCTGCAAAACCTTTCGAACCCGTGTTTGGAAACTCCTCTCAATGACAGATACAGACAGTTGCTATAGAAAACAACTTCCTCTTCAGGCAAAATAACTAGGGAGGGATGGGAGCAGAGAGAGGAGGGAAACACAGACTTCAAATGAATATGAAATTCTAAATTAATCTCCTGTCAATGTTTATGTTTGTGTGTGTGTGTGTGTGTGTGTGTGTGCAAAAATACTGGTTCTTCCCACTTAATGAAGACAAAATGTTGACTACACCAACTAGTGGGACCTTACTGTAGAAAATATTATCATGCACCAGTGCACTATTAAATGCTGAAAAGGGAATGAGTGAACTCCAACGTTTCTTTATTTTGTGGACCTAAACATTCAGTGACTTGCAAAATTGTTTGCCTTGTTTTTCAAGATGTCATTTATTGAGTGATACCTCTAGATTAGTGCTGTTGCAGACGGGAACCTTTCACAACGAACGTATTGTGAGAGATCATTTTAGAGGTTCTACTGGAAAGAAATTAATATAAATGCAGGCACCACTTTTTAAAATACTTTAAAACATTTTAATATATATTTTTATATATCTTTTTCACATACTCACCCCCCATTTGCATCACAAATAACACAAAAATGAAGGAAAAATACAAAAAGGTAAAATAACACTTTTGCAAACTACCTTTTGCTTTTAAGCATGGAAAGAATAATATTTTCATATCTGTCCTTTAGTTGCCTCTCTCATGGACAGAATGCTGCGATCTGTCTACTAGCCTTTAAAGGGAGATTCACACAGGAAAGCTGGAGATTTTGAGGGAAATGACTGGACAGACACAGTTGATGTTTACTACATACCTCACAGCAAGGGATTTTCTGCTGAAGACTGAAGAATTCCACTGTATGACATATGAACATCCCAGATTCATGTTAAATGTGAAAAGATAGCTTATTGTTTATAGTTTAGAAACTACATCTGTGAATCTGTTCTAGCTCAATCCAATATCCAAAAAGTAAGTTATTTTTAATTACAGCAATAATACTAGGCACAAAAATAATGTCACCCAAAGGAAAGTGGCACAAAATGAAAGACAAAAAGCTATTTCGGTACTGCAGGATACTCTTATCTTTTATGTTATAAGGATGATTTAAAAAGATGAATAAAGAATTGGGATGAAACAGTGAGATAAACAGTCTTACATGGGTGCACCAGGTATGAGAAAACTCAGCAGGTTGTTAGAGGAAGAGTTGAGGCATGGCCTTGCTCCAAAACCTAAGTTAACAAGTTAACTCTATATAATTGGATTATAACAAATTAGACTGAATTGAACTATATCGTTAAAGTGGCTTGTGTACTGGAGATATTTGAAAGATAAACAGAATTTAACTGTATTGAAGTAGTTGTCAGTTTATTTACTTTTACTATTTATTTCACTAACTTTTGTCAAATTTTACACTGTGTATGTATGTGTGTGTGTGTGTGTGTGTGTGTGTGTGTGTGTGTGTGTGTGTGTGTGTGTGCATATGCCTGAGCATCTGGCAATGGTGCAAAAATGTGATAAGCAGAGGGAGTTATAGCACAAGCTGCGGGAAGGTGAGATAGCGTAGAGCAGGGAAAAAAACATTAACTAAATGAAAAAAGCTTGCTGTGCTTGTGGGTTGTGGGAGCTAAGGGCAGGGTATGGGTGGAATGGAAAAGGAGATGGGGAAAAGTATATTGGAAGAGGTGAAGTAGCCCAGCTACTTTCAGCCTCTTCTCCTCTTTCTGGCTGATGTTTCCTTGGAGCTGAAAGACTGAATGCTGACAAACACCTGCCAAAAGGGATGCACACTGAATGTGGCTAAAATGCTGAAAATATCTCAGTATATACCAGAGTCCCACCTGGATGCAGAAACCCCAATGGGCAACACTGTTATGTGGTCGATCAGTCCTGATATTTAATTGGCTGAATTTCTGTCAGTCTGCATGTTCTTAAAAAACACATCATGCCTCAAATATAATGTGACTTGAAGATAAAAAGAAGAGAAGACAGAAAAGCTAAGAAGCTAAGATATGAACGATACTGTGCCCTGGCTGGGAGTTTAATATGCAGTGTAGTAACAGGTAGCCCAGTTATGTCAGTTATGTCAGTGGAAGTCCTCTCAGGCGATGGAGCAAAGCTTAAGTCCCTTGTGGTATCATTAAAAACCTTGTCTCATCCTTCATCCCAGTTTAAATGAACTGTATGAAAAATAGGCTAAATCACAATCTCTGCTCGCCGTCTCACACGCACATGCTATCACGTCCCCTTTATGAAGCCTGAGGAGAGTGTGGGTGGGCAGCGTTGCCATGGAGCCAAAACTGTAAAGGTGACAATGGTAGCGCTTGGCCCCACTGCTGCGATCTGCACAACCTGAACCACACACAAACATGTCATTTTTAGTTTTAGTATCAAAAAATGAAGTCATGTAACAAGCAGCTCCCCACAGAGATCACTAGTATCACTTAAACTATGCTTTCTCTTCCTAGGAACCTTTTCATTAAGTGGCCAGTTGGAAATACATGCACACTTCACATGTCTGTATAAATTTCTGTTAATTGCAGATCAGGCTTCTTAAGTCTTGGCATTAACACTACATTAAAACATTAATTGATTTAAAGAAGACAAAGTCTCAGCAGTACAGTTACAGTGTGTTAGCTGACTAAGGTATGGAATAAATATTCCAGAGTTTGCAAACTTATTGGTTACACCAAGAAAAGTGCAAGTTTTTGTTTTAAAAACTTTAAAAGCATTTCCTTCCAAGCAAGTTAAAGTGATCCACTTATTTCTCTAATGGACTTAGCAACAAAAGTTAATTGAGCAAAAAGAAAGGCTGAAAGCATTTTACCTCAAACTCCTTACTCATGTATTTTACACAATAAGCTCTAAACTGAGAGTATACGTTAAGTGAAAATGCCTATGCAGGTGTCTGTGAAACGAAGATTGAAGTGAGTGAATGATGGTGATTAATGCAAGATGTTAAAGTGCTGAGGTTAAGGAATGCTCTAAAAGTGTGGAGGTGTTGAGACTCTAATGGAACATATTAATGGTAGAAGATAAGCACACAAAGACAAAATGCTATAGAGGAGAGAGAAAAATTTATATAATCTTTAAGTCTTTACTTAAATCTTTAAAACTAATGCTAAAAAAAAATAAAGACAAAAAGATTAAAGAGAAAGAAAAAAAATGTTAACATTAAATTGTCCAAACTTACTTGCATACAGACACACACACACACACACACACACACACACACACACACACACACACACACACACACACACACACACACACACACACACACACACACACACACACACACACACAGACACAAAACCAAAATATATCAGTGTGTACATGTTTGTTTAGACATCAGTCAGTTGGTGAGGCATGATAACATTTTCAAGTTTCTGTATGTAATTAGTTCTGTCGGACGAGTGTTCCACAAATGTGTGGCTTTGCAGGAGAAGAAGATTCAGCCAAACGATGTTTTATGTCTGAGAATAATAAATGAACATCTTGCTGCAGACCGAGTCATCCTAGATGTTTTCTCTGATGTAAGAGACACACTTTTTCCTAAACAAGGAGCAGTGGAGTTATGAGGAATTTTTAATGCAAGACAAAAGTTAAAATATTTTAGTTTCTTTTCAAAACTCAGTGTTATGTTTATTTCAGGATGTTACAGTGAAGGTACAGTCAAGGCTGTTTGTCATGGATTTTGAGTGCTCTCATGCAATGATTTTATAGATGTTTTACATGCCAGCTTGTGATGTATAATAAAAAGTGTGACATAATCAGTGTGTTAGGATGTCACGAGGAGCATTATGAGTTAATTAATGTTAAATGTATTTAAAATTTCTAAAATTCCGTGTTATTACTTTAGCAAGTCTTTTTATAAAGACAAAAGTTTATGTCCAGCGTGACCTGTAAATATATGATTTATGGGACATTATTAATGTTTTGTCCATTTTTAAAAATCTGTGAAAAATGTCTGGGTTTGTATTTACTAGAAAGGATTATAAAAAAAAAGTTGTGCCAGCATTTAGGGTTAGACTGAAATTTTCAGCAATTTAGCAATTTTTTGCATTTCATTTCTTAATTTGATCGCATCTTTTTTTTTTTTTTTCCCCCATAAGAGAAGAGCATTGTTATATCAGCATGCATGAACAAGTCAGCATCAATGCACACTGATGGGAGGTCATACTGAGAAGCAGGGGTCCTAAAATAAACCTCTGAAGGTCTTTAGTGCGTCAGTTTTGTGAATTGCAACCTCAATTCTTGCTATGACAGTATTTTCCGTCATCATCACCATGGTAACATTACTGTCAAGCTCACAATAAAGCCTCTACAAAACCAGCGGCACTCAGTACTGTATCCATACCTGCAACGCATCGCAATAATGAACACAATCTTTTATATTTAGAGATAATTACATACCTACACACAGGTGTACACTGCTGTTTACTTCAATGGAATCATTATATGAGTATGAATTATGTGTTGCATTTACCAACGTGCTTAAAGTATAAGTCTATAGTATACATAGAAGACACTTCTAGCAGAGATCAGCTGGGCACTGTGAAGCCATAGACAATAGATGCAGCTATGAGTCAGTCTCCTGTTGACAGAACCTGGTGGCATTCAGGCCGATTGTAAAACTGGTGGCATTACATTTGACAGATAAACCATGGTGGCCACATGATCTGAGCAGCACAGACAGGTAACAATGGCAGCCAAACTCTAATACCAACGCACCAATATGGGTTTCTCTTATTCTGCTTATACCAGAAACTTGCACAAAACCACTTTAGCCATCCTTGCTTACACAGCAGGCATGTGGGAATAGGTCTCTGCTTTTAGTTCTGAAAAGCAGCTGGTCTCCACAGAGGGAGAACAAAACAGAACATGAGAAGCCACAAGCAAAAAGGGGCCATGACATAAATTCCCATGTTTTCCTGCTTCAATCTATCCAGTAGGCTCAAATTTTGGATCAACTATTTTTGTTCTGAAACTTGTCACAAATTCCCATGTAAGAATGCACTTTAAAAGTGGAGGACTTTGCACTGGGAGGGATGGCTCTTGGTTATTGGGTGGGACAATTCACATTCACATGTCTTTTTATATTTAGCAAATTTGTATATTTAAAAATACCTCTGCGTGAAGTGAAACGATAACATTATTATTTGAGTTTAAAGCGTAACTTACCTTTAAAATTTCTTTTGTCTTTTGGTTTTTAAACTGCAAATTCAAACTCTGTGACATCAGTCAAGTAAAAACCTTGTAGAGGATTTACAAGTAATTTTTTTTTATGGTTGTACATTCAACATTGAATTTCCTGCATCTAAGCAACACTGCAAACTATTTTCTTATTGGTTTTTCTTTATAGAACCTTGAAAAGTGTTTTTATTTCACTCTGCTCATGTGCTTTCTGATGTCACATTCTTGGCAGTTTCCTTGATTTTGCTTTTAGCTAAATGTTTCTGTGTAATAAAGTTTGCCAGCAGACATAATCTCATTACTTTTGGCTGGAATATGACTAAAAAACGTATCCCAATTTTCATTATTATACCTGCATCTGTTGATCCTCTTGGCTCAGACAGCAATCTTGAGAAAGCAAATGGGTTACCTGAAAAATGAATAGGGACTCAGAGACATAGGATATAAGGACATTACCTTGGCATTAAAATGATAGAGCACAATCATGAAAATTCACACACCCTCATAAGAGATGATGAAAGCCCCCGGGGAAGCAGAACCTGCAAATATCTTAGATGATCACATCTGGGTATGTTATTTGCCTTGGGCATGGCAACACCTCAGGCTGCATAGCTTTCACACCTCTGTCACCTTCACTCTGGGCAAAACACCCAACAGGCTTTATATGAAGCTTGTTTTTATCCAAAGTAATCTATTTCATTCCTTGAGAAGAGACAGTGTAGTTGTTACAATTTGTGCTTTTATGCTCAGGTGAATTAATTTCTGCAGTATATGAGGCTGGTGTGTGTGTGTGTGTGTGTGTGTGTGTGTGTGTGGCTGCCTTTAGGCTAGATGTGTTTGTGTGAACTTTGGGGGTGTTTGATTCAAGCAGCTCTATTGCTCAACAAATCTGTAGAAGGACTTTAACATAAACAAGATGTTTGAGTTGTTTTTACAATACCAGTAAAATAAAGTTGTACTGTGACTGTTTTGATGAAAAAAAAAAGTAAAATTCAATAAACAAACAAGAAAAAATTTTAAAGTTAAGAGCAAACTCATTTGAACCTTTTTATTTTTGTTGCAGTTATTGATAAAGCTGACACTTTAAAAAAATCAAATAAAGAAATCATAGTCATGTGAAAAACAAACATATTACACCACTGGTGCAGTAGACTGGACACTCCCCAGATCCGTTTCTGCAACAGCAAGAAAAATCACATCATTAATGTCCAAGTCACCTGCAACTCCCACCTGCAGAATATGATCTTCAATAATTGACTGTAACAGTTGCTTTTACTATAATGATTACAGCAATTTTATTCAGAGCAAGAGGATAAGAAAGACTTGACCCATGAAATAATGATGAGAAATGTCCAATTTTGTGAAAATGATGTCTTTATTTGTCCCTTGGACAAAATGTAAAATGTAATGTCACAATTATTACCATGTAGTCTTCTGCATCCTGGCATCTGAGGGCAGAAGACAAGTAACAGATTATGTTCAGCAGGATTTTGAGCAAACTTTTCACCATAAAGTGATGCAAAATGTCTCAGAAACTGTACGTATCAAATATGTCACACTGGGCTCTATTGGGTTAACATCTATCTGGTCTGTCTATCTAGTTATATAACTCTAGTTAACAACACCATTAATCAGCTTTCAGACTCACCAGGAGGTTTTATTTCATCAGCCCAACATCAGCCCCATAAAACACAATAATGTTGAAATAAATGCACCTAGTGTGTGGATGCATGTAGATGCATGCCTCCACTTTGTGGAGACAGGAGGACCTTAAAGGACATCAGTTCTTGCAACACTCATCATTCATTTCTGTATTGTAGAGTGGCCATGCTGATATTACACAATGCTGATATTACCAAACGATGCACCATTCTGTTGGGAATTTTGCCAGAGGAAACTTGAATGAGTCTCAGACCACAGGAAGTAATATCCTCTTATTTGATTAAACAACCGCTGAACTACTTTGCTATGATTCCTGACAACTTGTGTAGTAAGATCCACACCTTAGAAATACCATCCCAAAGGTCAAACATGATGATAGCAGCATTATTGTGTGTGGATGTTTTGTTATGACAAGACACTGGAGACAAGTGAAGACAGAGGAGTAGAACAGCTGTAGAAAAACAAACAGCAATCCACAGAAAAAGCTGTTTTCAGGTTTAAAGTTCAAGATGATTCACCCTGTTTTTTCAGATATGAAAACAATGGGATGGTTTCAGGGAGACTCTGTAGAAGTAATGCACTAACCCAGCCAGAGCCTGAACATGTTGAAGCACTAATACTCCCTGTCTATCCTGGCACACCTGGATCATTTCTGCTTAAAAGTACGGAAGAAGCCGCCACTTGAAAGGTGGGCTAAGCTTGCAGGATTATTCACAATGCGTTCACATGTTTTTTTTTTTAACCATATATGAAGGCTCTGAACACTTACTTTAATATAGTTCCGTCTTTAGCAATGAATATAAAAGCACTGTTTGCAAAACATGATTTTCTTTTGTCATTGAGAACTATGTGTGTATTTATTTATTTAAAAATGAGTTTTAAAGCCATGTTTGAACTCAGGGACATCATTCAGAGACTAAAGGGTCAAAAAGCTTTCTATGCGTACACAGACAGGGATTAGTGCAAGTACACATGGCTACACACCCATTTATCCACAAACACCTAATCAATTTTTATTTACACAACATGACTGTCCTTTCAGTTAAAATTAATTTGATACACTTTGAAAGCAATTAATTTCAATTTACATTATTACAAATAATTGAATTTGAGCCAGCGTGTTTATTTGCGCAGCTTATCCAAACTTTTTCATCTTAAATTGTTTTTTGCCAATTACTTAGTTGTTATTTCCAGGGAGCCTAATACCATGGCTTTGTCAGTGAAAAACATTTATTTATTAATTCTGATAAGCACACCATTATTGCTGACATGCACACACTGTTTAACTTACCATAACTTTTCCAAGGCTGATTTGTTTGTGAAAGTGAAAAGTTTGTAATGAAACTTGGATCCAGGAAATCCATAGCAACCCCATGATGTAAAAAAAAAGTTCCCTCATGTTGAAGTAAATGGTAAATGGACTTGTACTTCTATAGCGCTTTTCTAGTCATACAGACCACTCAAAGCGCTTTACACTACTTGTCACATTCACCCATTCGCACACACACTCACTCAACACACTCATACCCCGATAGGCACATCGGGGGGCAGTTTGGGGTAAAAAGCTCCTTCATAAACTCAAAAAGTGGAAAACCGTGTCCTCTAGATATGAGTTTGCAAAAATGTAGTGTCCAAAATTTTCTCTTGGTCAAGACAAAATGTTGTCTGTACACCTGCTGGAATATGTCTCATTTCATACATTAAAGAGTACTTTATTTAAGTATGAAGCATAAAAATAAAAGAAAAAAACAAAACAACAAACAAAAAATTGATCAAAACCAACAAAAACCAAGATGAATAAATAACTGTGACTCAGAAAACATGGAAGCTATTATGTTATAGATATATACTTTATTAATTCTCTCTGATAAAATAAAATTACAAAATAATTTCAACCTCAAACGGCACTTTCCTTGTCAATAAGTATTTAATGTATTGATAATACATATATCATAATCATCATGATGAATGAGAAGAATACTATAGTTTAATAATGGTAGATATCAGCTGAAACTGTGTTTAATCATAATGGTAGAAAAGACTAAGCAATACAAAGCTAAATTCATTAAGAGCATACTGTACAATATTCCAAGCGCATGTAATTCAGTATTCCGGCCACAGCGTGTCGCTATAAGATAGTTTTCAGTATTGTCTCCAAACCAAAAAAATTCTTGTCTCTTTTCCCATCACACCTTCAGAATTCCTTTCAGATAAATGTGATTTATTTCAAGAACAGCTGTTCCTTCATGGCCATTGATCCTTTGAAAGGTTTATTTGTGTTCCCTTATGACCATCCGTAGTCCACCTCCTTCTGGAGCAGCCCATGCACTGCACTCAAACACGTCCATGCCCATTTTTTCACAGTTATTCCCTCAGAAATATTGTCAAAGATATCAGCAACGCCTGCTCCTGCTATCTTTTGTCCCCAGTGACAGCAGCGTTCCCTGCCTTTTATTGAAGTCCATTTAAGAGAGAGCACTTTGGTTGTTGAGGTGTGTGTGTATGTGTGTGTTTGTGTGTGAATATATCTGTGCATGTGCGTTACAGTTTAAATGATCAAGCAAGCAAGGGTGTTTTTCTTTGCACAGAATACATTCATGATAATAGTGAGCTGCTTTTGGGACTCCAAGTCAGACAGAAATGGCAGTAATGTGAGGGTCATGGTCAAAGCCATTCATGGAAAACATTTTAACCGCGTAAACTTACAATGACACATCTAAGTCAGTGCTGCATTGTTATCAAGTCAGTTTATTTGTCTGTATAAAGTCTGTGTTTACACTATTCTAAGGACATTATCCAAGAGTGAAGTAAAGTAAAATATTCTAAAGCAGCTAGCAATTAAACTGTGTTTTATCCTTGATAGGAGATTTGATTGTTATTTCAACTGGCTGTAGACCTCTGGTTGTTAATTTAATTAACAAAAAAAAAAAAAAAAAAAAGAGGAACTCGCATTAAACGCGGAGCATTAAGTTTGTGCAAAGAACTGACTTACGGAGTCAGTATTTTTCATAGCTTTGAAATGGTTGTAAATAGTTTTTTTTAAAACTGGGTTAGATTCCAGTAAAACAAAAATTGCGTCTTTCTTTCAACAACCACCCAAAAATTAATGCACTTGATACAACTATTAATATCTAATCTATACTCTATGGACGCCCTGGAAAACACCATCGGGCTCATCTCAGTACAAATAAGATTCGGGAACACTTAAACATCTCTTAGTTCAATGTGTGATTTTGCAAATGCAGTAATAAAGCCCTGTTGTAGTTATGCTATCTTATTGCACCATCTGCTATCAGCTTCAGCGTCACTAAAAGACACTAAGATGACTCATGTTCCCCTTGCTGATGCCAGCTTCATCTGCAATTTGTGTCGCCCAGTGACCTGTTCCAATTTTCCCAGTTGAGTTGTTAAAATGTCACAACTATGCATCGTAAGTCTAAACTGCTGCATTAGCTCACACCCACAGAAGATACGTCGTTTAGATGAACATTTTGTACAGTGTGGCAGTGCTCTATGGAGATAGACAGTGCATCAAGTGCTTGGCAGTATAGGCTTTAGTATTATCACGTGGACTAGTGCATTTTTGTATGTGTAAAGAGGGCCTGTTTTATGAGAGATTGTGTAATTATGTCTGCAATAACTTGTATTGCATGTTGTGTGTGAGTGTTTGTGTGTGTGTGTGCATGTGTGTGGTGCATGCGGCTAGTTTTATTTACTCATTTTTTATTTTAGCATCATGGTCGTATTGATCGAACCTTCTGTTAAAGGGATGCTTGTTAACACACAATTAGCATTCAGATAGAAAATACATCATAAGGATAAAAAGTCATGGTCATTAATTCCTGATGAAGGGAGTGAGAGATTCGGAGAAGGGAAAGAGGGAGAGAAAGAGCAAGAGAGAATAAAAGGCCTTTTGCAGTAATTGGAGAGGATTCCATTTAGGAGTTCGTATAATTATTCTTAGTTATTTCTCCTCCTGTCTCAACCCCCTCCTCATTCTCTCTACCTCCATTTCTCACCATCCTGACATCCTTCCTCCCCCTCATACCTTTTAGAGTCTCCATTTTGTCTCCATTTTTCTTCTCCTTCGTTCATAAAAAAAGAAGCTCCCCCAACGTCCCGAACATGCCTCATCCCTCAAGCCAGCGGTCCATCTTAATCCCATTATTTCTCCTGACATTGCCATCTTCATCCTGTCCTCATGGAGTGATAGTTTCAAAAGATCTCCACAGATTTTCCAATTTCTCTCCTTTAGTCTGATGTGAGAGGAACAACCCCCCTCCTCCCCTCTCCCTGTTTTGCTCCCGTATTTGTGTTCTACTGCTCCTCAGAGCTGTCCTCAGCAGCTAGATGTGCAGGAGTTGGGGTTGGAGCTAGCCTCCAGGCTTGCGTCTGGGTTCTGGGGTGGGGGCGACAGAGGGGACTCTAAGGACAAAGTAGAAGCCTGCGATAGGGGTGGAGGAGGAGCTGCGACTTGGACCGGAGAGGTCGAAGCTGGCGCTGTGGTTAAAGGTGCACCTTGGGACAGTGGGACCACAGCACCTCCTCCACCTGGAACTCCTCTGCCATCCCTTGCATCCCTCTCTCGGAGCAGGTGGACCAGGGCGGCATGCTGGGTGCTAAGCGTAGCAGAAAGGTGTGCAGGCAGGGCATTGAAGCCTGCTGTGAGCTGCTCCACCCGTTGCTCCAGAGACAGCATCTGTCGCTCCAAGTCCTCGCTGCGGTCATTGAGCTCTGACATGAGCTCATACATGACACTCTGCATCTGTGGGAGAAAATTTGGAGATGTCTCAGTGCACCAAGAATGATTTGAAAAGACCAGCAGACAGACAGCATGCATAACAACAAGGGCATTAGGAGGGTTGCTTCATTACTGCTTCTTAAAAGAAAAAAAAATAGCTAAAAAGAAAGTGCATGTGGTCAGACAGACAAGCCAAAGTGGGAAAGATGTGACAGAGTACAATACTCAGTTACAGTTTGCAAATACTCATATTTTTACAAGTGTTTTATGTATTAATAAACCTTAAACTTCCCCTTTGAGAAAAAATGTCAATTTTAACTCTATTACATATAATAGCACCATTATAGTTAAATGAATGAATGAACACAAGGGTTTTATTCGGAAGAGTTTAACATTAAACACAGTGGATGAAAATGATGAGACAAATAATTTAAACTTTTTATTATTCAACATTCATCTCTATAGAGCCTGACTCACAATGTTATGTCATAACAATGAAGTTTAGCTTTCCTGAATTAAGTCAAACTTTTGATAATAAATCAAACTATCAGGATGGGCTCATGATGTTTGTTATGGACAAAAAGGTTTTGTGATTATAAAATGTCAAACCTTTTGTTTGATGAATGAGTTTATTGTTTTCTTTTTATTGTGTAACAACAGCATGATAATAAGTAAGAGGACTCTGAAGATATTGCTTCAAATAGTGAAAAAGCAGAGGAGACACCTTTCAGCAAGGTGTTCCCATATACTTTTATCTTGGTGGGTTTTAAAGGCTGAACGGTGGTCTGGTGGTTAGCATGACAGCCTCACAGCTGGTTCGAGCCTTCGAACGGTTGCCTTTCTGTGTGGAGTTTGCGTGTTCTTGTGTATACTTGGGTTCTCTCTGTGCACTCTGCCTTCCTTCTACCATCCAATGACATGCATGCTAGGTTAGTTTGTCACTAAATTCACCATATTCGTGAATGTGGGCAGGAGTGGTTGTTTTTCTCTGTGTTGACCCTGCAGTGGACTGGTGACCTAACCAGGATCTACCCTGCCTCTTGTTTGCCAATGGCTTGGATGGGTCCATCTTTCCTGTGACCCTGAATTGGACTAAGTGTTATAGAAAATGATTCTGACCTCTCATAAAAAAGAAACAGAAAAATATGACAATGAAATTAGAAAGTTTTGTTTCTCCTCTTTTCTCTTGTATTAATTATTACGCAACCCACCAGGTTATCTGGGGTCGCTGTATAAAACACTGTACACCTCCTCCACATGCTGCCTAAACACTGACACTTGAAAACTGATCATCTGATGTTGCAGTATCAACACTTTTGTACTTCCATGCAGTAATACTTGTGCTGGAGTATTATTGCTGTATTGGAACTTTAACTTCAGGGAAGCATCTGAACAATTCTTATACTGGTGTTAAGCTGTCTCGGTTTAGTAGGACACTTAGCAAAAGAGGAAAAACTCCAGCAGAGAGAAGAAGGTGGAATGAAGAAGTGACTTGGTGATATAACGCTGTGAAGAAAGAGCTGAAGAAGAGCCAGAGGAAGGACAGAATGAAGGGAAGGCAGCACAGTGTCCCTGCCTTGCTTATTCTGCTCCCTGTAACCATGGTAAATGCGCAAGTGGCCAATTCAGATGGAGTTGTTCAGATGCCATAATAGCAAAATATTAGGTGCTAAACATGCTCACTCACACTCACACACACACACACACTATCTCTCTCTCTCTCTCTCACACACACACACACACACCCTTCTTCAATCTTTGTCTCCATCCTATTCAAGTCCATATCTCTTTCACTCTCTTCTGAGTTTCTCTCTTTCACAAACACGCACATTCATGTGCGCTCACATTCTCAAACACCCACACAGTAACAGAAAAACACGAGCACTCCCCTCCCTCCACTCATTTCCTCCTCACTCTCTCACTCAGTCATTCCTGCTTTCACACTTGCTCTGGTTGCTAGGAGACACAAAGCCACAGAAATGGGCAGGTCAGCATGGAAACAGAGGAATGCCGTGGTATGTTCTCTGGGGGCAAAGGCATGTTAGGTATGACTTAGTAACCTGTAAGCTTATAGTGAGGAGCACTGATGTGCACAGTATGTACATCTCACCTTTGAGAGGTCCACGAGTGTGTTGGCTTGGTCACTGAGCTTCCTCTGCTCCATTTTCACACTGCGTAATCTGCAAACAGATACACACATAAAACACACAAATAGAGTTGAAACCCAGTAAATACACAGTGGTCAGCCTACAGAGTTAATCCCTTTGGGTCCAGACAACAAGCGGTCACCTTGCCTAGTTTAGCCTCATTTCTACCTGCAGTGTCCCTGGATTTGCACAAACACAGCAAAAAACATAATGTGCTTTGAAACACTATGATGTTTTGGTGAAAATAAATAAATAAATAAATAAACAAACAGCAATAAGATGGATCCATCACTGCTGAGCACAGTAGCTGTTGGGTTGAAAAAAAAAAAAGCAAAAAAAAAGCAAAAGGGGAATAAAGCCTTCAGGGAAATAAACTACGAGAAATGAAATAAAATAAAATAAATCATCTTACCTCAGTCCAATTAAAAAACAGACCATGTCTCACACTCACAACACAGTACAATAATTAATGGTTCAATCCGTGTTTTCATCAAGCCCTGTGACCTCTGATATAATGAAGGGAAGAGTGATTTTATCAGCCTCTTCCTCTATGAACTTGTGTTTCTTTTACACTGACAGGTTCAAACCTGAAAATGTACTTAGTGTTAAGTATTCACCCTCTAAATCACCCCGTTACTGTGCTTGCAGTTTGCTTTCCACCTACAGTTCACACATGTCAGGAACAGCTTTCCTGTGTTACAATTAAAAGTGGTTTGGGTCTCTTGACTTTGGCTTTTGAAGGCACTTGCTAATGTGTTCAAACTGCTCAAATCAAAGGAGCAAGAAACATTAAAGGAACATGTCATTTATATGGTAGGGTGGGGCATATTTATGCCTCTTCTAGCAAAACTAGAATTTAAATGGATCATTGAAATATGTTAGTACAGTATGTGATTAGATGATGATATACAAACCAGTATTTGTAGTTTTCACACTCATTGTTACAAACGATATAATGACCAGAGTGCCTGTAATGGAGTTCAACGCACTGATCACCCAGCTGCGCAGCTGTATTTGCCTCGAGTAAACTTGCCCTTTAGTAGATAATGAATAATTTTGTGTTTGTGAGTGTGTGCGAGGATTAGTGCATTTTATCTAATTATCAATGTGAATTTGAACTGTGGGTGAACAGAAAGTACAGCTGATTTCAAAGGATTCATCTGCTCAGCGCTATGCACAATTGTGTGCGCGTGCTTATGTGCTCAAGCATGTGGATGTGGGTGTGTGTGAGGTGTGGCCTCACTGATGTATAGCCTGGAGGAACTTCCGCTGGTGTTTGCGGACTCTGGAGTGGTCGATCTTCTTCATCAGCTTGGTGTGCTTGTAGATGAGCCATGTCTCCCTCAGCACGTTAGCCGCTGCATTCTTTATCTGTCTCCAGACAAAATACACATATGAACACATTTTATTAGCAACAGGTAGCCCTTGGCAACCAAATCAGGCAACAAGTCTGCCTGGTCTTACTTTCCCCCTCTTTAAGAATCCTTTATTGTCTCTGCAAAGAAAAATAACCCTTTTTGTCTTCTCAGAGGCTGCCCTTGTTCTCTCTGTCTCATATAAATATTCCAGCATGCGTGCCAGAGCTTTTTATGTGCACATTCACAGCTCTGTCCTTAGGGAAATTGGCAATAAGAACCAACAGGAGTCCCTCCTTCACACACTCCTCTCTTCCCTTCCTCTGTCTACATGCCAGATTATACATAGACTTATTCAGATGGACAGCATTAGCAAGGCTGGATTATGTAATTTAACATAGTTCCATCATAGTCTACTAAAACCAGCAATCTTCTGTTTAATCATAGCAACAACTAAGAGAAAGAAATGGGCCTTGAGTCACAGCTCATAAACTAGCTGTCAAAGACATTTCTCATCTCTGCTGAGAAGTCAAATTAGAGACGTAACCAATAACACGATGGTGTCTTATGGAGAAGCAGTCCAAAAAGGCTTTTTTTCTCCATTTTTTTCCTCCGACACTTCAGATGCTTTTAGTTGGGCCATCTAAATGTGAGATCACTGTGATTCAATAAAAAACTTGTTCAAAGTGTCCAAGTCGACAACATTACACAAAAGAAACAAAACTCTTTAATATGAGTCTATATCCATATCCGCCTCATATTGTGTGTATCTATAGGGTTCTACCTCATTACAACATGTGGGTCTGACACCCAATGAAGAAGGCGAGGGTGAATACTATAGTGAAGAGAGAAGGCACAAAGAAACTGTAAAAACATGAATTGAATGAGAAACTTCAAAGAGATGTTGAACACTGAACAAAGAACAATTATACCCCCGTCTGAAGAGCACACAAGACCCCGACAGCTTGGCTAATCAGCACCCATACACCCCAGTCAAGGACTGATCACTCACATACATGCCTACATGTACACTCATGCAGACGTACACACACTTCTGGCAACACATGAAGAGAGTAGAAGGCCGTGGGCCTTGCAGATGGGTTTTCAATGACACAGAGGAAGTCAAACCAAAATGGAGCTTCTGTACTACCAATATTTTGAGAGGAAATCCTCTATTATTAAGCTACTTCTACATGTTCTCACCTAAAATGAATAAAATAATTTGTATTGATATTTTAAAACACTGATTCATATAAAGTTTTACAGTGCATGTGTGTGACGAGGAAAGGTGTGACCAAAAGTGACCATAGTATACAATACACTTATACCAAGGTGTGCATAATCGTTAGGTAAGATAAAATTGTACGTTACCACGAAACCTTCAAGAAAATAGGTATAGTAAGTATGGTAAATACAGCAACCTTACAAGCAGAAGGGCTTGATGATAATCACATGTGAATGTTCCAGCTTTGCCATGTTTATCCTTCAGCAACATCCACTGTATCCTGCCTGGAGTGTCCATACATACAAGCGTCAAGTGCTTCGTGACATGGCCAAACTAAAGAAAGATAAAACACGACCTCCACTGAATAAGACCGACAAGTTGAAGCATCAATGCTGTCTGAAGAAATGTGTGAAAAATGCTTTATGGACAGATGAAATGAGAGTTACTGGATAGAGCAGATGGATGGATGTGTAGCTCGATCACTATAACGGAAAAAGGGTGACACTCAAGAGAGGAAGATATGTGCTGCCAACTATAAGAATGAGCTTTTCAGACTTCTTTAAGTTGAGTATGGACTGAAGATCAACTCCCAAATCTGCTTCAAGTTATTGAAAGATACTTTTATTCGTACTGTGATACAAAAAAGTCTTTCAGAGGGGTCATCATCTTACTAAAGATGCTCCTGAACTGCTTGCTGAGACAACAAAGATGACTGAATGCTGACATGGTAGTGTTCCTCACCTCGGCTGAGTCTTATTGAGACCTTGTTGGTGCTATATAAATGTGAAATTTACAAAGGAAGGCAATGCACTTCCTTGAACAGCATTTGAGAGTATGTGGTTGCAGCTTCAGCTAGAGTTTATTATGAAAGCTGAAACTGAGAGATTCAGTATGAGGCTCATGGCAATTATTATAAACATTAAAATGCAATATTAGTCCAAGAATGCCAAAAGTGTTATTTAACTGTCATTTCACATGGAATTTATTTGTCATGTAGGTTTAATAAATTAACAAATAAACCAGAAAATATTCCCTACAATTTACAGTACTTCTATACATTAGAGCTGGAATTATCTCGAATGTACAAAAGTACTGTACTTGATAAATATTAAACAGTGCATAATTATACATTCTTCTACTATAGACTAAATTGGCTTCATTTAGATGTTTCTGAGAATACTGTACATGTTCAACAATAAGATGATCCCGGATAAATGCATTCAGCCTAATAATAGAGACTGCAGTAGATTAAAGTTCATTACATTTGAATAGCAAAACAACACGCTAGAGCTGGAATATAAGATCCAATTTTCAGTCATTTAAATTATTTTCTAATTTACATTATAGAAATGTAAGGCCACCAAACTCCATTTATCTTGCAAACAGTAAATCATAGGTGAGCATGGGCATCACCATCATGGCATGTTGTCAGAGGGACTATAGCACTGTTGAGGGACCATTTTGTTAAACATAAATATGTATCATTTTTGGAAAGAAAAACAACAATTGAATCTCACTCATTGTAAACATTTGTTTGATTATATTTAAATGCAACACATTCTTTTAGTTTTAATGATTGACCAGACCTTTAAAAAGCGCATTCAATATCACTTTTGTCCACAGGCCTTTTGGCAGACTAATATGTCAAATCACATCCATCTCTTGATCCGTCACTGCGGGGTCAGAAAAATATGATGAATGATGACATGCTTCACGTACAAATAACAGTCACTGGTAACACCAGACTGTATCTTTTAAACACCCTACCCCTACCAATGTCAGTACCACATTAGCTATTTAATCTATCTTCCTGGGAATGAGAGTAAAAAGCTGCATCAAAAATGGCAACTACATATATGAAAATGAAAGACTCAACGTGAAGTGTTCACAATACTCTGCGAGGAACCAAACGGTGGCAGCAGCAACCATTCCTGCGCCATATGGACTGAATTTGGGCAACCAAGTTGGGGCCATATGGTCGGTTTGGGTCAAAGATCTGTTCTGGCTGCTCCCCTACATAGCACACCTTATGGCAGGTACATGTGAAATCTGTTTATTTAAGGGGTTCCCACATCTCAGCATGTTAAGCAGTTTATGACATATTGTTGAGTATAAATCAATCAGTACATAGAAAATTTTTTTAAAGAAGTTGTAATACATAGGATGACCAATATTAACAATATGTTCTATAAATGTTCCTAAATGGAGTTGAATTATATGAATACTGCTGTCATATATGAAGACATAATGAGCAAAATGAGTTTTTAAAAAAAATAAAGACAACAACAAAAGTCATGGGGATTGACCCTTCTGACCCATGTAAGCCTTAACAGGCTGTGCGTGCAATTAGCAATGATATGCCATGGTGCTTTCTAGGAGAGGAGAAAACATAAACAAACAGACCAATTACCGTGGAAACAACCTCATCCATGTGCCATAGTGACACGTGGCCTTACCTGCTCTGACCTTCCCCTCACATGTGGTACAAAACAGAAGAGACAGGTTTCACAACCCTTTAGGCAGACAAACTAGTCACATGTCTGAGCACACAAGCACAAGGAAAATATCTCCAAAGAGCAGGAGGACACACTTAAAACCAAACCACAGGTAAACCCCATGATTTAATTGTATCAGAGCATTTAATTAAAGCCCAGATATTAGGTCATTTTCACAGCACCACATACAAAATGTTACATCAACCCTGACAGTGCTGCATAAACACAGGTTGTGTCATGAAAAACTGGAAACATCTATTGAGATCAATGAATGCATTTGTGTCAAAAACAGTCTATGCCACTTGTGATCCATCTGGTGTGAGCATGAATTAAAAAGCTTTTGAAAGAAGAGTTATTTTAACTGTATGAAGTGGAAACTAGCTTTCAAGAAATCTTCAGGGGTTAGATTGCTCCCGTTTGTCTGGTGGTGTAAACATTGGAAAGCAGTGCAGCACCACCTCTTTGGTCAGAGTCCAGAGTACTCTGTGAATATTCAGAGAGGGTGAAGCCCTGAATATGCCACAGGGACATGTAAACATGCTCTAAATTAACCAATGGTCCACTGTGGATGTGGAATAAATTTCTGTGTGTATTCTTGAACAGACCTAATGTTTCCACCTTTTCAGAAACATTTCAAAGGCTTGACTTTATCAGTCATATTCAGTCAATTGACTCATTGCTTCAATGAGGTGGATTTAATAAACACTGTGGTGTGGTCAAAAGGATGGAGATGCCACTCAGATGACTGCAGTAAATGTGTCCTGCTTTGTTTTGGTTTTTTTTTTCCAGTGTGGAGTGTGCTCTGTGAATGTCTGAGGTAATCTCTGCAGATGGACTTCCAGCAGAGCTCTGAAATAACCAACACTTTAAGCTGAAGACACAGAAAACTACTGCCTTTTATACGCACCTTAAACACCGGGCCTCAAGAAAACAAGTCTTTACATCAAACACGGGCACTTCACACCTCACAGACAGGCAGCCTGCATCAACTGTTGTTTTAATTAACATTGTTTTTAATCCCATCAAGGGAGACTGCATGAGTGAGCACTAAATGAAAATTAACCCTGTGCATTGAACTCTGAATGATCCATCATCCGCTCTGATAAGGTTATCACTTATTCGGTTCACCGTTTATATGTGAATTCAAATTTCCAGCTTCTCTCATGACATTATAAAGTTGGATCTGAGGGCATAAGCACAGAGCACTCCAATGACTCAAAAGGATTTATATGAATAAGTTTGCTTTAGCCAATGTCAACAAAAAAACTATAAGTAACAACTAAAAATGATTAGTTCAGAAAACATACATCCAACAAAAAGTGATTCTTATTGTGTGTAAGGGAGCCAGAGAATATTGGGTTGCTGCCATTTTGGTTGCTGGTATACAGCCACACCCAAGACTCATTACGCCTTGATCAGATCAGCTGAATGCTTCCCCCTTTGGCATTTAACTGACATTCCTGATAATCCTTCAAAGGGAAGGTGACAGCATTTCAATGAGGTCGAAAACCAGTGTGTGTGTGTTTTCTGCCTATTTGTGTATGCACACTCGTATGATGATAGCAGGTGCTATTGTTACATTATTCATTACAAAGGTTGGACTGATTGTGTTCCCTTGTTACGATGATACGGCAAAGAATAGTCACAGCCATGTATATCAATAAAGACACAACAGCATTGTTCATTGGTCTGTAAGTGAAAGAAGGAAGGAGATAATTACAGCTACACAAACTGTAGACCCTTTCAAGGAAATGTCACCAAGCTGTTGTTCTATTATGCAAATTGTATTATGTTCTATAGTTGTATGACACCTCTGTGACTTGCTGTGAGGCTTTGTTATGATCATAATTTACTGTTATTCACTTTAAATCTGATGACATATTATTCTTAAGAACTAATGTGATGTGATCACTAACAGAACCTTCTTCATGTTTGCAATATTTTACTGATAAAATATTTAATATTCTAGGATAAAATGAAAAACGTCTGGACTTCATGTGAATTTTTCTAATCTTGACATCTGTGATTTCCAGTGAGGTGTTCCACAGGTTATATTTGTCGTTAAATGCAAAGAGTATGCGGAAAACAAATACCTACACATACATTTATTTACAAAAAAGATGTAGTTAATATTAAACAAAAAATAATGTGAAATTAGAAAAGACAGGGTCATTTCTTTTTGTACATTAAACAAAAAGAGTTGAGTTTAATTACACTAAGAGGAGTTGCTGCAAAACCAAGATGGAAAACTGTCTTCAAAAGGAAATGATAGAAGAAATGATTATTATAAAAAAAAACTTCCGCCAGTTCGTATCTTTGATCAAACTGGTTTGCATTAAGCTTGAGCGCAAAATACAGTAGCGTTTCCAAGATTTATTAATAGCCAGATAAGCAGTTGACAGTAAAATTATTTTAAAGTCAATGACTTTAAATAACTTTCTAAAATAAGCTTAGAATTTGTTGTTGATTGCCTGGTGAGAAGGATATTGTTTGGGATTTTAATCATTAGTCTTTAATTAGATCAAGGACTTCAGAATTACTTGTCTTGACTAGAAACATGACACTTTCCACTTAGAAAAAAAATTTGGTTCCACCCCTGCTATCAACAGCCAAAATGACTACTGACAATAACAGAACTGTACAAATCCAAGCAGTCACAGTTTGATTAGTTCAATGTTAAGGTTGAAATAGAAAAATATATAAAAAGGTTCAGTGATACAAATGTACAAAGAAAAAACACAGATACCTAAAATAACAGTATTAAATGCTAACCTTCCTGTTTTAATTTGTTCACTACACTGACAAGCTACAGATAAGTTTAACTTTGACCAGGTTCACTACCTTAACTACTTCACAATCACGGGACAATCCAGCTCACCAGACCTTAAACTGGATCTGATGAGCAAGCAGATCTAATCACCAGTGTAGTCCACTTCTGCCATGCTAATTCCAAAATACACAACCAGACATGGAGACATGAAAGAAAGGCTTGGAAAAACACAGTTACATCTTAATCTTTACAAAGTAATCCTCAAAACAAAACTGTTAAACGGGTTTGCCCAAACTCCAAATGGACTCAGCTAATCATAATGCAATAAATAAAATGACAGATTCAATGGTGAATTGTGAAAAAGCTGAATGATGGAAGAGTGATGCAGTGTTAAAATCCCTATATGTAGCATGAATTTTAACTGTGCTGAAAAGTTGGAGGCATGATTTGTTTTAAATAGTAAACATTTGTTCTTCCGTGTTTCTGTTGGGAGTTGCTGTGGGAGTCACTCTTCCATCAGAATTCCTCCATTATTCTCCAAATTCAAACAGCACTGACTGCTGTCTACTTCGGATGACAGACAAAAACAATTCAGACAAAAAGAAAACATCTCTTTAAATTAGAGTTTGGGAGTGTATCGGGAGTACTGAGGTATTGAGTATGCAGCCCCTCTAATAAGGGTCTGTTTGGTCTCTGCAACCAGTGTAAGAGATGGTTTGCAGGCGAGTGAGAGCTCCTCCAAATCCAAGACCATGGTCCTCAGTCAGAAAGGGTGAAGTGACTTTCCAGAGTCAGGAATGAGATCCTGCCTTGAGTGGAGGCTTTCAAGTATCTCAAGGTCTTTTCGGGGAAGACTGGAGTGAGCTTCTGCAGTCATGTGGGTGACAGAGCTAAGCTTAAAGGTAAAGGTCTCAATTTACTGATTTATCTACGTTCCCATCCTAATCTATAGTCATGATGGGTTGTGACCAAAATAACGCAGATTGTGGATACAGTTGTCCAAAATAAGTTTCCTCCACAGAGTATATGGCAGGAATGCCCAATTCTGGTCCTCGAGATATGCCGCATACAGTCTTTTTAGATGCAAACCTTCTCCAACACACCTGAGTCAAATGGCTAAATTCTCTCTTCTGCATATCAATCAGTTCTGCAGAGACCCAGTTATAAGCCATTCATCTAATTCAGGTGTGTTGGACAAAGGCTGGATCTAAAAGTTGCAGGATGGAAGATATTGAGGACTGAACTTGGGCACCACTATTATATGCAATCTTCCTTAGAGATGGGGTGAGAAACTTGGTCATCCAGGAGGCTCAGAGTTGAGCTGCTGCTACTCCACATCGAAAAACCCAGATCAGGTGGTGGCTGGTTAGGAAGCTTCCTGGAGCCTCCCTGGTGAGGTGTTCTGGGCACATCCCACCAGGAAGAGGCCTTTAGGAAGACCCAGGCCATGCTGGAGAGACTATGTCCTTCAGCTTGCAGGGGGACACCTCAGGATTCCCCTGGATGAGCTGAAAGAAGTGATTGGGGAAATCTGGACTTTCTCCTTGAGCTGCTACACATGCATCCCAACCTTGGAAAAGTGGTGGATGAGAATATGGATGGATAAATGAATGTACTTAGGTATATTCTTGAGTCAATTTCTTTCTGTCTATGCATTTGAGGACAAGGATAGTCCAATCAAATGGCCATGACAAGCTATAGATATAACTCAGTTGTGCATCTAACTATATTGGGCACCAGCAGCTATGGATGGGTCTGGAGAGCATTTTATTATTTAGGAAAAAAATGTATAATTGGTCAGAAAATACCATTTTTTCTTCTCTTCTGACAGATGTGTAACCAAAGATTTTATGAATGAAAGGTTTGATTGTAAAAGGATAACTGACATATTTCACTTGCAAAAAATTGTAGAACAACAGTTTTCTTCCAAAATGCTTCAACAAATGACTCAACATAAGGTTTGATGTATCAAACCATCTAACCATCAAATTGCTACATTAAACAAAATGTTCACCAACTAAACATCTGTTGATCAGCACAATATAAAAAGTACATGTGAGGCTAATGCTTAAATAATCCTTCTGTTTTGAAAAACAGCATCCAAACTTAAAAGGCTAAAGTCAACATTGATCTGCCATAACTGTACCAGTAATTACTTTTAGTAATTTTTCCAGTCAACATTAAAAAAGCACAGCTGGTTTACATATAAGTAAATACCAGATCATACACACAAACGTGTACACAAACACACACTCATGTTGCACATTATTAAGGGTGTCAAATGTCTTGTGAAAACAAGACGTTGTTTGATCTGAGTAGGGACGGCAGATGAAGTGAACCTGACTCCAATAAATACAGAGCATGTTTGCCTCCTCTGTCGATATTTTATCCACACTCAAATTATTGATCATCCTACCCCGTTCCATCACCCAGATAACCCTGCTGCCATAATGCACCCTACATATTTGATATGGGAGCTATTTTTATAACTTGGGTCTTTCAGCGATATGAAAAATTGAAAAGGACTGGAGGAGGATGGGAGTGAGAGATGGTGGGAAGGAGGTAGTGAGGGGGCAAGAAAAGGAGAGGACAGAGGGTGGCAGAGAGAGAGAGAGAGAGAGAGAGAGAGAGAGAGAGAGAGAGAGAGAGAGAGAGAGAGAGAGAGAGAGAGAACTAAAGGATTTACTGTAAGAGAGACAAATGTCAGAGGAAAGGGGAGGTGGAGGGATGGCCATGTGGGAGGAAAAAAATCATAGATGGAAAGAAAAAGAGAGATGGTAAGTGAGAGAGCAGCACAGAAAGAGCCTGATCGAGATGACCTTTTATTGCCTTCGCTCACTCAAATAGCATGGCACTTTGTCACAACAACACAGGCTGATAGCGTGATGAGGTGGTCAGGGAGGGTGAACAATCAGTTCATCCAGGCTCTCAACTTCACAGAAATACAAAAAGATAGTGGAGAAACACCAAAAGTATGCTCTATACCAGCGGTTCTCCACCTTTTTGCAACACAGTCTCCTTTGTAAAATATTTTTTCAGCCGAGTCCTCCCTAACCACTGCAAAGCATTTTTAGTTAAGAAAATGCATAAAATACATCACTTTGTCATTTGTGTTTGGTTTATTAAACTTTTGTTTGTGTTGTCAAGGTGACAGTGACTGACGGATATGATTTGGCTCATAACAGGTGGGGATCAATTCAAGTCGGAATGTGGGATTTTAGGAGGAAAGAAATGGTGTAAATCTAAATGTAAATTCAGTTCATGAATGTGCACTTACATTTTTAAAAATATATGAAATGTTTATATAATATTATATATATATTATTTTATTTAAGGATGTTTTGAAGAAAACATAAAAAGATTTTTTTTTTTAAATTTCAAGTACCCCCTGGAATGCCTTGAAGTACCCCCAGGGGTACACGTACCCCCATTTGAGAAACAGTGCTCTATACAAGAGACAGCTTTGCTTTATCTCTGCTACAGCACAGCAGCCTCATTCACACTATTGACAACACACAAGCCTACACACCCTCTTGGTGAGTTGTGTGTCCATCATGAAGTTATGAACATGCTTCTCGGCCTTGGTCAGCTCCAGCTTCCTGGCTACCACGGCAACCACCAGAGCCGTACAGCCCGCACCCTACAAGACAAAAAGGGAAGAAAAGGAGAAGCGAAAGAAACAGTGAGTAGTGCAGATGAGGTAAACTGACTTTTGGATAGAGAATTAGCTCAGCTGATCTCAGGGAGCAAGGACAAATAATAGGACAGGACGGGATTCGAATGACAGAAGGAGAAGTGAATGGGGAGAGGATTAGGAGGGATAGCTCTGTTTCAGATCCACATTTCTTCATGTTGAGAGGCAAGCCAAGTCTATTTTAACTAGCAATCCATCTGTTGTGAGATACCCTCTATATTGCCTCAATATGAAGCTGAAAAATATGCCAGTTATAGATAAAAAAAAAAAAAAAAAAAAAAAATCAAAGATTGACACCACCTACTTTCATTTAATAATATGCTGTCGATCTGAATTACATGGTGTCAGTTTGCTCCTCTCACCAGAGGCTTGAGGCCTGCAGGACGTGTAAAAGTGTAAAACACAGACCAGTTTGTCTGTATTCCAACTCAACCCACATGGGACATATGGCAAATTCATTTGGGAGAGTGACAGCAGTCTCTCAACCAGAAAGACATGCTTGAGAGGAGAAGAGGAGCGGGAACACAAGGAGGAAGACAGACTTAATTAACTTTCAGATTAGACACTGTTTTGAATGGGGCTGCTGAGTGCTCACAGGTTCCTCTGAAGGAGCAGGCACTGAAAGGAAAGAAAGAAGGGAGGAAAAGATAAAGAGAGCGAAGAGCTATGAGTAAATATAAATGGGGATGGAAGGAAACATGGAGGGTGGTTAAAAAGAGGGATGAATGCAAGGGTGTGTGCATGCGATAGAAGGAGAGAAAGGTGGAGAAGAAGTCAATGTTAATGAGGTCACATATCTCCTGATAAGCAATGAATTAAGATTAAGAGTGTTTAATGAAAGTGTATAAGTGTCTTCCTTCCTGCTTGTAAGTGCATGCATCACATAGTGAGAGAGAAGTGGAGGGAGAGAATAAACACATATAAAAGGAAACACATGACAGAGAGCTAACTCAAGGGAGCATGCACCATTCCTGAAATGTGTAGAAAAGTACACATTGTGCAGACTTGAAAGACAAGTTAGTTGGGTCCAGTGAAATGCAACCCACAAATAGGCATTAGTGCCCACATCTATATACTCACCCAGTCTGTGTTTATCCAAAAACTATGAATAAAATATGATGAGAGCAAGAGGAAAACCCACAGAGCATCCATACAAGTCTGTGCTTAAGGAAAAAATCCCTCAATCAACAAGCAGTGTCAAGCTCTGTGTGCGTGCAGAGAGATGTGTTTGTGCAGGAGTTCAAAATTGTTCTCTTTGGTCAGAAACAGTAGGGGACTGATTGGTTCATCAAGACAAGCCCTGTATGTATGTGCATGCATGTGTTAGCGAGTGTGTGTGGGAGTGAGTTTGTTTGTGTATACGCCTGTATCCATTTGATTCCAGCAGGGTTCCCTGCACAATCTCCACACAGTCACACGGCTGACGATGGCTGTGCTGCTGTGATTTGTTTCCTACGCCTGTCTGGGTGTTTCCCTCACTTCCTCCAGTACAGCACAACCTTCTACCTAGGTGTCAGAAAATTGGGAATCACCCATCTGTGCTTATCTGTTACATCCACACACTCCAGGTGAAATCTTTCAACTTCAGCTTCAAGCGAAAAACAAGCAGCAGAAAACAGTTTCAAAACAGGTCATGAAAAGCCTAAAAGGCTTGAAATCCAGCTTCTGTCTTTTAACCTGAGGAACTCAAACAGTATATATTAAGCAGTTGCTGAATTAAAAATGATTCCTTAAACCTGCATTCTTTCTGGTGGTGAAGAAGACAAAAGTATGACTGATTGTTAAAGGTTGTATGTTAAATTTACCATATTTTTTGCAAGATTTACTTCTGTGAACATTGTCATAATGAGTTAAATGTCTCAGTTTCTAGTCAATAATGGGATACAGTGTTACTTTCTGTAAACAATGGACCCATTTAAATAAAACACTTGATAAACCAAAGTTTGATTAATTGTGTGGTTACTTCTACCTTATATGCATGTCTAAACAAATAGGTGATGTTACCATATTTTATCCATGGGCCATAGAAGTACTTTGTTTAGATGGCATTAATTAAACCTTTAAAACCTAATCTCTGCTCATGAAAATGATACGTTAAAAAAATTATTTTTGCTTTCAGGTCAATTAGATTAAACCCTTCACCTTTGCTTCATTTAATATCTGCACATATATCATATTAAATTGAACCCTGCTTCACCCATTGCTCCACTGAAACACCCCTGAAGTTCCCATCATGTCTGTGTTATCAAAGGGCTAATAACATGTTGCTAAAATTGAAAAATAAAAAAATTGTTTCCTGCTGTCAGCTTTGTCATGGCCTATGTTGCAAGTTGACATGATTGGTTTTTCACATTTTTACTAAATAAATCCTAGCTGTCCAAACTAATGGGTTATATATGTATTTTCCTTGGAATGCTGCTATTAATGGGCAGAAATTCTAAACCATGACCCTAATCACTTATTTCAGTCATGGCATGTCTTCTTGGATAAAAAAGGAGCCCAATCCAAATTACATGGAGTTCGTGAGGTGCAGATTTTAAGGGAGTTGAAATGTCTGATATTGACATTCTTTATAAAATCATAAATGCATAAATGAACATCCAAAAAGTTAGATATAACCTGAAAGGCAAATAATAGTTTTTTTATTTTATTTTTTTTATAAACTTTTCAGGAATGTATGCATTTCACAAATTAGTTCGAAGTACAAGTCTTAGCTTGACTCTGTACTATATCCTGCTCAGCTGCTATACTGCAAAATGGTGGTCTTAATCAATAACCAAGCAATTCTGGTATTTTAATCAGGCTTTAATGAAAAACATAGATGATCTATTGACAAAGTCAAAACTATGTTTCTATTGGTGTGTGGTGGGGTGGAGCTGCCTTGCCAGCACTTACATTCAGTGCAAGAATATTGAAGCAATGGCTGATGAAGCTAAAATGTAGAATTTTCTGTAATAATCATTCAACCATTTAACTGCAAGTGTAACTCCTATCCCAGCTTACCTCCCTATTACAACTGCATCCAACCACTTTGTCATTACCGTAATTTATGTGCTAACACACCTGGCCCTAGTTATTGGTGCAAATGCTGTTGACTCTTGCATTAATAAACACTTAAATGTTTACAACAGAACACCATTATTCAATATGATTCAATTTAGAAATTCACCTTTTTCAGAATGTAAATGCAAAAGATAGCTAATTGTATTCACATCATTTTGTAGCAGTCTACCCTACTAGCATCCACCCCCTGAGAACAACACACAACTACCCACGTGTACACACTAACACCCGGAACACCCCCAGGTAGCCTCAGGGCTGTGGTATATTCCAAAAATGTTGGTTTTCATGGGTTGTCATAGAAACATCAGTGAACATTTCTTCCACACAAAGTCATTACAATAATTCTCAACCAAGAAGAAGGAAAAGAAAAAAAGAAAAAACAGAACAAAAACAAAAACAAACATGCCCTGTTTTCTGTTTCTTGATCTTGTTTTTGCAGTGTTGGTTTTCCACGACCTGGTGCACTTGGTCTCTCTCAAGCATGAGATATACCTCTTTCTGTCTATCCACATACCCACTCCCCATCTGATGATCAACAAAAATAAAACACTCTGACCACTCTGAGGACATTGTGTTTGTGTGTGACATGAGAGGAGAACATGTGTGGGAGAATATGAGAGTGTATGTCAAGTTCTGTGTCAGTGTTGCGTGGGGGCTGCAGTCTGTAGCAGTGGGTTTGGGACTATCTGTATCCACCCCCTATTTTATGTCTGTATGTGTTACAGTAAGAGATGTACTCTATCTCAAACATCCATTGAATGATTCACCCGGCAAATGGGGTTCTGTGTGTTTCTTTGTGAAAGTGTGTGTTTATTCACACATTTAATGGACCACACGGTGAAGAAAGTAGGTGAGCTGGCAAATACAGAGGTTGGACTCAGTGAAGATGAAAGAATACACATGCAGATTACAGGAGTTATGGGGCTGAGAAATCCACCTGAATCATCCATCTCGATTTAACTGAATGCTTTCAAAGATAAACAAACACAGTGGAAGATACATAGATAAAAATGTCTGAAGGTTTCTATTTTAGAGTTATTGTAGGTATTTTCTCAGTCACTATTTGTATTTGAAACTGAGTCTTAAGTCCTCTTGAACTCTCCTCAGTAGTGTTAATTTATTTTTGGTGCAATTAAACACAACAATCAAGTGAAGTTTATGTTTGTTTTCAAATGGAGTAAGATAATTGCTGTAGTAAAGGTAAAAGCAGTGAATGCCATCTATGTTGGACCACTATCTTCTTTTCTTAGTTTATCTTAAATACCTGGGTTATTGGGGTTAAATCACTTTATTCATTTACTTTATTTAGCCATTAGCCGACCTTTAAACTAGGATTTTCAAACAGAAATGGGGTTGCAGTCCTTTCTTTCCAGTGTAAAAGGAACAAACCAATCTTTATCACACTATTATGATGCCTTCCTTGCCCATCCCTTCATTACATAATAATAATAACAATAATAATAAGGAGAATAAGAATAATAATAAGAAATTTTATTAGAAGTGTCTTTTAGGACACTCATTATGCATCATTAATAGAGGCACCACCAATAGGACATATTACAGAAAAGAAGATGTAAAAATTAGGTGAGGTCCAAGAGCTATGTACAAATTAAGTTTATTTTAAAAAAGGAGAACTGTCTATGGATCAACATAAAATGTAGTGATTCAAGTTTTAACAAAGCTAATTTTTTTTATCTTGGGGGTGGGGGATATCTAATTAGAGTGATAGCAGACTAATTTAATTTCAGTAATGATTACTTTTATACAGGTTTTACAACATATTTACTTATAGCTTTACATTGATTGGGGTTTTATTTGTTTACATGATTTATTTTTAACTTTTAGTTTCTAAATTAAGATATTTTTCAAAATTATTGATTAAATAATCTATACCTTGCTCATTATTTGCTCAGCCAATAGACATCCCAGTCTTCAAAATCAAATGCACCAATGCCCTTTTTCATGTTGATTTGCATATTTTTAATGCTTTTTTTTTTTCTTCATTTCATTGTTTCCAAAGTTTCAACCAAACCTTCTGGTGATATTGTAGGGATTAAGTGATATAAAATTTCACTCTGTCAGGTGAGCACTCAGGGTCAGATTTACTAAAATCCCAATTTGCGAGCAGTAATTTCCGTGTGCGATCTAGAAATTTGCGCGTGGGGCCGAACCACAGTTTACAGGTGATGGACTAAGAGTGATTGGATGAATGGGCTGCACGTGCAAAAATGTTTGAGACTCCATATTTACATAAGGGTTTTGGGTGTGACACGATTTGCAGCATGGTGAGTTTGGAGAGAAATCACGACCTACACGGCAAAGACACTAGACTGCCACACACAAAAATGCTATATGGGATCAAATTAAAGAAAAAGTTGATGCTGTTGGCAAAATGATGCGAACGGGTGATGAAATAAACAGATGGTAAAAAGACTTTAGAAGATAAACAAAAGGAAAATTGGCATATGATAAAACAGGTGGAGGTGTGTATAAATGTGACACAGTCTCTTGTTTCTAATACAGGCATAATTTTTTTTCACAAGGATTTGTAATAAATTGACCCACTTACAAGCCAGCTGTCTAAAGAACTTGGAGAACAGAAGCCTGTATTTCAAAAATAAAAGAATCACGCATTGACTTGAGATATGGGTGTAATCATTTGCTCCTATTACTCTAAGAAATCCAGCTACTGGGAAAAAACGAAAACTTGTCTGGTCTCAGTAAATGTTTGGATATTTCCTGCTTGTGACAATAACCATAACCATGTGTGCAATTACGCACACAGAGTTTGCACCTTCTTTTGAAATGTGTTAAATATGCACTACCAGTCAAAAGTTTGGACACACTTTTCCATGAAATCCAATGGGAAAGTGTGTCCAAACTTTTGATTGGTCATATACGCACAGTCTGGTCCCTCCCCAAGCACGGCTCATAGACCCCTATGATGACGACCAACCTGGGCATGAATGTTCCCTTGCCCGGACGCGGGTTACCGGGACCCCCCTCTGGAGCCAGGCCTGGAGGCGGGGTACGAGAGCGAGCGTCTGGTGGCCGGGCCTTCGCCCATGGGGCCTGGTCGGGCTCAGCCCGAAAGGGTTACATGGGCCCCACCTCCCGTGGGCTCACCATCTGCGGGAGGAGCCGTAGGGGTCGGGTGCAATGTGAGCTGGGTGGCAGCAAGGGGCGGGGACCCTGGCGGTCCGATCCCCGGCTGCAGAAGCTGGCCCTGGGGACGTGGAACGTCACCTCTCTGGTGGGGAAGGAGCCTGAGCTTGTGCGCGAGGTTGAGCGGTTCCGACTAGATATAGTTGGACTCACCTCGACGCATGGCTTGGGCTCTGGAACCAGTACCCTCGAGAGGGGCTGGACCTTCTTCCACTCTGGAGTTGCTCATGGTGAGAGGCGCCGAGCAGGTGTGGGCATTCTCATCAGCCCCCAGCTTGGTGCCTGCATGTTGGGGTTTACCCCGGTGGATGAAAGGGTAGTTTCCCTCCGCCTCCGGGTGGGGGGACGGGTCCTGACTGTTGTCTGTGCTTATGCACCGAACAGCAGTTCAGAGTACCCACCCTTTCTGGGGTCCTTGGAGGGAGTGCTGGAGGGTGCTCCTTCTGGGGACTCCATTGTTCTGCTGGGGGACTTCAATGCTCACGTGGGCAATGACAGTGAGACCTGGAGGGGAGTGATTGGGAGGCATGCCCCCCCCCCTCTGAACCCAAATGGTGTTTTGTTATTGGACTTCTGTGCTCGTCATGGATTGTCTATAACGAACACCATGTTCCAACATAAGAGTGTCCATATGTACACCTGGCATCAGGATTCCCTGGGCCGCAGTTCAATGATCGACTTTGTAGTCGTATCGTCGGACCTGCGGCCACATGCCTTGGACACTCGGGTGAAGAGGGGGGCGGAGCTGTCAACTGATCACCACCTGGTGGTGAGTTGGCTCAGATGGTGGGGGAGGAAGCCAGTCAGAGCTGGCAGGCCCAAACGTGTTGTGAGGGTCTGCTGGGAACGTCTGGCTGAGTCCCCTGTCAGAGCGAGCTTCAACTCCCACCTTCAGCAGAGCTTCGAACATGTCCCGAGTGAGGCGGGGGACATTGAGTCCGAATGGGCTGTGTTCCGTGCCTCTATTGCTGAGGCGGCTGGAGACAGCTGATGGGTACCGACGGGCTAAGCGGCATGCGGCTTCGGCTGTTGCCGAGGCAAAAACTCGGGCATGGGAGGAGTTCGGCGAGGCCATGGAGAAAGACTTCCGGACGGCTTCGAGGAGATTCTGGTCCACCATCCGGCGGCTCAGGAGGGGGAAGCAGTGCTCCATCAATACTGTGTACAGTGGAGGTGGGGAGCTGCTGACCTCAACTCGGGACGTTGTGGGTCGGTGGAGGGAATACTTCGAAGACCTCCTCAATCCTACCAACACATCTTCCCATGAGGGAGCAGAGCTGGTGGACTCAGGGGTGGACTCTCCTATCTCTGGGGCTGAAGTCGCTGAGGTGGTCAAAAAGCTCCTTGGCGGCAAGGCCCCGGGGGTGGATGAGATCCGCCCGGAGTTCCTTAAGGCTCTGGATGCTATGGGGCTGTCCTGGCTGACACGCCTCTGCAGCATCGCGTGGACATCGGGGGCAGTACCGCTGGATTGGCAGACTGGGGTGGTGGTCCCCCTTTTTAAGAAGGGGGACCGGAGGGTGTGTTCCAATTACAGGGGAATCACACTCCTCAGCCTCCCTGGTAAGGTCTATTCAGGGGTCCTGGAGAGGAGGGTCCGCCGGATAGTCGAATCCCGGATTGAGGAGGAGCAGTGTGGTTTTCGTCCTGGTCGCGGAACAGTGGACCAGCTCTATACCCTCTCTGGGCTCCTGGAGGGGGCATGGGAGTTTGCCCAACCAGTCTACATGTGCTTTGTGGACCTGGAGAAGGCATTCGACCATGTCCCCCGGGGGCTCCTGTGGGGGGTACTCCGGGAGTATGGTGTACCAGACCCCCTTGTACGAGCTGTCCGGTCCCTGTACGACAGGTGTCAGAGCTTGGTCCGCATTGCCGGTAGTAAGTCGGATTCGTTTCCGGTGAGGGTTGGACTCCGCCAAGGCTGCCCTTTATCACAGATTCTGTTCATAACTTATATGGACAGAATTTCTAGGCGCAGCCGAGGGGTTGAGGGGATCCGACTTGGTGGCCTCAGGATTGGGTCCCTGCTTTTTGCGGATGACGTGGTCCTGTTGGCTTCGTCTGGTCGTGATCTCCAGCTCTCGCTTGAGCGATTCGCGGCCGAGTGTGAAGCGGCTGGGATGAGAATCAGCACCTCAAAATCTGAGACCATGGTCCTCAGCCGGAATAGGGTGGATTGCCCTCTCCGGGTCGGGAGTCAGGTCCTGCCTCAAGTGGAGGAGTTTAAATATCTCGGGGTCTTGTTCACGAGTGAGGGAAGGATGGAGCGTGAGATCGACAGATGGATTGGTGCGGCTTCTGCAGTAATGCGGGCTCTGCGCCGGTCTGTCATGGTGAAGAAGGAGCTGAGCCAGAAGGCGAAGCTCTCGATTTATCAGTCGATCTACGTTCCTACCCTCACCTATGGTCATGAGCTGTGGGTCGTGACCGAAAGAACGAGATCTCGTATACAGGCGGCTGAAATGAGTTTCCTCCGCAGGGTGGCCAGGCTCTCCCTTAGAGATAGGGTGAGGAGCTCAGTCATCCGGGAGGGGCTCAGAGTAGAGCTGCTGCTCCTTCGCATCGAGAGGAACCAGTTGAGGTGGCTCGGGCATCTGGTCAGGATGCCTCCTGGACGCCTCCCTGGTGAGGTGTTCCAGGCACGTCCCTCTTGGAGGAGACCCCGGGGAAGACCCAGGACACGCTGGAGGGATTACATCTCTCGGCTGGCCTGGGAACGCCTCGGGATCCCCCCCGCAGAGTTGGCAAATGTGGCTGGGGAGAGGGAAGTCTGGGCTTCCCTGCTTAGGCTGCTGCCCCCGCGACCCGACCCCGGATAAGCGGCAGAAGATGGATGGATGGATGGTATACGCACAGTTTCTATGAGCAAATTAATCTCAGTTTTGATAGATCATATTGTGGCTGCTAAATTACTATATTTATATTTTCTCCTTCCAACACATGCAAAACATTTCTTTCTCCCTAATGCTATAAAAACAAAAAGCAACAAGAAGTTACCATACCCATACTTATACTTAATTTGAAATTATGTGACATTTAGCTGCAGAACCATTAAAAATCTAATTATCTTACATTTGAAAAGATAATTGCCAGAAGCCAGTAAAAAGAATAACGATAAAAAACAGAATGACGTTATGACAGAAGAGAGAGGAAAGACAATAAAGGCAAGAATCTAACAAGATACTAAAATGAAAGAAATAGTTGATGAGGGGAGGAACTCCTGTGAAGTGAAGCCAGCAAAGGAGAAGTCCGCAGTTTAAACACTTATACCAAGAGATGGACGTAGATAGAAAGAAGCATGTGCCCTCTGGAAAAGAGAGATGGACAGAGAGAAGGAAAGATAGAGAAAAAATTTGATAAAACATGAGAGGTAGATAGTGGTGAAGAAAGGAAGACTGACAGAAAAAGTGAGAAACTGAGAGTGGGAGGACATGGCACATTGAAAGGTAGGACCTTCATTATGCAATCAGGACAGACAAGAGAATAACACACAGCGAAACACACATAGACTACTAACATGCTCTTGTTTGCACGCCTACACACCCAAAACACACAGAAGCACAGATGTAAGCTAATTCAGAGAGGATTGCCTAAATTACACAAGGCAGAATTTCTCTCGCAAATGACAGCTCGCTCTCTAATCTGCTGACCTTTGGACGGGGTGAGGACATCGCCTCAGGGAGAATGTGAGGGAGACAGAGAGAGAGCAGGGAGAGGAAATGTACTGACCATGATGCCTGTGAGCAGACACACTCCTTTGCCACAATATGTGTGAGGAACCATGTCTCCATAGCCGATGGACAGGAAAGTGATGGAGATAAGCCACATGGCTCCGAGGAAGTTACTGGTCACATCCTGAGCATCGTGATACCTACAAAAAAAACCCCCATTTAGTGGATAAAGTCTGCCAATAGCAAAAGTTATAAATAATAGCAGAAAAACAAAAGGGCCCACTGGCTCTGTCTGCAAATGTGGGCATCACAAATAAACACGTGCTCTGACAAAGAACATAATACATTACTGTATTTGTTGCCTCCATCATTCCTACCATACACGCAACACTGTTACCACAGCAACCAAAGCTAGTGCAGATCTGATGACACAAAGTTCTTAAAAAAAAGCCATTCAACAGATAAATGAAAAATTTAGCCTTGAATGTTTGCAATAGTTACAGTACATTGACTCTCCAAGTTCTGGCACAAAGACACCTACATCCAAAGTCTTATATTAACTTGCTTGAAGCATTTAATTGTATTTTAACTTTTGGTTTGGAGAGGAGAGAAAATGCCAATTAAAGTTAATTGTGGACCAAACAAAGGCTTCTCAGCACATGGCCAATGGTGAAGGTAATCAAGCATATTAACCAACTGACATTTTCCCTAATTTCCTAAATGATCTCCAAAAGCATTTGAACATATCAGACAAGTGAGTCATTTTTTGCCTTCCACATGATGGCGCATAAATAGTATTAAACAAGTCAGAAAATGTGCAAATCAACCTTTAATTGGAAGAGAACAATGTCATTGTTTGCAACAATATTCTTCAAAAACAGAGACATGCGTTTGCAGGTTATTTCATTTTCAGTCTGGATGCTGGATCGAAGACAGGCTGATTTACAAACAGTCTACACAACAATATGTTTACTGCTGTATTAAGGACAGTGAGTTTTATTGTGTGTAAATAAAAAAACAAGATTTCAGCAGCAGTACAAGCAATATTTTTTTCCCCTGTGTGTGGCTGCTTTGGTCCATTATCTAGGATTCATGAGTGGCCTAAAGTAAATGTTATGAAAGATTACAGCAGTGTAACAGGTTGACAAAAACATTTTTAAGTATGATATTTTTCTTTAATAGTTCTCTTTTAACCATCAACGTATAACTTTTCATTTGATGAGCTGACTTTATGTAGGGCTGCTGTAATGAATGTAATATGGTTGTTTCTTTTGTGTGGTATCGTAATTTATGGGGCATGTTTATGTCATGCCGCCCTTTTAACTGCCCGCTCTATGGTTTAATAAAATCAGAATCAGAATGCTTTTATTGTCATTACATGGATCACATACAAACAAATTGCACTGTCTCTCCTACAGACAACTGGACACATACACAAACATTCACATTTATTCCCTTTAATACCCCTCACACCCCCATCCCAAACCCAAACATTAAGAATAAGCTGTAAAACACTAACAAACAATAAAACCAATATAATAAACAATAACAGTAATAAAACGATAAAAATGAGGAAAGTGCATAAACTGAGGTGGGTGATAGCAATATTAGGTGCAGTTTGCACTAAAGCGCATTAATCAGTTATTACTGTTGGTAGTAATATACGTGGCTCTGACTGCTGCTGGGTAGAAACTACTTGACTAAGTGTGTGTTTCAAGTTACTTATAGTGTTTAGAAGAGGGCGTCAGAGTGACCAGGTGGGGAAATGGTTAGGAGATGTCTTTCACAATAGAAGAAGCTTTTTTTCAACTTATGGAGCGGTAGATGTCATCAAGAAAAGGACAGAGAAGAGCCACTGATCTTCTGGGCTGTTGACACTCTGAAGAGCAGCTTATTCAGCTGCAGCAGCAGCTTCCAAACCGAGAGGTGATGGCATAAGTTAAAACACTTTCCACCGACCAACTAAGGAAAGACTACAGCAGGTTTGGAGGCAGATGGGCTTTCTTCAATGCTCTGAGGAGGTAGAGCCTCTGTCCGTCTGTCAACAGCAGCTGTGTCTCCAGACCATTTGAGATCCTGTCTGATGATCAGTCCTAGAAATGTTAAACTGGGAACCTTCTCTATTGCCGCATCCCCCAATCGCCAGTAGCACAATTCCTCCATCTTTTCATCTGAAGTCAATAACAAGCCTTTTGGTCTTTCTGATGTTTAGGAAGAGTTTGTTATTAAAACAGATTTGGGCTGGTTGCACCTCGCCTCTATAAGCAACCTCATTCCCGTTTGAAACGAGGTCTCCCACAGTTGTGTCGTCTGCAAATTTTAGAGCCTAATTAGCAGGGTGGTGTCATGAGTAAAAAGTCACAAGTGTACAGGCTGTGGAGGAGCAGACTGAGTACACAGACCTGTGGTGCTCCTGTACTGAGTCTCACAGCCTGCGGCCGCTAACTGAGTCAATCCAGGATCCACCCACAAAGATGTTTGCTGAGGCCAAGGTCCAGCATTTTTGTGTTCAGCTGTAAACAGCAGATTTTTCAGCTATTATAATGAATCTTATTAAATGTTAGTGGAAAAATCCTGTCTGACCCAACTCTTGGTATGGATATGTAAAACTAATTTAATTTTTTAAAAAGAAACCATATTTAATTATATTATTAACTGGTATTGCAAATTTGGTTTTAAAAAAACATTGCTTCCTCTTATTATGACTGAAAGGAAAAGAAAAAAAATACGGCATAAAGAAAACATTTTCATTCCTGTTTTCTTTTTTTTTTAATGCACATATTATGGTTAACAATCATACTCATAATGTGAAGCATCCTGAAAAATGATCACTAATACTGTTAGTACTGCATTAGGTATCTGAAAAGAGAACGTAGAGGGAACATGGAACCAGTGACTGAAAGACATTTCAACACTGCGGAAACCACAACTCAAAACAAATACTGGTCATGTTGGATTTAGATTCAATCGCTTGCCAGATGCAGGTAATTTTGTTGTAAAACACCTTACCTATTAAACTCCAACACACATTAAAATGGCCCAACTTCTGCACTGACCTCTCACAAACTCGTACGGTCCAGGCAGCAATGATCCACAGAGAGATGCTGAAGACCAGCAGCACCGTCCCGGGGCAGATAGTCATGAGGGTTTTCATTACAAACCGTGTGTTAAAATGGACCTGAAATACACACACACACACACACACACATGCACACTCAGTAAAATTATACTGTTTCACACATGTCATCTGTAGTAATAGTAAATTCCACCCAGGATTTCCCATGCAGAGTGCTTTTTCTCATAAAGACTTGAAGGTTCACTAATTAAGTCTTTAGAACAGCTTTTGAGATGTTGGAACTCAGAGATTCTCACTGTAATGGGGGTCAAGATCAGATCTTGCTCCATGACTCGGGTCAAGCTGCACAGTGTCTTTGCGTAACTTGCCTGTTTTATAGAAGTTATTATACTCGACTCACTTGTCAATAAGAAGCAGACCATCAAGTTCTGGCAGATGGATTCTGTGATGGTTGAGCCCTTAAAGGGTCAGCCATATGATAAATGACTTGTCATTTTAAAGCAGCTCTTTAGTGGCAGCTTTAACTTCCTTCTTTGTCTCCAAGAGCCTGGGGGTCAGAGCAGTACCGTTGCACATATACTAAGAAAGTGCTAGATTACTCATGTTAGGTCTATTCCATCTCCACTGCTGCTCACCCCTCTTCTAAGTAGTTTGCACATTTCTACAATGAGCTACATCCCTAAATCCTTATAACATTGATTGGTTAACTTCATTATGAACCTGGCACCAATCTTTTATTGGAAGACTTGTACACATTTTTCCTCCACTCATATTCCAATTTCATTCTAGTCTTTCTTGTCATGGCCCATTTGAGCTATATGCGATATCATTTTCCTATTTCACTCCGCCTCCTTATATTGTATTATGAAACACACAGCATAGCTTACAAAAAAGAAGATGAATTACGGCAGAGAAAAAGAAACATGCACTCTATAAGGTCAGGAGAGAGAAGAATATCTGATACCTAAAGATGGAATAGAGGGTACAGGAGAGACAGACTGGATTAAGAGGAAGGAGCACTTGACCTTAATACCTTTACAACTCTCTTACGTCACTCCAGCTAAATTGTTGACAATGGCGTTCTTGACAGCATGTTGTACAGGCACACATGCAAACAAACAAATAAACAAACAACATGAAAAAAAATGCTTCTGACCTTATTTAGGGCACCTATACTCCTAGAGGAGGCATCAGTGAAGAGTTTGCTGTGAAGAAGCATGACTCTGGCAATGAGGTAGAGGCGCAGGAACATGGGCACACTCAGCACCATGTCCAGGTCAGCCTCGGCCTGTGAAGGTGCATATGAGAATGCCAGCCGTGCCCGCCACTGAAATTTAAAGTCCCCAGGCACAGGATGCACAGCAGACACCAGCAGCTCCAGAGCAATCAGCAGAACCCTCTCCATTGTCATGGCGATGCGCCAGTCATCCGCTCCATTGTCGATGACAAACAGCTGCAGGGGCAGGAAGGGCATGAGAAGAGTCAAATGAGCAAAGGTGCAGCACTTCTTTTAATTCGTCCCTGTTAAACCTTCACAATGATCCTCTGTTGGCACAGTCCGCTGCTGGACAGAGTGGGACTGATGCAATGATTATAGAAACCTGCAGCAAATCAGACTAAATGTCTTTCCTGAAATGGAGAGCTACATCTATTTAATCAGCAGTTCATTCGCCATACAGATCTTTGGCTTGCTTTCATTTAACCTGCAAGGCTTGTCTTGCTAAAATTAAATCAGAGTTGCTGAGTCATCTGGAGCATTGACTCTTATGTAAAACATGTTTCTAATTACCAAAATATCACTATTTATTTAGTTCTACTCTACTTTACCACATCTACCACTGCTCTATTGCTTCTGTTGGTTTATAATAGGCATGAGCCTCGCAATTATGAGCAGATTAGGGCAAAAGGTCCTGATGCCCCTTCTAATGAAAAACCAGAAGTTCTCCCCAACGACTGGCTTGCATAAATTTGGAAACTAATTAGTCTGGAAAATTACTGTATAATATAACATATTGTAAACTCTGATGTAATCATGAATACAAACTATTTTGTTTTTAATTTCTGAAAGACTGTTTCCCTGCTCATCAGCCTCAGACCAGCTTGATCTAGTACTTATGACCCCCCCCCCAAAAGAAAAAGATTTGAACATGCGGGTGAATACATTTTCAAATCCATGACCACAGGGCACCTTGTTTGCTCTATTAAAATGATTGAATCATGTTTGTAAGAAAATATACAGACGTACTTGCCACAAATAAGCGTCCCACTGCTGACTTTTTTCACAAATTGTAACAAATTAAGCAAATAAGTGACAGTGCCATGGTGATTTTAGTCTGTTAAAGTAAAATCAGAAAAAAAAATCCATTTAACTACTCAAGGATGTTAAAATATACCAAAACAGTTTAGTTTGACTGAAATTGCACTTTAAGAAATTGCTCAAAAACTGGCTAACACAGCAAAATAATCGGGTTCTGAGTTACATTTCTTTATCATCTACATGTTCAGAGCAATAAAGCCATAAACTGAATCATTCATATCTGTCATTTCTTTAAAACGTTTGATATAACTAAAAATGGTGTCCTATAAAATGCTGTCACTACAAGCACCAAAAATAGATTAAAAAAAAAACCCCAAACAACAACAAAAAAATACAGCTTTTTGTAAGTGTTTTGGTACTGGAGCAGACATTATTGTCAAATCTGTTGTTTAAACAAGCCACAAGGTTTGCAAGCAAAATAAGGGGGATAGGGTAGGCTCAGTCTGCTTTTATTGCTTCCTGGTAACTTTCAAACAATACATTACAAAATTATGGCCTAAAATGTATTCTGATTAAAAATCCAACCATTGTTGTCATGGACACCATGGACTATGGACTGTTTGTAAAAGGTTAGTTGTGAACACAACACGTTATGACAGAACTTGGTCATTTCCCAGTTGACTTTACTTTTTCTAAGATAAGATAAGATTTCTAAGATAAGAAATAGACCATGACAAGGGTTATAATAGACCAATATGAGAGCGCTGTAGGTTAAATTAATGGAAATGTAACTTTAGGTCTGTTCAGTTTTGGTTAGAGAAACTTTTCTATGTCCTTGTTACTGTTTCGAAATTAAATGTATTTTTCCAGACATGAACAGAGACTGAGGTTACAGTATTGGCTGTGTTATTTGATTCAGTCATTCACCAAAATATGTTTAAATTAAAAAATGTTGCATTGGGGCAAATCAAGATAGATAAATTAAAAAGCCTGTTGTATATACATCTCTCTCTCTCTCTCTCTCTCTCTCTCTCTCTCTCTCTCTCTCTCTCTCTATATATATATATATATATATATATATATATATATATATATATATATATATATATATATATATATATATATATATATATAAATTTATATACTACTGGTGATCTCTGGAGGAATTGATCTCAACAAAATGTATTATTTATTGTCCTCCCCAGTACTAAATGTCTGCTCTCTCAATCTGTGTTACTTTAATTGCAGTTTTCCCTCCTTTTATGTGGATGTTTTGTGTTTGTAATTGCTGTGGTTACTCTTGATATTGTTACCAAAGCTGCCGTTACAAGGAAGTGGTAAGAACAAGTTTCATTGCATGCGGCCCTCCTCCAGACGGTGCTGACAGGAACTGGGGGAGAAGGAGGGGATGCTTGTGGGACTAATGAGAGGTGAAAGTGGTGGAAAGAGATGGATGAAGTGTACAGAAAATGAAGAGCTACATAGTAGTGATGAAATATCTGGAAAATGACAAATCTGAATAACTTGGGACTTTTCTGTAAATGTATCACACAAGTTCAGATGAATCAAACACCTGTATAAAAATTTTTAGCCATACTGGTGTAGGATGGATAAAGGGCTGAAATTGTGTTGTGCAGGAACACCATTTTTCTCTTCTTAAATTAAATCAGAGCATTACAACTCTATAATGTCTCCAAGGTATATTATTGCTGTGGACAGAAGAGGTTAAAGACAGAGTGAGAGAAGCAGAAAACACAGACCAAACAGAAAGGTTGGGGCACAGGGAGAGAAATGAGGAACTCCCCTGCTGTAAATCAGCTGAGCTTACCAGATGCTGGACTGCCTGGAGATACAGCCAGTGCTCTAACAATTGCTCTGTACAACATGATTCATCTCAAGGGCTTTTAACCCACACAAACATTTATTTAGGAAAGCAAAACAAGTACAAAAACAGGTCAAGCTTCAGAGCAAGCGGGCATGACAGTTGTGTCTCTAAGCCAACTGATCGCTGTCATGATGAAGTCAGACTGCAGCCCTGCCACTTCCTCAACCACTTGTGGATGTGCACACTACAGAATTCATCATTATCTTCATCCTGCACAGCAGGCTGCTGTGTTTTCCTTGTTACTCTGTTGTTACATGTGTGTGCACACATGGTGATGACATGCGTGCACATGTGTAGCCTACACACACAACTGATCCATTGTGTAAGCTGTCATTTGAACCAGAGGGTCAAACGCTGGCTGGATTCTTTAATGATTTCGGAGAGGATCCATGTGCATACATTTGCATGTGTGTGTGTGTGTGTACGTACTGTACTTGTGTGTGTTTGTATATGCCTGAGTGAGTTCGAGAGAGAGTGCGCAGACCCAGCCTCGTCATGGTGACTGTTGCCAAGGCGACAACATCAAAGAGCAGCCAAGCTTAATTAGGATCCCCAGTGAAGGAGAAAAAGAGAGTCAAAAAGAGAGAAGTGCAAGGAGAGATGAGAAAAAAGGAGGAACAAGAAAAAAAAAAAAGCAAGGTGTGTGACAGTGAGTGAAAAGGTACAGAGAGGACACGTTGTCTAATGCTTGTGTTCTCTTCAGAGATTTGCAAAGGTTTACATATATGTGGCTGCTCATATTTTGGGGAGAAAAATCTATTCACACTGTCATATTTGGCAACAAGAAGCTGTTCTCCAAAACGTACGCACCTAATATGCTTTTAGAGTTGTTTTTTTTGGCTTAAAATGAAATGTTGACAGTTATGTTTTAGCAAAGTCTTGTTTCACTGCAATGTCCTAATGCAACAAAATAAGTTTCTGTGTTTGTGTCACTTAAATTCATATATATTCATTTGAACTGGCCTTCTGTCCAACTTGTCGTTTTTTCTCCTTCCAACATCTTCCACTCTATTTATTCTAGCTCAAAATGACATTTCTCCAAATCAAAACGGAGGTGATCCAGTTTCCAGTGCCACTGGAGGAAATGAGCGCTTCTCCCTTCCTCTTCTCTCCGTCCTCCCCTCCTGTCCTGTGCTCCAACACACTCTTGCTGTTGGTCTTTTCCTGGCTAAATCGCCATGAGGAAGGGATAAATAATTAAATTCCATTAGGAGAGTAATCTGTCAATGGGAATGAGTGAATGCCATTGCCCCTACATGAACAGAACAGAGGCAGGGCATGACGAAGGACTGCACGGAGAAATTAGTCTAAAAATGGTTGCAAATGTGTATTACATTATATGAAGATTAAAATTGGAATATGCAGATGTGTACAATGGTTACAGTAGAATTTTGGATAAGAAAAAGCAAATGCAACATTCTGATTTAAAGCAATTTTAATTACACAGATTAAAAAAAAAATCCAATATATTATAAAACTAATAAACTACCACTCAATCATTTTAAACATTTTTTTTTACCTTAATAACTTTTGTTGTATTATCTTTTGTATTATTTTGTTGAACTAAATTTGATCATAAATTATAAAATGAGAATACAGCTGAGAGAGATTTTAGGTGGGGTTTTGATACTCTTCTGGTCAGAACTCCACACAGGTCCACAAATACATGCTGCATTTAAATCCTGCTGGAAAACTGGGATGTCTCAACTTATGGTGCATTTAAGTTCTATTTAAGGGTGGGAAACATATATTTCATTCTGAGCAGACTAGCTGGACTTCTTCCTTTCGAGCATTTATCAACTGTACTGTAAACTCCACATATAAAAAGACTGTTTTACAAAGATCACGATGACTTGCAGCATACAGCCAGTTCAGACAAAAAAAGGAGCAGCTCATGCTGTGGAGTTGGTGGAAATCGAATTGCCAAATTTGATGAAGTTTAATACTTCTAACAACTCTGACTTTGGAACATTATTATTATATTAAAATAACGGTTCTGAAATACAAAGTGGTTACACTTATGCTAGAAACAAATACAAATGAATAAAAGAATAAAGAATAATAAATAAATAAATAAATGGAATAAAGAATGTTTTAGCTTTAGCTATAATATTCTCTTTCAAGTCAAAAAAGCTAAAATAAATGGTTTTATATTGGGAAATCAATTTAATAATCACAAATAATTCTTGAAGAAATCAGACTTATAGGTTTAGAGGTGAAATCAGTCCTTGGTTGTAAAGTCAGTGAACATAACTTTCACAGTTCAAGTGCAAATCCATTTGTTGAAGTTCAGCTTGCTTCAGTCTCTCCCCCAGTCATTTCCTCTCTTTCCTGGCATTCAGGATTCCTTCTTTTACCTTTGTCCTGTCCACTTTCAGATGGTGTCAAGGTCTTTGCATTCTTAAATGATTGTCTTCATTGTGGCCCAGTGACTTTTTAGCAAGTTGCTTTTGTTGAGCCAGTCAGTCAGTTGCCTGTCCTCTGTCCTGCACCATTACCTTCCCTTCAGGCTAAATTTCACATAACCCACCTCCTACCTACATCCACCTTCATTTCATGCCCAAAGGGCTTTATTAGAAGTCCCTGTCTTCCTATCTCAGCCCTACCAACACCAGCATCTGGACTCCAGTGTTTAATCCTATTCCTGCTTTCATCAATGGACAATGACTTTGCACTTGAGTCTACCTACCAAACATATTCTAATTCTGTAAATAAGGAGCTACTATTACCCCCCTCTAATTGATTTGTCCTTATTAAACTATTATCAGAGGAGGACAAGATGGAAAATAGACCAGAGATGCAGATAACCTTAAAGAAAATACAACAGTAGTGATGAACCGCCGTCATTGCCAAGTGTGCATGTTTGCTTATGTCAATTTCTACTAACATTTCATCCGGAGCAACTGGGATATCCCGCAAAGTGTTAGCAGCGGTAGCTTAAGGCTACTTATGAATCCACAGGAATACGAGATGTCCTTGTTTTTCACAGCGCTGAAAGGGGGCACACTCTGGGATCATATGATGTTAACACATGGCTGTTGCTTAAAAAAGCACGCATTTAGCCATTGACTTTAAATACAGAACAAGGGCTCTTTCAACAACACGTTTGTGAACATTATGAAACTAATTACTCACCAAAGAGAGGGGCATGAGAAGTAAGAAGTCTGTAGGAGTTGTCTATCTATGTGTGCATGTTTGTGGAAGAGAGCTTAACACATAAAGAGAAGCAAAGGTCAGATAGCTGTTAAATCAACTTTGACATAAAGAACAAGCCCACGGGGAAGGATGAACAAGATCATGGGCAGGAAAAGTGTCTTATTTACTTTTATTTTAACAAACTGTGGCATCACATAGCAGAGGGCTAGGGACAGGAAAAGGCAATGAAAAGTAGATGGGACAGAAAGAGGGCACAACAAGGGTGAAGATAAGTGTGTGAAAATGATAAGCACAAAAGATAGGCTAAGGTGTCTACATGGGTTAAGGTGTGTGAGGTCTGACAGAACACTTTCCACCTCAGGCAGTTCCCTCTAATGTTCCATCTGCAGCCTGCTAAAGGAGTCTGTGACCCTTCAATTGTTCCCTTGCAATGATCTACCCAAGCAACCTCTTATGGTTCTCAGAGGCCAACACACCTTTGCAATCATATTATGTCCCTGATTGCAGACACTTTGAGTTAGAAATGTTATATACAGTTTCCACAGCCAGATTTGGCAAAAGCCATGTAGAGAATCATGAAAGGAGACTTGCACCGCATAATAGCAAGGACACGCACACATATGAATTCAGACAGCCCTGTCAAGACTAAAAAAAGATGCAGATGCAGACAAATCAGCCTCAAGTCTCCATTTCCCATGGGAAGGAGATAGACTAAACTTAGGTCTGAGAAAGAGACAGTCCTTATCACTGAAGGGGATGGTGACAGAGCATAAAAAGCATGCACACATTCTTTTACACATATAGTCGCAACTCTTGGGAATGTCTGTTTCCTGCAGCATGGAAATCCCTGGAACAGGGAGAAAATAAGTGGGGCGATCCAAACACTCAAACACACACACATACTTGGCACACAAGCACAGATTCACACATCCTGATATACATGAATATTCAAGGAGGATAACACACTTTCTCTGCCTGCAATTGCAGCACTGAGGGAACACCCTGTGGCTGCTTGTACACATGTAGTAGAAAGTAAGGAGAGAGTGAAAGGAAAAGGAAGTGTTGGAAAGTGTAAGACTAAAAGGAGAGGTTCATGACTCGGGTGTGTGTGTGTGTTATGCAGCCTGATTTACCACTAGAAATTCTAAAATGAAAAGTGACTAGGAGAGAGTAAGACAGAGGATTCCACTGGTGATGCCTGGAGACAAGGAATCTCCTTCATTCAGTCCAAATATGAAAGATAAGCTGTGTTCGTAAAAATCGCCAGAGGTGAGCATTAGATGAACGCCATCTGATAAATTAACATTTCTTGGAAATTAGTGAATGAAATTCCTACTAAATGTTCAGAGTCTAGAGCAGATGATGCAGTTTTCCACCAGCACATTTTGTGCCATTATCATTCAAGAGGCGGACAAAGAATAGTTTATGCTGTATGACATCATTAAATGACCAGCCAAGAATTTGCCATTTCCGGACTGGAGTCCACTTTAAATGAGAGAACAGAATCCATATGGAAGAACACCACTTTCTTTAGTTTCCTCTCGCCTGCTTAGGAGAGGCTGTTAGTACCAATCTGGTGTCTTCTTGATCAATGGAGCACCTCTAAAACCCTCCAAAAGAAACTGAATAACACAAGTCACTAATGCTTAAAGTGCACAAATGGACTGGAGAAACATCTCCTTCCCACACACTCTTTTAGCGTTTCTATTAGATTAATTTTAACAACAATTCAATTTTTCCTTTCAAGTATGCATTTCTTTCAAATGTAGGGGTTTAAAACGAACCCTTTTGCTTTAGAGTTATGTGTGTCTTGTTGCTGGGCATGTAAAAGTTTGTATGTGTGTGTGTGTGTGTGTCTGCATGTGCAAAGACAAGAAGGCATAACCTATGGAGATTTGGCAGATTTAGGATCGATGTAAAAGAATAAAACTTCTAATACATGCATACAGTACATAAATGTCCCTGAATGATCTCTCCGATTACCCTCTTAAAAATCGATTCATAGCAACCACTGTCTTTAAGTTGCTTTAATTGACCGATCTTTCAGTAGGCTGTTGTCTTTCAGTCTCTTTCCATTATGCCTGAGCAATCTCAGTCAATTGGTTTTGCTATTAAATCTAATGGCAACTGAATTCACAGGCCAGACATTATAATGTTATAAGGCTGTGGTAACTATTGCTGCCGAAAACCAAATTAATATACAGGTTTATGGCTGCTTTGAATCGTTCTAAACCCAGGTGCAGAGAATTTAAAAAGTCAAAAGCAGTACACATCAAGGGGAAGTCAAACACCTCACTCAGTGTTTGACACATCAGTTAAACATCTAACTCATTTCAAGAAAGACCAATTCATTCAATTCACTCTTGTTTCTCATTTCTCTGTGAAGATGTTGAGTTTTTCTTACCAAAGACAGATACAACACTAAATGATTTGTCACATGGTACTGTTGCCGTGGTAACAGTGTTTGAACAGATCCTGTTGTGACCATAACAGTAACAGCCATCGTTAGTGCAAATATGTAAATCAGATCAGAAATCATCAACATTTGACGGATTACTGGAGGACTTAAAAACATCATTTAAAATATTATAACAGTTTTGGATAATTTAATTTCAGCTGGTTTTCAAGCTATAGGTTAATAATTACAGAATGTGCCACAAGTCATAATCTCCTGCGACATGCAAAGTAAATTAAGGCAAATTAATTAAAAAATGTCAACAGGAGAAAAAACTTGAAAACAGAGATTTGATTTAAGAGAAACACAATAGAGGAAAGTCAGTGAATTGATCTAATATGTGAGTCTAATCAAATAATGAGTGAAGCAACTGATACTGATACAAGTGTTTGAAGTTTAATTAAATTAGCTCAGTTATTTGTTAAAGAGACAATGAAATAGCTGCCAATGAACTTTATGCAACATCACACTACATACATGTCAACTAATTGGAACAAACTATTCTTACTATCAAAGTGCTCAGATATCAGATATCAGAGTGCTCATGTTTCTCACCCGGCCAGAGTCAGCAGGGTCTGATGGCCGACTGCAGCACAATCTTCTGGTTTTATGCAAATCATACCGTGGAGTTGAAATACTGTAAACAACACACACACACACACACACACACACACACACACACACACACACACACACACACACACACACACACACACACTAAAAACAGAAAATTTTTTTTAAACAAAACAAAAAACACTTGAGAAATGTCTTCTTTTGCAAAGTAGTTTGTGAGAGGGCGGGCAATGTAGGAAAAAAAAACAATAAATATGGGGACATGTTACTTTCTATTTTTAATGTTGGCTTTTAATATTCGAAAATGAATTTTTTTTTTTCCTTGCATCTAGTTATTAAAATATACCGTTTCTTGAAAACTTAAATCAGCCACATTTAACAGACAAACTGAAACAAGTTAAGACTTCTGCTTCACCAGAAATCAGATCTTTGCCCAATTTCACTTTTCTTTTCAATAGCAGCTCTCCACTCATGTTTCTCCACCGTTCACCATTTTTGTGCTTCATCATTTTTTGCTTTGACCTCCATACTTCCAAGCTTGGGTGACTGTCAACTAATCAGCAATTATCTAACATTTTGCATGAGCTTTGCATTGGGTACGCTCCTTTTCAGTCAGCTGGGCGATGACCCGGGGAGAAGTGATAACAAACAGGTTTAAGTTAACCTCTTAAATGAAGGAAAAAGCATTTGATGGTAGAGAGGTCTTCCAAAACCAAAGGAAACTTGGGACTGTCAGAGCAATATGGATAGATAGATAGATAGATAGATAGATAGATAGATAGATAGATAGATAGATAGATAGATAGATAGATAGATAGATAGATAGATAGATAGATAGATAGATAGATAGATAGATAGATAGATAGATAGATAGATAGAAATTTATTTATGGGATATTTACACAAATATTTTTTTTTTTTAAAACTGTTAATTAAATAAGCGTTTCCTTCTCCAAACAGTGACTGTAACACAGCTGCTTACACTGATCATTGATCGCTACCATAACCTTCCTCCTGTGCACAAAAAACACTAAAATCATCTTCTTCAGTGTTGGAGTTAAACAGCCTCAGAATCACTTCATCAAACACTTTCTCAGTCTTTCTTTTGTCGTCATTTGCAATGTCACTTTCTTTTCTTGGCAAATTCGCCCTTGAGCTTGTGCTGTTCTCTTCATCACGCAGCCCCCTAAGATGTTACCCTGTAAAATTCAGTAAATTAACCACATCACTGTTTAAGCCAGGGTTCAAATCAAGTGAAAAAAAGGAGTGACTTATAGTCTGGAAATTATGGTAGACAATCCTCACTAGCTTTGTTTCTGCTTGTAGGTATAAAGGTTAAAAATTCCTGCACTAGCTAGAGAATTTGTTAAGAAACTGAAAACCAACATAAAACAGAGCTGGACTTGACCAAAACAGCAAATATGTTGGTGGATATTTGACTACTCTGAGCTGCAGTAAACAAGGGAAATCTGAAGTACAACCTCAAGCTACTTTGTTAAAAGTCTTTATTTTCTCCTGGCTAGAATCGTATTGTTGCAGAATACTGGATTTAAAAGCAAACACGTAAATATATATATAAAAAAAAACAAAAAAAAAAACAGGAATCCCAATGACTCAGGTGATGGAGCACAAAACAGAAAATGTTATGATTCAAACATTTCTCATGTCAGCTTCCTATTACTTATCCCTGCCACTTTTCACTGCATTGCTGAGTAATATAACCCTCTGAAACACTTTCACTTTGAGTATCAGCTGCACTTATTTGCACTGTGGCCCACTGGTGGAGAAAACAAACAAACAAAGCATCAAGAAAACAAAACCAAGCAACAAAAAACATATCACTGGATCCTGTTAACACTTTGATGGCAGTTTTAACCAAAATGAACTCCAACAAGTGACTGTAGCTTGTGACTGACAATTCACCTGCATCAGGGTCTTTTTGTTTACTTATATTTATTTATCAAGATTTAAACTATTAAAAACTAGTAAGACCTCTGTTTCTTTTCTTTAATGGCAATATAAAATTAGTCTTTAGAATCCATGAAAACTCTGAGTAAACCTTACACTATTGACCAGATGGATTATTTTATCTTTTTCATGATGAGCAAAATGTCTGTTCACTGATAGATCAGACAAGACAGTAAAGCTGAAGACATGGAAGAAGGAGAGACAATGGAGGACAAAGAAAAGACATATGGAAGGGGACAACAAGGGATGGAGAAAACCAATTCCACTCTGGAGCTGGTTCCAATTTTCTAAAGCTCTGGAATCATGTGGCACAAGGCGTTTTAGTGCCTCCATCGGTGCTGACAAGTGCTCGCCAGCTCACTGGCTACAAATAAACAATGTCTGACATGTGCGTCTGCTTTCTGCTGAAAGAGGTGATGCAGAGTGTGGCTCTATTTCATTCAGAAACATAACAATGACACAAGTCTTAAGATCTGCATTGGAAAGTCCAATGCGGATATTAAGAGAATACACACTTGGTTTAAGCGTGGCTTTCTCCACTCTTTTGGGGGCACCCAGTTACTCTTTACACCTGAACTTTTAGGTTTCTCACCAGTTGTCTAAACACGCTATAAAAAAATGTCCTTATGATGATAACCTCACATAAAAGTGAAGCGTTAAAATGCAGAATAACTCAACAACCTAGACTGCCATCATCTGTTGAACAACGTATGAACTTCAGGTTTTGATTCGCAGTCACTAGTTTCAGACTCAGAGGTCAGTGTTCACACCTAGTGTTTGGTGGAAATTCCTACATCTGAAAAAAATCTAAAAAAATAATATTTTTTAATGTTCATGCAGTCATTTTATAAACGTATAAATTAAAAATTGCAATAACAATCTGGTGGCAGACAGGGATACTCTCGGCTTGTGGAGATGAGAGCATTTGCACATGAGAGTACCGTCCAGATCAGTGCATTTAAAATCATGTACTGCAGCCAGTAACCCTTTCTACATGAATTCCTAGATGTTTTGGCCAAGTGAATAGTGTGTTTGGCCTTCTAAACTTAAAAAAAATTACTATCAATTACATTCAATAATTGAGACTAAGAGAAAACAGCTGCTGCTTGGCATTTGTTGCCTCATGTACCTTCATGTAGTAAGTGATACGAACAGAAATTAGCACGTAAAATTAGCGCTAGCGGTTGGTTTGTCTCATACCAACTGTTAGGCAGAAAATAAAATTTGCAGAGTGCCTGCCACCCTGATGACAACAGCGTATGTCGATCCTTTATGAGTAAACAGCACGGTCAGGAGGAAGTGCTTGCCGATGCACAGTTGTGAGAAATTGCTGAGGTCTGTGAACAGCAGCTGGAGCATGGACATTTGCTGTTGTTGTCAGTGGCATGTCGTTGGCCACTTTTGAATCTCTGTATCTCTCTATGTGTGTGAAACTTTCTGTTTATTCAACAATAACAAGTCACATTTTCTGCTATAAGACAATTTAACCATGTTTCTAGAAGGTGCTAATGATTAGGCAAAACCCTGTATGAGGTTGAAAGATTTTCCGTGACAAAGGAAGCCTAAGTGGTCCAAAGGAGTAGTTCTGTAATTTCTTTGTAATCAATGACTCATCGTTTTTGTGTGAAAAGGGCTCAATGAATTGTACTGTATGTGTGAAGTGTACACATTTATATCAATCATCTTTCCCAAACCAACAATAGCAATCCTGATTATCCCACCTCAAATTCCTGTAAACTCAACAAGTGTGACTAAAGACGACATGGCCTGGATGGTTTGAATAGTTTGATTGGCAAAAATAGACTGAAAGAAATAAAAAAACAACAACAATAAAGAAACCTGAGAGACACCCCTCTTTATGAAAAACCTTTGTAGACTGGCTGACTCCAATGTACGGGTATTTCTCTTTCTCTCATTAACTGGAAACCAATGCTTCACTCTCCGAAAGAAAAGCCGGAACAAACGCTCTACGTGATTTTTCTTTGTTTGATTTGAAACAATACATGTCAGTGTTACTTATTTCATATTTAAAATAGTCCCGCTAAACATGCGGCTACACCCAAAATGGCAAATTACACACAATTCTCAATCAATCAATCAATCAATCAATCAATCAATCAATCAATCAATCAATCAATCAATCAATCAATCAATCAATCAATCAACCAATCAATCAATCAATCAATCAATCAATCAATCAATCAATCAATCAATCAATCTTTGTTTCAGACTTAAAGAGTCCATAAAAATACATAAAATTATACATACACACTGTATGCTCATTTTTCTATAGTAAAGAATCATTGTACGGACCTATGCACTTGTGCATAGAAGTCTTCAGTGATAAGCACTGCTCTGCTTCGTGCTCCCTGGGTGAGACCAGTCGAGTATTTGCTGGAGATGTGCCGGACGTGAAGCCGTAACATTTTTTGAAAATTCAATTTAGTAGTGAAATTAATAGAATAATTTGATTTCTCTGGATGCCAACAAGTTATCACTGACAAAATGTGAGTTTGCTCTTCCCAGTGAAAATGTTCCCACCAAATTTTTGTCTGGAGGAGATTAGCAACTTGTTCATTTAGTCATTTGCTAATTAGCTTAATCACCCCCCTTGCAGCCACAGGTCAGGCAGAAATTAAACTTAAACAATAATAATGAAGTATTGACACAAATATTGGCTTGGTCATATTGCAAACTCTCTAAGAACATTATTAAACCTTCATTAAAAATAATATAGCCCTGCGATGGACTGGCGAGCTGTCCAGGGTGTACCCTGCCTGTCGCCCAAAGCCGGCTGGGATAGGCTCCAGCTTCCCCGCGACCCTGAATTGGAATAAGCGGTTCAGAAAATGAATGAATGAATGAATAAAAATAATATATATGTAATTCAAAGACAATAAGAAAATATAGCAGTAAAATAAAAAGATAACCAAAAAAAATTGATGTTGACCAAACACGCCCTTGAAAGTGCATGAAATGGTTTAGTCCCGTCTGAGCGCATCAGTTTCATCAGCAGCAGTTTGCAAGAGCCATTTAGTTTGTGATCGGTTGAAATGAATCTGTTGCTCAGGAAAAAAAGCTAGCAATGTACAGGAAACTGCTATGTTCACTTCGCCTTCTTCACTGTCTGAGCTTGCAAATATTCCATCATTTATGATGTCAGCTGGAGGTACAGGGCGAATTCCCCCATGTTTCCTGCTGGTTGCGTCGGGCTGGGTCTAGAAATGTTCCCTGTAATTGCAGGGCTTTTAATGCACCGGTGCAGTGCGTTCAATCCTCTGATCATACATGATTTGTTTTATTTCCATATTCACTCTGTTCTCAAGCACATATCAGGCAAAATAAAATAAGCTTCACATCCATATTTAGTGTGTGTGGTGACAGGTTTGGACAGGAGAGTGGATTTTATCAATGCGAGACAGAAAGACTCACGTCACACGGGGTGTTTCTAAAATAAAGAGTAAGTGTTGTATTTTATTTATTCATTTAAAATAATGAAACCCGGAGTCTCCAGTTTCTATAATAAGACCATTACGTGTCTCTACCTAATTTAGAGGCCAAGCTTTAAGTCCGAAAGTTCACAGGTCTGAGAATTCACAAACATTCAGACACAACCAGACCAGGTGAAAGGAAAACACCACAAACCTCACAGATTTAACCAACATTTAATTAGTGACAGTAAATATGAACAAAACATATATTTATATTGATATTAAATAATATATTAATTAATAGGGTCCCCTCCCTGTCCCAGTCTCCTCCCTGTCCCAGCATCCCATCTCTATTCCAGTATCCTCTCCCTGTCCCAGTGGAGAAGATAAGCAGCATTGTGTTCAGGCCAGTTGGCATCAATACAGATAGTCGGAGAATTCTTTATCATTCAAAATCATATTTAAAATGAAACATATTTTTAAAGAAACTGAAAAACATTACTTTATCACATAATAATCAGTAGTAAATAACAAACAACAGGCTGTAATGGTTTAAGGCGACGATCAATATTAAAATAGCCTAGTTAAACATGTATATTGTGATTTAATTACATTTGTTAAATACAGTCTCAGATCTTTATTATTCCCATGAAAAGCTATTTATTTGATCTGCTAGAAGCAGTTGCAGCAAAAACAAAGTTCTAAAAGTTGCAAACAAGTGGTGGGGTCTTTCATAGGGCCCAAAATTCCTGGCGGCGCCTCTGGATGAATGTACTGATTTTCACTGTTGTCTGTCTCCTAATTAACATAACAGCAGTTTGAATTCACTCAGCCAATGTCTGAATCTTTAATGTTTTCATTCCATTGTTTGTGTGGACTTCACAAAGATTTAAAGATTTTTTATTTAACGTAGATTTTTTTAGATATTAATTAGTGTTTTTTTTTTTTAACAAATCAGTATTGTATGCTCATTTCTTCATAGAAAATAGGGTGATGAATTGATAAGTGAAACTATAAAGAATCAAATCTATAAGCAGAATCAATAATGGCATTTATATCACAAAATTAATTATTATCTAAGCTCTATGTGCATCTGAGTAATCTGTGTACCAGGAAAAAGGGCACTGACAAATGTTCAGATTTGTTTGGAAAACAACATCAAACTAAATGTGTTTTTAAGAAATTATTATTATTTTTTGTAATTAATTCATCTTAAGTAATGTGTTAAAATCCCACAGTTACAAAATATCCAAAAAATAAAAACTGACAAACGGAAAGAGTTTTTTTTTCTGTGAGAAGCATGTATCAGAGCACATCAGGAGAAGGGAGTTCAGGTAATAAGCTGACTTCTATGTAACAAGGGAGTAGAGGAGTCTGGAAGAAAGGATGTAAAACTCAGCATCAAAATTGAATTGAGGCCCAGTGGAGTAAAATGGAGACAAATCTAATCTGATCATGACAGAGAAGCAGGACGGGAAAAAAGAAGAAAGATAGACAAAGAGAGCTATACTGATGGGGTAAACAGAGAGTACTGCGAAACGGAAGATGTGAAGACATGAAAGAAAGAAAGAAGTGAAAGGAAAAGGTGACATATAGTAAATGCCAGTTAAATCTGATAACATCGTTCTGATCTTTAGAGACCAAATGTACTGCATAAATGCATGCATGTAGGATGTGTGTGCATATTTAAGAAACATCCTGTTGCATGGTGTGATGATTGATAAGGTATTATTGATATCCATACTATGATTAATTTAACTTACTAATCCAGTTTTCAATTCCTGACCAAATTTTCTATGAGGAAACAAGCATACAACGTGGACTTATGGTGTCAGAACGCTGTCAGTTCCACACAACCAATGTAATAAAAATTATTCTGATCAATATCTTCAAACTGATATTACAAAACTGCAGATCCGGGGCCTCATTTTAAAAACTGCATAGCAAAATATCACGACTAGTAGCATACATGGAGAAAACAGGAAATCTGGTGCAGAAAAACTTGTGTATTTATAAAACAGCATGAATGCACATCTTTCGTCTGTTTCTGTTTGTAAATCAGAAGCAGCAGTAAATTTGGTGCACGTTGGAAACACCTTGCTCTGCTCATATGTTGGCTGTAAAAGCTCAGGTGAACCTCACTTCTAAATGTTCATCAATATCATCTAAATGATATCACAGGAGGGGGAAAGAGCAAAAAAGCTGAATTTTTTAGAATACAAGATTGAGATGATGATTGAAAATGTTAAAAAAATGTTACTGATTTTATTTTCTGAGCACAACATGGGCATCACCAACGCAAGAAAGGCAAGAGTGGCAGCAGGTAGCAGATGCTGTGAACAACGTCTTATTAGAGGACTGGACAGTTCCAGAAATCTGAAAGAAGTTGTTAGACACTAAAGTGGAGGGGAAAAAAGCACATAACTGTCCACAAGAGAAGTGTTTGCACCATAGAAGAAGGGGGATGCCGCAGTTCATTCCCACAAATGAGAAGCTGGTTGGGGTAATTGACAAGTCCATCCTGAGTGGAGTTGTTCAAAGCAGAAGGGTAAACAGACACGCTGGAACCAAATGCACCAGAGGAACCGGAGGATGTCTCAGGTCAATTATTCCTTTGTTTCAAATTATAAAATGAATATGTGCAGAGATAAGTGAGAGTCTCTGACACCAGTTTCAGTAGTGTTAAAATATGTGTGCCCCAGCTGGGTTGGTAGCGCTGCAGCTTCTGGTTGAAGAGGTGGAAACCAGTGATTCCACAGGAACTTGTCCATTCTTTTTTTAAAACAATGTTTTTTTTAACTGTCCAGAAAATATTTTCAGCAGGAGGTGGAAATATCAAAGTTTAAGTGATAAATTCTCTCAACCAGAGATAATGGGAAGTTATTCCACTAATCTGACAACTGGATTAATTAAAAAAAAAAAAAAAAATCCTATCTGAACAACAGTCATATTTCTAACAAGTACTTAACTGCATTTATGTAAAGAAAACAGAGCAAAGTGGGGTTTAGGCTTTGAGCCCCTACATACAAGGATATAGGTTTGCTCTTTGCTCCGTCAGTATTATTGGGCTTTCCAATGCACACATTAGAGCTTGTGCAATTGTCATGTTTTTCAGTTAAATATAGACACAATCCAGATCACCTCTTCTGGCATCAAACAGATGTGCATGTCTGACATTGTCTATTTGTAGTCGCTGAGCGGCTGAGCACCTCCCAGCACCCATAGAAGCACTGATAGGCTCAGTGGTGCTCAATTCGGATTGGAGCGACTTCTAAGTGGTACTGGTTTTTCAATTCTTCTCTCTATTACGTTTTGTTTAAAATGCTCCAGCTGAGTAATCCTTGTCTGTAGATTAAGCCTTTACTGAACAATGTCTCCCATTTTAAATAGTACATTGTTTTTTATAATGTGGGTGTGTTTGTGTTTGAGCAATCGGACAATAACAACCAATATCAACAGGCAAATTAAAACTGGCTGTGCGAAGGTAAACAGGCGTGGCTCTGGCAGACAGGTGCTCAATAATAAAAGTAGCATCAATAATCGATGAGATATTATGAGAAAAAAAAAACTTTGAATGCACGACGAACTATGTATAAAACTCTAGGCTGCTACACTAAAGGAGTTTTCAGAAAATAGCCCAGGAAAGGTATTTTCACGGCAGTTTTTCTGTGCAGAGCTCTTTTAAGTTCCCGCCAGAGCATTTCAGACATCCATTTCAACCTTCCACCACTTTTATTTAGATGGTAGAAGTTTGTTTCAGAAGTCTTCAGGTTCATTCAGATGCATCTTTGCAAATCTAAGTGTGCTATCATTTTCTTCTTAGAGAAGGAAGGATGTTTTCTGACAAGCCTTCCAAACTAACTCTACTTTTCCAGTCTTTATCTATTGCACTGTTTGAACATTAATATTCAACATGCTAACCGAGGCCTGTATAGCAGAAATGTAACTGTGTTTTATCGTATTTCACTGATTATTGTGAGGTGTATTCTGAAGAGGTTGAGCTGAAGAAAGCAGCTTGGATGCAAAAAGTTCTCTGGACATCGACTTGATGAATAAGATAAAGTTTTATTGCAAAAAGTTAGGCATCAGAAACAGATCTGCATGATCTGTGAGGACTCCAAAGCCAATTTCTGGAAAATCCCCCTGAACCCTTGTATCAGCTCCCAGAACATAGACAAGGTCATTCCTAAGTTCACATGTGGACCGATCGCAAGATCTTGTACAGTTAAAGTTAATTAGCAGTCTTAGCAGTCATGCTTACAGATGCTGAGAGTCAGACACTACAATTGCAGAGTTTGAGCTTGGAGAGGAAACTTGCTGAGATGTGTTTATAGACTGACAGCTGTTCCCTGTGTTTACAGAATAATCTGCTCACTGTAGAATAATTGGTTTATAACTCTTCTCAGAGTGATTGTGGACAACTGTCTCTCTAAGATCACTGCTGATGTTTTCCCTCTCTGACATTGTGCCATTGTATTAACACGCCTGAATGCTCCAGACAAACAAGTGTCAAAACAGCTTTTTTTTCGGTGCTCTGAGTCAACCGTTAATTGCATCTGATCAGCAACCTGCTGCCACTCACCCCAGTAATGGCTGTGGAAGTTAAAAATGTACTTTTTTTTATTGCTGCAAGTTGTAAATTATCTTGAATAATACTTCTGGAAAGTACCAAAAAAGTGATAAAATAAAGTAAATAAAATGGAGTAAAGGGAAACGAAAAATATTTTTTCTAATACCAGAGAAAGATAAAGTAAAAGATAAAACTACATACTAAAAGAATGTTGCTAATATAAAAACTTTACTACAATGCCTCTGTGGAAATTTGGAACCATGTTGTCAAGTTTTGTGTTTCTGGGCTTTTGTTGCATGAAATGTCTTCACATCTGCGGGAGGTTTGCGATTTACTATTAGTTCACCACGTCTTCTTAAAAACGTTCCTTCTTTAGAAAGAGTTTCTATTTTCCCCCGTCTATGTATTGAATAGATAATTCCAGTGTTTTTCAGCCATTGTTCCACAATTCGTATTGTTAGCCTTAACAATGTATTGACTGAAGCGCCCAAATACTTCGGCAACAGCTATGAAAAGCTGACACTGGTCAATATTATTTAGACAAGAAATACAGAAAAACAGTGAGATTTTCATTTTATTATTATTATTTTTTTTTTTAAACAAGGCTTAAGTTTAACTGTAAAGTTGTTTTCCTCAGCATTGATAAATTCTAAACTTTTTTCAGAGGACCTGGTTTTTCATTTGAATTAGTAAGGTTGTTAAGATATAATGATTTGTAATTATTAAAGCCTATATAGCATGTTAAATCTTGTTGATTTTTTAAATTTAAGCGTTGCAAGCCACGGATATGCTAGAAAACATTACAAAATGCGCTGTAAACAAGAATTATTCAGTCCAGTTGCCATCTGCCATTGTGCGATGTTGCTCACATATGATCACCTTCCTAATTCAAGCTATTATTAAATGTGGGGTTAAATCTCAACATGACTTCCGCCAGCCCGCTGGGGATCCCACTCATGTATTGACATCAGCCATCCCAAACTCCTAACTTAATTTAATCAAAAGGAATTATTTCTCAGTTAGATTAACCGAAGAACATTTTATCTCTCTCTGTTGGCCTTACATGCTCTCAATCTCCTGTTGGTATTAGCCTGCCCATCACGTGCAACAGCCACAGTGTGCGTGGGTGGAACACTGACTGTATGTAAATGTGACATCAAACTACATGAGCAGAAACAAGAACTCTTTTATAATCATAAACCATACATGAAACTTCACCTTCATGTATGTGTGCCATATGTGCCAACACTAAATCGCCTACTTTCTCCATAAATTTTGATACACAACAGCTCCCTGCTACGAACTGATATGACTCTATCAGTCAATCAGTGTATAACAGTGAGTAAGATATTACTATGGTTATTGATCTGCAAAAAACCCCTAAACCACAGAAGAGAATGTATCAGGATCTCCATGACATGCTCTCTGGTGCTTTAATAGATATTTCCAGCAACATAAAGCTGTGATGATGAAATCAAGATAAAAAATCTGAGCTTTAGGCTGTTGTGCAGTTAGATAGAAGAGTGTGGCTCCATGGTTTAGCTGGTGGGAGTAATGGCTGGCAGAGGGACACTCATTAGGTCCCGTAAGAGTCCCATAAATAGTCAATGTGCATCGATTGCAAATGGCTTCAGATGAAAACCCCAGCTAAATGACTGTGGTACCATTGTATTAGTCAAATGACAAGCAGCAAAACAGATATAATGAAGCATGAAAGCATTTCTGATTGATTCTTTCAGCCTTACAAGAGGTTGAGTCTGTGTGTGACTTCTGTGTGTTTACAGGTTTATGTGCTCTTTTTTTCATTTACTGAGTTTTATTATTAGCTGAATGTGTATTTACCATTCAATGTCTATCTACATGCTGCCAAGCCATCCAGACTGCTTTGTCGATCCCACTAAGACTCTCATTAATGCCATTAATTGGCTGGAGTCGACACACACCTGGGTCCTGGGTTTATCTTTGTAGCCTGAGGGATAACATAATGTGTACAATGTGGACAGAGCTCAGACGGACCTCAGATGGGATTGTATTTAAAATAATCAATCCTGAGGAAAAAAAATAGCTGTTTTCTTACTTAATATATTACCAAGAGTTAGATGACAACTTTAATATCACTCTCATACCTACTGATGGATTCTGCTTAGCGTACAGGGAGCAGGTGGGGTGGAAAGACCTTGTCCAACTCATTATTGCATCCAATTTACAAAATACAGATTCTTGAAAAGGTAAACTCTGCTTTGCTTTTCAAAACACAATGTACCTTTGAAAATTGACACAAAATTTCTTGCAAAGAAGCCATGTTGCTCATGTGTAACATTGTAATTTAACCTTTTTCATGAACCTTACTGAAACCTTACCGACCCCTGAGAGCCACAGTGCTGTACCTTTTATAGGTTTTCCTGTTTCAACACACCTGAATCATATGATGGAGACACAAAGCAGAACTTGATTAGCTGTTGGATCTATTTCATTTGAACCCAGTGTGTTAGAGAAGGGAAACATTTAAAACTTGCAGGACTGTGGCTCTCAGGAGCCAAAGTTACCCCTGTCTTAAAGTGAACCAGGTAATCTCAAACCAACTGAATATCTTGATGCTTTTACTCCGCCAAGCAAACAGGATGCCGAAACCTTCCCAAAAAAATAGTTACAGGGTAGCAGGATAATCAGATCATTATCAATAAACTAAGCATGTCAGTGTTTTAAATGCAAAAGTCAGGTGTCTAAATATAAATAATTAATCAATGAAATAAATATTGCTTAATGAAAAGAGGTTAAATAATGAACTCGGTCATATATATGAGGAAGTATAATTATTATTACAAGAATCACTAGAAAAGCACTCTGAGAGGGCAGACCTTCACCAAGCAGCTTTTTTCTACCCATATTGTGATTTCCACCCTGTCTCATTTATATGTAAACACTACTGGACTTCTAGGTACATTGACAATGCATCCACAGTGCCTTCGCTCTGTTGTGGTGTTTGACCTTCTTTTGTATTTTTGTCCAAGCACCCTGACTATAATGGCCCTTCTCATATTGGTAAAGGATCCTTTAAAAAGTTCCTAGATGCAGATCTGGATCGCTACCAAAATTGAATGGAATTTAAGTTAGAGAAAGACCCATTTTCAAAAAAATCAGATCTACTCTGAAATGTCTGCGAAGAATAAGCAGTTTTGAATCTCATGACTGAATGTCTGAAAAAACAACACCAACTCTGAATTCTCAGATGTACTACTTCACCTGTTCTTTTATCATCCCACTCATCTGCTGACACTTTGTAAATGCAGCTGTCTTTATGTCTGCTCACATAAATCCTAAACTGGGCTTTATATCTAAACCACTGTCAGCCAGAAGCACATCGCCTGGGAGAGTTTCTGCAGAAGTTCACTGTTCTTTGTGTTGTGTTTATCACTGCACTGCCTCCAAGACAAAAACAGAGGATGGTTTATTTCCTTTTCGTGCACTGATCACAAAGCTGCAGCTGCAGCCAAGTACACAATGGTAAGATGAAAAATAGTATTCAGAAATTATAAATAACATTGCGATTAAAAAGATGAGTAACTGCTGAACTAATGTAAACAGACGGCGGGTTCCCCTAAAATGGTGAGTGAGAGTATTTAAATGAGTCATTTGCTATTATTTACTGCAAGAAAAATACATCTTAAATTTTTTATATGGCCGTGAAAGCTAACAGGAACAGAGGTAGACGGCAGAGAATATCATTCATGCCTGGTAATGTATTTGTAATGGCAGAGGAAGTTGTTATTAGAACATACTGATTTCCAAGATGCATTTATCATAATGCACCATAGAACGCCCAAGACAACTCTTCAATTATGACAAAAATAATGATAATAGTAGACATAATTTACTTAGTACTTCCTTTAACTCTGTTAGAAGTATTTTACCAAAAGAAGCTAAATTTAAAAAGCCTTTTCATGCAAGCATAAATAAAAAAAACAATGCCACGTTTTTTAAATACAGTATTTTACCTCTACAGACATATGCAATCATACTTTTTTGTTTATTAGTGATATTTTGAATTTATTATGATTTATTATTTATTTTAATGCATCACATAATATATTTATAATATAATACATAATCATATGATGTAAATATTTGATAAAATATGGCTGTATAATTTTCTTTTCCTATTTATCACAAAGGCAAACTCGTGTGATTACAATGTATGCATTTATGTTTAATTATATCACACATGTATTTATTCTTCAGTGAGTTGTAATGTATTGGATAATTCGCTAATATCCACTGAAGTGCTTCACTTACAAATATACCATCCTCACTCCTGAATATGTAAATGAAAAGCTTGTACATAGGTACCTACTGTAGTGCCCACTACAGAGTTAATACAACAAGTCTTACACCACTTTCAAAAGACTTTTCTTAATTCATTCAAGTTTATATATATAAATATGAATAAAATAAATAATAATAATAATTGCAGCCCTGTGCACAAAAGAATATCTGTAAACTGAACACTGATAGCGTATCACAAAATTCAGCAACTTAAAAAGAGGTAATTAGCAAGGTCATGCTTATGTTTATGCAGAAAGCAAGCTGTGCCTGTGTTGTTTTTTAATTGCCTACCCCAGAATAACTAAATATCTGCTTGTTTGTGGCTCCATGCCTATTTGTCCTACACTTGGTGGATTGCTTTGGTCATTATTGAAATGACCTAAATGCGCGTGTGTTCATATCAGATTATCTCAACACACCCTCAGAAATGCAACTACACGTTAATTAACCCGGCTAAATAAAATTAAGCTCCTATGATAACAATATAACATATGCGTGCAGATGTACAGTATTTATATGGTTTTACCTGAACCTCACGTGCATGGTAAGCAATGATAAGCCCCAGCAGGATGACTGTGGACAGGCTGATGAGACACTTCAGGGCCAGAGAATACATGGAGCTCTGCAGAAAGAAAATAGGCACACTTATCATCAGAGACATGCTTCATGAATACGTTTGAGGTTGACTTTGTTGTGATGGTAGGTTTAATTTCGAAACTGTACCACTCACTATATACTTAAGCATAGCTGTAATTATATTGCTGGAACACCTGCCTTTCTGAACATGGAAGGACAAACATAACATTTAAATAATTTCAGCAGTTTGAACAGAAGTGGATTTGTAGTATTTCATCCACCAACATTCGTCTGGACTTTAGCTTTAAATCAGCTGCTTGTCTGGTGTGATTGAGCTTATAATCAATGCACTGGGGAACTTCCAATCAATATAGCTTCTAACACTTCACTAGCTTCTTTAACCTGTTCACCTCACACACTCAGAGCACAGCAACACTTAGTTGAGATATTATACGCATGTTTGCACATATACACAAACACATTCACACATTAGTACACAGTACTGCGCAAACCTAAAGTAGAAGAAGGAATTAAAGGGAAATTGTCTGCAAGATGTAGCTTCAGCCAGTTCAGAATATATTTGAATGCCAATTCATTTTGAACAGATGAATGAATAAATTAATGGACTTTAAAAAAAGAAAAATATTTGAAAGATAGCTGCATAAGTGATAATTACGAATCTATATGCTGTAATAGCCATGAGATATATTTTTTACTTCTCTGTGGCTAAAAGATGTTTATGAACCAGACAATTAAAAGTTCATTTTTATAGTTGAATTATTTTAAATGTAGAATTCTTTCTGAGTTATAATAATAAAGGATGTCTTACAGAATTCTAATTGGAGAACTGGCCATGTGGAAGTGTATTAATTATCTACCAAGAGTTTATTTTAAATCTCATCCTCTGAAGCATTCTAGCATACCAGTGAGAATTTGGTTGAAATTTCATACAATTTCACCTCACAGCTATTACTTTTTTCTCATCTCATCCATTTTCGTCATGCATGAGGAAGTACAGAGACATGCTTGGGGCACAGCCATTCCTAAAGCTCTGCCGTCTGTCAATCAGTCTGTCTGTTGGATGGACCCATACTTTGGCCCAGACTGAAAAGTCTTGGCTAATATTGGTGTACAATGAAAATGAGCATCAGACTTTATTTCTTGAGGCAGTTTTGGTATCTATAATGGAAAGTACAGTTTTCTTGGCAGCTGTCTGTTGAGGTAGCAGCATCAGACCCAGTGACCCAAAGAAACTCCCCAAACTGATAAAGCAGTCAGATTCTGTGCTGATCTGGAGCCTGTGGTGCTGATTGTTGACAAAAGAAATAAGAGTGTGTCTTTAGCTCCAAAGAAATCAGGACCGCAGCAGGAGATCTTTCCATACCGACCACAACAGGCTTGCACACTGACTCTTTTAACTCTATAAAGCCAAACGTATCATAGTTGATACATACAGTTTCTGAGGGATTTTGCATGACTTTATGGTAGAAACTTTTCTCAAAACCCTGTACTGGTCTCCTGCCCCTTGGTGGATGTATATATATGTATATATATATATTCAGACCATGAATCTAGAGTTGGCTTGTGTGGGTGTATATATATTTATGTGTGTGGGTGGGTATGTGTGTGTATATATGTATGTATATGTGTGTATTTGTATGTATGTGTGTGTGTGTGTGTGTGTGTGTGTATGTGTATGTGTATGTGTATGTGTATGTATATATATATATATATATATATATATATATATATATATATATATATATATATATATATATATATATATATATATGTATATATATATATATATATATATGTATGTATATATGTATGTATATCTATCTATATACATGTATGTATGTATGTACGTGTATGTATGTATGTATGCGTGTGTATGTGTATATGTGTGTACGTGTATATGTGTGTGTATGCATATATATGCATATATATGTATATACATTCGCACATACATTATATATATATATATATATATATATATATATATATATATATATATATATATATATATATATATATATATAGAATGTATGTGCGAATGTATATACATATATATGTAGGTAGGTATGTATGTGCATATACGTGTATGCATTGATCTCTGTCTTTTGTTCTTTATGTTCTCTTTTCTGTTCTCTTTCTGCCCCTTTTCTGTCCTTTCCGGTCAGGTCCAGCAGCTAGGGGATCATTACATCTATAAAAGTTCCCCTTGGCAAAATAAATTTGCTCAGCAAAACACAGCATCCAGAACATCAGTCTCCTTGCTTAAATGCTGGACAAGGGAAAAAAAAAAAAAAAAAAAAAAAAAAAAAAAAAAAAAATATATATATATATATATATATATATATATATATATATTTACAGTTGTATACATTAACTCTATATGATTGTTTACCACAAGGGCTGAGAGAGATCTCTCTTCTCGGATTAAAAAAAAAAAAATTATTGCAAAAGACTGGCAGGCCTAGCTGGTTAAGGAGCTAAACATGACCTTTCCTAAACCAGTATCCAGTGTTTATAATCCAGTGGGTTTTTTTTTTTTTTTGTTTGTTTTAACCATTTTTGAGCCAAGCTACACATTTTTTCACTGAATAATTCCAAGACACACCACAAACAAAAAAAATTATATACATTTTTTAAGTCCATATTATTATTATAAAGTCCATCTTGTCAAAGCCTCTTAAATAGAAATCAGCTAAACACAAGAAAAAGGAATTTTATTATCTTTCACTGGGTCTGTTTGGATGAACACAGAGCTGCTTTTTAGACCGTTTAGGTGAAATTGGGCAATTTCTCAGGGCACAGCTGATAATCTCTCACGGCACACTAGTGTGCCATGGCACAGTGGTTGAAAAACACTGTCATAATCCATTCCAAATTAAATGTGTGTATCTTTTCCACACTTATCTTATTGACAATAATAAAAAAAAAAGACCTTTCAAGCCTCCTGCTCTCCCAGTAATATAAACCTGGTTCAAAGTGATGAGATTCAATTTACAGATAAATAAAATACTGGTAAAAATGGTGATACCGTTATATCAACATTTGTCATCAGTTACAACATGGCTTACCAATAAGAGGCCACTGCTTAACTGATAAAATTGCATAATCTTAACATAAACATTAGTTTATCACTGCCCACATACCTTTAAAAAATAACTGGTTTGCTGAACATGTTTGTCATGAAACATTTTGATATTTTGTTATTTATTTATTTATTTATAAATTACAATTAAAGCACTCAGTCTGGTTCACTTCAGTTCAAATAAATCTTCTGCATCTCATATTCAGAGCTAGAACTCAGAATTCAGTTTTCGGTTTCTGGAAGTTATACTTGCTAAACTGCTTCATTTGTCCACATCAGCTCAAGGACCATGTTTTGAATTGCAGAATGTATTCACTCAACACCCCCCATACAAACAACTCCAAAACACATCCATCCTTGAGATCAGCAAGGTCACATGATGAGCACAGCAGCCTAATATCCTCCTCAAGAGACACCTAAGACTGCTATATTTCATATCAGATATGTCAGTGGTTAAATAGGATGACTGTTAAGCATTCATCACCAAACACTCCCTTAATCTGCACTGAGTTCAGACACATATTACTCAGCCTTTCCTTCATGGCATTATTAAGCAGAATCCACACAGCATTTTGGATTCATGAATATATATTACAAGTCAGCCTTGTGGAAAATAGAGTGCTAGTGAGTTACAGTGTGTATTCAGGCTCTGTAGATGCGTCTTGGCATAAATAGTATTCACTAAACATCAAACAAACAAGGTCTAGTTTTTTCATTCTCACAGACACACCTTTGTTGAGTATTTATTGTTCTTTATAATTATCAAAATCTGACTGAACAGTAACTATGTGCTTTTTCTTTTACCACTTACACCACACACAAACAGGCACAAGCACATCTATACATGCTCACATTTGTTGCTAATACCAGTGTGGTTATGGGCCACTGCACAATACTGGGAAAATACCATCAGGCCTTGGCTCACACTGATTTCTTCTATCAGCCTGTTCAAAGCTCTATCTGTCTTCTAGTCTTTCTTTGCTTGTGCAGGCTTGTCCTGTCTCAATCTCCCTTCTGCTAAAATCTCATTTGTACTCACCGAAGCAAACTAGGAGCAAAGAAAGCCAACACTGTTGTGCTAATGAGAAAAATGCAGGTTTCAGCTTTGGCTCTCAGCAGTGATTCCGGCTAAATAGTCACACTTGGCGAGCTGAAATGTGACTTGCTTTGAGATCAGGCCATTTCTCTCTACTGTTTAATTTTTCAGCCCCCTTACTCTCTACTGAGCATTTTTTCTTTTCTTCTTTTGTTTTGCTGGTAAAATCTACCCATTGCTAACACTGGCACAGTGTTTCTCTTTACACACTACAATCATCACAAATGCTCCACTGCCAATTGACTATTAGTTTCCATCAGTGGACATATCTTATTTAGTGATCAAACTGTTCTACATCAATGCACCACCATTAAATTCTTGTCAGCAAATACAGATATAGATGTGGACAGTTGTAGATTTGCATGCAGACAGCACACGTATGCTTCCTACTCTACAGTTTGTGCGTGTGCCATTTAAATATGTACATATCCTATCTGATTTGTCTGAATTACTGTTAGTGTGCATAACAAAACACATCTATTCACATTGAGGCAGATGGACACTAGTTTGTTTAACTCGTTTAATAAGCTTTACAATATCTGAAATGCATTTCTGTGCTGTGTTGCTGAGCAGGAGATTAGGTTGGCATAAAGACTGGAAGCTGGGAGAAAATGGATGTTGTGTTGTGTGTAAAGTTCAAAACCCTGTCACCTACCAGCACCTACCATCTACTAATTAATGACAGGGGAGGTTTCACAAGTGGATTTTTCTTCCAAAAATCCCATGACTTTTTTTTCTTTAGATGAATATACCTTGACACTTCACAGCATCGAGTGTAATCTATTTGAACTTATTTTCCATGTGGTTTTCAAGATATGTTTTAAAGCAATACTATCCTCATGAAAACTGGTTGAAAAACTTTGTTTGCTTATACGTCACTGTAAAATACTGAAACAAGTCTGGTTGTGAAGCAAATTGTGTAGCAGCAGTTTCTCTGACAACGGGTGACAGTCAATGTAGAATGGGCCAATTTATGACAGGGAAAACATGGAGATGGACAACCATGCATGTCAATATCTCAAACAAATTGAGAATGATCAATAAATCTAGAAAAAAATCTTGAAATGTTAGAGGTTACTAATGCACTTTGAGAAAAAGTCTGCAAGCACAAGAACATGCAAAATACACAGAAACCCATATGTGTCCCAGCTGGTTGACAGGTTAATACCAAGTCCATTTAATTAATGTGACACCGGTCCATTTCCATATTAATTTGCCAAATAACACTTATTTTTTGGCAAGTTATAAATCCTCTGTCAGGGGAATTTGTGTTTTTAATCTGCAGGGACCCACCTGCATGAAATATTAATGAGGAAATTTACGCTCACAACTTCAGATTTTTTGCAAGAGCGATAAAAATAAATAATTAAACCAGGTAATAGAATAATTCTGTAGTGCACTTTAGGTTTTGCCATGTGTACATCTCGGACACAAGTGACTGTTTCATGTTAGTTTTGGGAAGTACAAGTATTGCTATTAATAAAGTGCCTACCATATTTTAATGATGTACATTTTCCTATGATAAAACTGTTCACTACAGAGCTCAGGTATATTGGATGAACGCATATGCATTCAAAGGTGGATCTGTGGCTTTGTGGTCGTCTGTCATATTTTGTTATTTATACAGAATGTTTTAAATAGGGAACGTCTGAACTCCTTTACGGTGGAACAAATCTGTTGTGATACTGACAGAAAGGGGAATTTTCATGACTGATAATATTATACTGGGAATAAAAGAAAGAAAGAAAAATTTCCTTTCTGGAATTTTTTAAATATTTATTTTCTAGTTTCACAGTTCTGACTTTATGTTCTTGTTTTGTGTCCATGTGTGTTTCTTCTCTTCTTCTTCTCTTTTCTTTTTTTATTTTGTTTGCCCAGGTACGCATAAGTGTGTGATTAGTGTGTATCGATCATTGTCTTAAGTTGACAGCATGCAGAGGTAATGAGCTTTTTCCAGCTTCTTTAGATCCGTTGAAAGGCAGCGAGACACCGACTCACACAGACGCAGCCACACACACAGACACACAGGTAACTGAAGGGCTTTCCCCAACTGTCCCCACTTCATTGACACAGATATGAAAGCAACTACATGTCGATTACCGACACATTACTCTTGCAGTGATAAGTCGCTCACTACATGTGGTGATGATGAATATCAATGAATATGAATGTGTGCATGTGTGTGCATGTGTGTTCTAATGACTTAGCCTTGGGATTCTCTCCTGTCAGAGTGATACTTTCTTGCAATCAGTCTCCAGGGAAACAGGCAGTAGGCAGAGAAGTGATTTCACCTTACCAGGATAAACACACGCACACACACCACTTACACACACTCTACTTCACATTGGCACACGCCATTACAGCCATACACAGTCAATTATATCCAGACAAAGAGAGATGTGAATGTGCACACATTATCAGGTGCATCCATTTATGCTTCTTTGACAGAGCTGAATACAAAATGGCATGGAAGCACACACATCATAGGTGTGTATACACAGAGGAGATGATATAGACTCTGTGACAAAAATGTTCTTGTTACCATGGGATGATGCAAGCCTACCTGCCCCAACCCACTCTCTTCATTCCCCTGTGTTTAAACCATGCTTAGCTTTATGCTTTCATAAGCTAGCTTCTTACCATAAATGTTTGGAGGACCACAACCTACTTCTCTGCGTCTCTATCTTGACCTATCAAACTTTGAGAGAACTCATCTTCTGAATGTTGGATGGATGCTTTGAAGTTTTGCTTTATCTGCAGCAGTCTCCTGAAAGCATTTGTATTATTGGCATCTGAGCTATCAATATAGTTAGCCAAAATAGTTAAATCATTTATTGTGCAGCTTCAGTTGCTTCATCTTCCATTTTTGAGTTTTAGAATCTGTGCCTTGTCTCCATTAAAGTAAATGGCACGCACATATGATAAAGTTTAACAACCAATCATAACGAAGACAGAAGCTCCAGATGATGAATAATGTTATTTTTTCCCTTTAAAGATAGCATTTGAAAATACATTTACAAATCACAGTGTGCAATAATTGAATACATTTTAATATAAAATCCCTCACACTTTGCTATTTAATTTATTTTTGTATGAATTAATTGTAAAATTTGAAACTATATTGATCAATTTATGTTTTTACTTCACAATTAACAAATCCTTTTGCCATTTCAATGATCTCCTGATCTTCCAGATAAATGATGCCTCCAGGTGGACTCCTAATAAAACTGAAGTTAAGGCAATTAGCAACATTCAGCCTAACTTTTTTTTTTTTTTTTTTTTTTCAAAATAAAGACAAATGCAATCTCATTAAGGAATGGTGCAAAGTCAGTGCTATTTATAAGAGGGAAGGGGCTCCTAAAACATTTGTTTCATGTTAATAAAACAACCTGATGATAAAAGAAAACCTTTAGCAAATATACCTTTGTCTATCTCTGTGTTGAAGATTTAAATCAAACTGGCTTTGAACAGCTTCTCGGACCCTCAGTGCCCTTTGGAGGACCCCCTTGTCAGTGCAGGGACTCCAGGCTGGGCACCACTGCCTTAGAAGATTGTGATGAAAGAGTGTGGAGTGGAAGAAAGAGGAGGAGGAGGAGGAGGAGGAGGAGGAGGAAGAGAGGAAGCGGCACAGAAGTGCTGAGATTGCTGATGATTACTTTAGAGAATATGGTGGCAGTTGGTGAGTTTAATTCCCTGATCATCATCATCATCATCATCATGTACCATCGGAAAAGCGACATGCAGCCTCCGTAAGTGGTCAAGCGGAGAAAGGTCTGGAAAGGTCTGCCTGTGAATGTCTGCAAAAAATGTGATAGAGGAGGAGGTTGGGGGATTCTGTAAGCCTGCTGACATGGCAATAACCTCCTTGGGGAAATAAAAGACATATTTGAGAATCACCAGGGGGAGGGACATAAACACTCCCCTAAAGGGAAATGGAGGAGAAAGAAAGAGGAGAATGGGTAAGAGCACGGCCACTAGTCAGCCAGTGTTGTACACACACAAAGGCCATTTCAAGCTAACTTAAATAATACAATTTAGGAATCTTTTCATGAACTGGCCTGGGCTGAAAAAAAGTTTGGGTGTATATTACAATCAGTTAAAAGCAATACAGACAACATTACATATGACTACAACATGGAAATTACTCAAACGAAACAAATGCATGAGTTTGATGGTGCTCTGGACCCTGGTCCCAAAGATTTAAAGATCTTTCTGGCTGGGATGGGGGGGAAAAAAAAAATCACCCTAAAACGCAGAGAAAAAAATGCATGATTTTTCAAGAGTTCTTAACCATTTTTCATTTGAGATACTTTTCTCTCTCACCATACTCCATACAGAGGAAAGTCTACATCCAATGTCCATCGGGTGCGTGTGCAACACGTTCTGGCTGAACCAGACAGGACATAGGAACAGAGTAAAATATCTGGTAAATTTCAAAATAAAGTCCCCTGGACAGGTTTTCGACAGCTGAACATGGTCAGGGCGTTAAGTGTTTTTGTTTTTCTTCTTTTTTCATCTTGGATGACAATTTGTTCATCATGGAAATGGAAAATCACAAGGTTTTACACAACATCAGAGATACGTTGACAAGGACAGCAGCAGAAAGGAAAATGTATAAACCAAGATAACAGCAGTTTTGAAAGTGGGTGGTGAGTTTAACATGCTTATTAAAATATGAATATGTTTTTTTTCTTTTCATATGACTGTGCTGTGGAGGTTGGATAAAAACCTCCGTACCGCTCAAAACACAGCATGCAAGCATCTGGTGGAAACTGGACGTCAGAGCATCACCTATTGTTGTATGCATGACACAAAACTTTGGTCTTCACACACATGACAATAACAACTTAGCATCAGATCTTTTCCACAATGCAACTCCACCATCCATTACACTTGCAACACTATTCTTCCGGCTGAAGTTATGTAGTCACCAGAGAAAGACACATTAAGAATCAAAATAAAAAGTTTTCTTACTTACCCAATGCTCACATGGGTAATGACCTAATCCCAATCGGAACTTGGGAGGTTTTTCGTTACCTCAACCATATTGTCCATAACAAACACCATGTTTAAGCATAAGAGTGTTCACATGTGTACCAGGAAACTCTAGGCCACAGTTTGATGATCAGTTTTGTAGTCATATCAGACAGCAGCCCGTCTTGGAGACCTCGGTGAAGAGACTGGCGGAGTTGTCAGCTGATTACCATCAGGAGGTGAGCTTGCTCAGATAGTGAGGAAGGATGCTGGTCAGACCTGGCAGGGCAAACATGGCCCAAAAATGTTATGACAGTCTCCTGGGAATGTCTGGTGGAGTCCCTGTCAGAGAGTATCAACTCGCACCTCCAGCAGAACTTCAACTATGCCCCAAGTGAGACAGATTATATTGAACCGAGTGGGCTATGCTTCATGCTTTCATTGCATGGCTATAAGGTCGTTGGTGCTTGTTGGTGCTGGTTGTGCAGTAATCCCATTGTTGGACACCAGTAATGAGGCATGCTGTCAAGCCGTAGAAGGAGTCCTACCAGGCATTTTTGGCCTATAGGACTCTGGAAGCAGCTCATGGACATCAGGCAGGCAGAATGTAGCTTCAGTAGTTGCTGAATTCGGCCATGGGTGCAATTTAGAGATGGGCCATGATGATAAACTTTCGGACAGCTTCGAGGAGATTCTGGACCTGTATCTGGTGGTTCAGGTGGAGGAGCAGCGCTCAATCAACACTGTGTACAGTGGGGATAAGGGGCTGCTGACTTCAACTTTGTGAATCGTTGGAAGGAATACTTCGAAGACCTCCTCAATCCAACCAACACAGCTGAAGGTTGACAACATCCACACAGGCTTCCTTTATGCTCTGGATACTCTGGGGCTATCCTGGCTAATACGCATCCACAGCATTGCATGGACACTGGGGACAGTGCCTCTGGATTGGTAGACTGGTGATGGTTGCCCTCTTTAAGGCTGCCTTAGTCACAGATTCTGTACTTTTATGGACCGCATTTCTAGGCACAGACAAGGTGTTGATGGAATCTGGTTTTGTGCCCTCAGGATTGGAGCTTTGCATTTTGCAGATGATGTAGTTGAGATGATGTAAACCCTCTGATGGACTGGCGACCTGGCTGTGGTGTACCCTGCCACTCACCCATTGATTACTGGGATAGGCTCCAGCTTCATTGGAACAAGCGGTTAGGAAAATGGATGGATGGTGGTTCTTTTGACTTAAGTGGGTTGTGATCTCCAACTCTCACTCAAGCAATTCGCAGCCCAGTGTGAAGCAATTGAGTTGAAAATAAATTGTGTCAAGAGGCAAAGCTCTCCAATTACTGGCTGATCTACGTTTTTACCTTCACCTAAGCTGTGGGTAGTAACTGAAAGAACAAAATTGTGAACACAATTGGCTGAAATGAGTTTCCTTTGCAGGTGGCTAAGCTCTCCTTTAGAGACGGGGTGAAAACCTCAGTCATCCGGGAGGGGTTTAGGGGAGCCATAGCTCTTCCACATCGAGACGAGCCAGATGAGGTGGCTCAGGCATCTGGTGAGGATGCCTCCCCAGTGAGGTGTTCGGGACAAATCGTTCTGGGAGAAGACGCCAGGGAAGACCCAGGACATGATGGAGGGATTATGTCTCTTGGTCTCAGGATCCCCGCAGACGAGCTAGCAAATGTGGCTGTGCTTTTGCAGCTGCCCCTACAGCCTGACTCTGGATTATTGGAATAAAATGGATGGATACTGTGCCATTAATGAACATGGCACAACACTGGAACTATGTTAAATATTGAGGACAATTCAGTATATATCCTCTAAAAGCAACAGGATCAGTTAAATTCCAATGGTGAAACAACATTGTCTACTTCATCACAGACTAATATGCTGTCACATACAAATTCAGTTTCTATGATAAAGTTTGTTAGTGAATGTGCTTAGTTTGTGTCCTAAACTTACTGGCAGCCATTTTCCAGCTGGTAAGTGTAATTTTGCCATTGAACATCATTTTCCATCATATTAAGCTTTCATTACAAAGAAGTTTCATTTTTATACCCTCTCAATGTGTGCCACATTACTATGAATATGGGTGGATTCCCATAATTACAGCATAGAGCATGTCCTTGTAACTCATTAAGATAATTACCAACTATGGTACTAGGTAGCCTAGCAACATTAAAATCACATTTTATAATACAGTAAGTTGCTGCAGACAATTTTCTGTGTTTTGTCTCAGTTAAGAAAGAAGGAGATTATAATTTTGTTTGTACATTAATAAATGTATTTGATACAACAACATAAAAGTATACCATTGTATAATTATATGAATGCCATGCAATATTGCCCATGTCTGTGCAGCTTCGAAAAACTGTTTTAAATTGTGCATGATGTAATAATTCTTTTACATGGCTGGTCTTGGACATTTCTTCCATAGAAGCAGACTTAGTTCATCAGTAATTTGAGTTAAAAGGATGATACTGTAACAACACTTACTGTTTCAATTAAAGCAAAAACTAAATTGTTTGTACACACTGAGGAACTTAAGAATTCAGCTATTTCTTGATACTTTCTCTTAAATAATATCTAAAGTTCCACTCAAGCAGTAATTATTTCCCTTAAATACTCTTTTGAATTTCTCCAAATTGTACATGTAGACATTTCTGCCATTTAAAAAAAACACCTGCCATGGCCTTAAAACAGACTAGATATGACTCTCTTTAAGCAAATGGGGATTTGTTAGAATTCTAATTTATCACTGCTGAAATCTCTGCCCACCATGAATTGAGAAGATATTGTTAGCAATGAGGAGAGGATAGCTATGGGCTAGGTGGTCTGTTGGGGCTAGTTGGTAAAAAGGTTTAATAATCCATTTATAGACAAGGCGACTTGCATAAAAACTCCATATAAAAAAATAAATGGACATGCCTATGTTGAGAGTCAGTGGGTACAGAACACCAGTGTTGGTATCCCTTCCCTCCGCGTCACAAATCTGTCAAGGGTGTGCACAACAGTATGACAGGTGAATTTGACAACAGCTGTGCATTCCCTCAGAATAGCCATGTTGCATGGCAGTTCTGAAATGTGGTGAGGAGCATGGCCACAGGGAGACATAAGGGCCTTTATAATACATTTCCCAGATCTGATGGTGACAAGCCACATGCTAAGGTCCCAAGGAGCAAAGAGCCTTGGTTATTCTCAAACAGGTCTCTTGTTCAGAATTAAATCCATAACATACTCTTCATGAGAGAACTTTTCCTAACTCAATATTTATGCTGTCTTACATGTTGCTGCCCTCATGGATGCATCATTTAAGTTGCCATAGTTGTTAAGTCAGTTCATCCACTGAGTTCAGCGTTCACTTCCTTTTGACATTGGTTAGTAGTGGTAATACATGGTTTTAAAGTTGTTTACAAGCATCTGAAAACACTATAAAAATTATAAAACTACAAAGTTTTTTGCTGTTGCTCAACTTCTGCGTCTTCTTTGGTTGCTTTTTATTTGGTGGCTTCTGTGTAGTCTTCTTCCTGTACTTCTTCTCTGGTTTGCTTCTTTTGCTGGTTGCCCAACTAGACACTACCCCTATGATTTCCAGAGGCATTGCTCTGATTTTTGCGTCATGTGATGGATAACAAAGCCCCTTGAAAACCAACAGAGTAGACGGACAAAACTGTTCATACATCTGCATATCAGTGTTCTGTGTCAAACATAAATGTACTTGATTCTGCCTAAACTTATCACTAGGAGAGGTAGTCAAACACACACATAAAAAATATGTTTTGGAAGCATTTGAAATTATTTAGTTTTTATCTTTCCATTTTTTTGTGTGAAAACTACTGTGCCTGAGGGCAAATTAAATTATTTCATATTCATAAATTATTTCATCATGCAATATTATCACTGCATAATTTAACTGCTTTACTGGATATTTACAACACTTGTATTTACTGCCACAGCTTAGCATACATAAGAACAGGTTTTACGTGTAACCAAAACTTATCACACTGATCTCAGACCTCAGGACGTGGTTTAGAATTGAATTAAATGAACAGCATGATGAATGAAAATGGAAGCCACAAAGCAATGAAAGAAATTAATCACAAATCACAGCCGCAGCTTCGTAATGTGCTGACGGTTTTGAAATCTGCTTTGGAAAATGCACTGTATGTACACGCAATACTCACAGTCACGAACACAATGTCTTCCGCTGTTAACCTCTCTCCCTCAATCCATCCTTACACACACAAAGCAACACGCTCACACCACACAATCCAACCCACCCTGTTTAGTTCCATTCGTACTCTTCATCTCTATTCTTGGGAGCAAAATTGAGCAGCTGGACATTCTAAAAAAGGTGTAGGAGCTTTATATACATACATATATATATATATATATATATATATATATATATATATATATATATATATATAGAGAGAGAGAGAGAGAGATCTTAGCCACCACCTTGGAGGGAGCTTCCCACTGGGAGTTAGGGGTCTCCAGTCCATATTTTGCACAGATGTTCCTGTACACTATGGCAGCTAGCTACTTGGTTATGGCGCTCCATTCTTTGCCTGCCAGTATCTTGCACCCTGCTGTAAGGTGCTGGTTTGTTTCCGGGGCTCCTTTGTATAGTCCCAGGTGCAGACTATGCAAAGGAACCCTTGAAACAATCCATATGTATATATATATGATAAATGTCAGCATGCAGCACAGCAGCATTTAGTTTCCAGCTATGCCATAATATGTTAAAAGTCCAGTTCATATGAATCTATATTGTATCATTAAATATTTTCAGTCAAGAAAACATGTCTTAAACTATCAGAATTAGCTACAGCAACTCACTCCACCTATTAAGAATGGTTGTCAATGAAGAGTGTAAAAAAGGGAGGAGGGTTGGCAACGATTGATGTACAAGTTTGTACAGCATGTGCATGTGGGGGTAGATAGAGCATGATGGAAGAAGTGAGTGATTATCAGTAATCAATATAAGAAATCCTTCAAAGCTTCCATCCTTAGACTGGTTTAAACCACCGCTTGAACCTCTCAACTGTTCTCCCAGCCACCCTCCCATTCACCTCTCATTCTGACCTCTCCATTCATTTTTCACAAGAACAACCAGTGGGCTTCTAGCCACCTCAATTATGTAAGTGAGCGTTTGAGCTGTCTGATGAGTCTCCAGTGTCTGTTGGACGAAAAACCAAATCAAACCTGTGTTTAAATGATTTAAGAAAGATCATTCAACACTCTGAAATCAATCTTTTAAAATACACTGAGGTTCTGGGATGTTTTCCATACAGTTCTTTGTGAAATCCATCTCTAAACACAGTCGTTAAAGACGTAAAAATGAATCAATAAAGTGAAGTAACAGTAACATCCAATGAATGGATGTTCGATCATTTGCTTTGACAGACAACACAGCCAGTTTTGAATGAGGACTGCATCGACTGTAACTTAAGGAACTAAATCAGGCTTTTCATTATCGCCTTTTTCTTCTTCTCTCCTTCTACAGACTTTCATTCTCGCCCAGCCGCTTCCCTGTTCCGATCACACTCCCCCAGTTTGACGCCCACTTTAAGAGCACAGGAGCAGAGGGAGTGAGAAAGAGAGGGGAAAAATAATGAAAGAAAGACAGGAATAAAGGAATCAGGATAATAAAAAAATGAAGAAAAAAAAAGGGACAGATGGAGAAAGAGAACATTACGGTGTCGGCCATCTCCTTCAAGAAGGAGAATGGGCCGACACAAGCGAGAAAAGACACAAGGAGGGATTAAAAGAGAAATTCAGACCCATGCATTTTCATTAATAAAAAGACACTGCTTCTGAAACAGCCATTTTCATAAAGTAATGAGTGGGAGACAGAGGCAAAGCTGGCAGAACAGAACACGCAAATTCTTCCTGTAATGACATTAACATAGAGCAGCCAGTTTCAGCTGGAGACCACGAACCAAAACACAAACAGAATGATGGGGGACATACCAAGCAGTCTTATTCTAAAGGCTACCTGTAAATCTGTCCACTCGCATCATCCCACCTACTCTGTCACATGATCAATAATCCATCTGTGGAAAGCTGCATGAGTGGAAGTAATGTTTCCACTTCATTTGCTATATAAAACCAACCCTGTATGATACGTCAAAGTGGAAAGAAGAACGGGATGAAAGCAAGAGTGTTTGCCACAGGCAGATGAACTAAAAGACGCTCAGAGGCTCCTTAACACACGAACACACCCACCGAAAATAAACACACAACAGCAGCCAGGGGCCAGTTCAGCCTATTATACTGGCCATTACACAGACAAATGAGATCCCGGCCTCCTACTGATAATCTGCCCCCCATGTCCTTTGCATCGTTGCCTTACATCACCCAGAAGCAGCAACTGTCAAGCTTGGTCATTACAGTACACAACCCCCCTCCAACAACATGCATTTTGTCCTGTTCAGAATGAGTCCAGAGTGAGCTACTGCTAATTGGTAAGTATGACCGCTGACCCATCCAGATAAACCTAAAACAGGGTATGTGTGTGTGTGTGTGTGTGTGTGTGTGTTTGACCCGGGAGCTCAGTAAAACAAATGCTACCGGTTCAAATCTTGAAGGTGACCTTTGGACAAGTCCTTTGGTCAACATTTCATCTTGCTTCTCTACCAACAAAGTGAACGCGAATGTATATCAGAAATGTTTTGTGAAAAGTTAAAGCAGGTGGTTCCAGCTGAGTAAGATAGTAGGAAAGTACAACCACTGTGTGACTGCTTGGTGTGACATTTGTCGACTTGGATGTCACATCAAAGAGACACTTCAACCGCTTAGTATTATACATACAAAAGGCTGGAGGCGATGGAGATGCATATTTAAAAACAAAACGGAAGCAGTCGAAAGTCTCGTCAAATTCAGAGCAGCAGAAGGAAATCTATACCGCTGTCTTTAAGCTCCATTTCTCTGTGTGATGTATCTGTCTTACACAACTTCTTTTTTGTTTCAAAACCATTATGTCATAAATGCATAACCTCAGACGAGACCATATGTATGTGCCATAAACCAGGGTTTTTTTCCTATTAAATGAATGCAGTGAACCAATCAGAGCGAAGATGGTAGAGACATCACAGACCAGCAGATGTGAAATCTCTCATTCATTTAGTGTCTAAAGCCCATCCCTGTATCACCAGAGCAAGAATTACAGATACCTTCACAGGTAATGTGTGGAACAAAACATCAAATGAATTCAGCAATTAAAATGTTGCTGGTCTACTTTATGAACTTCTGAGGGTTACAAGCTGACTTTTCATTGTAACTCTTCATGTTTACCTTATAATATATCCTTAAAAAAAAATCTGCTGCAAGTGCCTTCACTCATCCAGTAAGATTATGTTTCATCATTTTGTGGAAGCTTGGATCATCGTCACATTTTCAATATGAATGTAATTTTTCAAAGTATTTTTTTCCACACTTTTGCATCACTTATTCACATCACCCTCTATGTGAGAGCAATTACATCTCCAGCTTACATGATGCTGCCTGTTTGTGTTTTCCATTCTTTTACTGCCTTATAAATCGCCAGTTTCCCACACTCTCAGTTTGTAATGTAACGCTTTCTTGTAAGAAAAAAGAAAAAAAAAAAAGGAAGAAAATCCAAGCCTGAACTGAAGGAATTGTTATGTCATCATAAGAATTTGTCTTAAGACTTGGCTGAGTGAAACTTGGCAACTTCAGACACATCAAACAACTAAACAACCGTAGCACCACATGACAGATAAACAGATATTTGTAAAAACAGAGTGGGCCTTGTTTTACCAGCGGCCCGTTTCCTCACCTTAGTGTACACGCCCCATGATAGCTCTGTCTCAATCACCATGACGACGATGCCAAACATTCCAAAGATGAGGGCATAGTCACTCAGCCTCTTCCTCTTCTCAAACAGTGCCCTGCGATGCCCCAGTTTATAGCCAATGTTTTGGTTCTTTCGTTTGGGAGCCTTAGAAGTGCTGCCTCTGGCTGTGGTGCCCACTGCCCCAACCGCCCCCTGCCTACTTCCCCGTCCAGGCTGTGCCCGCCGGCTCTCCACTAGTGCATGGTTCTGATGGTAGATGGACATTTGGTTGGATGTGGAGTCGGTGATGTCATATCCTCCTCTGGGATATGGTGAGTCTTCTTTGGATGAAATCACAATCTCTGGGGGGCTCTGAATCGGGGGTTGATTAGTGGAGGACTGGGTCACCGAGCAGGTAGGCGGGGCGTCTCGCTGTCTGTCGTGTCCACCAGCGGCGGTTAACCCGGCAACAGCTGAAACGCCACCCTCTTTGGTTTCGCTACTGCTTTCTGATTCAATGAGGTTCCTGCGGGAGGCGCTGAGGCGGCTCAGGGGCTTCATGACTCCACCTGTGTACTTACAGGAGCTCATGGCGATCTCTGTGAAGGGGTTACTGTCTCTACGGTGAACTAAAGGACTAGCCTGTCTGTGTTTGCTGCCTCTGTCTCTCTCTCTGTCACGCTCTCTGTCCCTCTCCCGCTCCATGGAGGGTGAGTGGGAGGAGTAAAAGAGGGCGTTGTAGACTGGGGAGTTGTCTCCGCTCAGGCTGTGCTGTGAACCAAGGCAGGAAGAGAGTGGGGTGCTGGTGGGGTGAAGCGCATTAGGGATGGGAGGAGGCAGAGGCTGGGCTCCAGAGGAGGACAGGGGCAGCTTTGGGAGTGATGCTGGAGGCAAGTTGGGCGTGGCAGGTGATGGGGATGGGGTGCTGCCATTTAGACGATCGAGGCTTGAACCTCCCATGTGGTTTGAGTGGTTTGATCCTGGCTGGTTGCCGGCAGTGGATGGATGAGATATGCTTCCTAGGGGAAGAAGAAAGCGCTGGTCTTCATCTTCGCTTCCTCCTAGTAGAGCCAAGCTCAGAGAGGGGGGAGGCTCCATGGTCAGTGCTATGGCCACGCACCTGTCTGTGGTCAAACACAAAGAAACACAAGAAAAACTGTGAGGGGTGCCACAAAATGATGGAAGCACACACTTTTTCAGCATCATAGTAATGAAAGACACATGTTTTACATAAAACTATGATGAACCATCTTTGGCAAACTAAATCAGGGAAATTTTACAACTCCGAAAGCTGAGGATGTGCGATAAAAAGGGGCAACAGAGAGAAGTGAAGCTCTCTTAATTGGGAAATACTGTATGCTATTCCTTGAGTCACATTTGACTCAGCTTCCCAGTCAGCCTAACTCAGCACTCCTCTCCGTTTCTCAGTATCTTCTTGTTCTCTCACATCCCACAGCGCTTCCAGCAATCTCTTCCATAAAAAGTCAGTTGTGTTACATTGTTGTTAGCCAGGAGGAGGGTGAAAATCCTCTAGCTTTACAGCATGAAAATGAGATCAGGCTCAGAGACTCGTGGATAATAATTTCACATCTGTCAATTTTCAAAGCAAAAGTGTGTGTTTAAGCCTAAAAAAACCATAAGTTGGCTGCGATTAGTTGCCAGTGATTGATCCACTGTAAAACAATAACCTACTTTCAGTGTGATATAACCAGACACCTTCACGGCCCCCTCCTCACCGTCTGTTCCTCTACCTACCTCCGACCTCTTCTCTCTCAGTCCCCGTCCCCCAGGTTAGTTGTGTTGAATTACTGGCTGATTAAAAACTGACCAACACACTTTTTCTTTTTCATGTTGTCACAGCCATCCCATCATCTTTCCTCTTCGTCTCCTTTTAGGTCCTCCACAGGTCCTCGCCTCGCAAAATTGTGCGTCGCTTCACCACAGATGTTGCCTCCGTCTCCGCTCACTTAAAATGAACAGTTTGTTTCTCCCTCAATCATCCCTGGTAAATCGATGGTGCCCATTTCCATCCAGTCAGGGACGATCGGCACGAGGTGGGGAGGAATAATCCATGGTGACGGGATTAAATCGCCAACCTGTGGCTGCGCGTCTAAAAATGTACGACAGCATTAAAGGGGATTTTTTTTTTTTTTTAAATAAAAGCACGGGAGTCAATTAATAGTCCACAGATTAGCATTAACGTCTGTGATTAAATATGTGACAACACCGAGTGGCATCTAAATGTAGAGCTCCCCATCTCTCCAATCCGTCTCTCACTCTCCACCAACTTCTCTGCCTCTTTTCTCCGCCTCCAGACCTGCCGCTCCTTCCTATTGGACGGCATCACAGGCGAGATGAGCGCTGAAAACAGGTGGCAGCATTTGTGGAAGATGTGGCCGCCAAACGGGGGTTTGATTTATTGTACCCAGGTTATTTTGGGGTTATTATTTCAACTGTAGCCGCAGAAAATATGATCCATATGGCATTTGTAACTGCTGTTTCCATTATGGAGACTGAGCCACCCATTTGGTGTTTTGTAGCACCTGTTGAAAGAGTAATCAGGAATGCGTTCAAAACACGCAGGCAAAACCCGCAACATACCACGCAAAACAAATGTAAACAAGATATCCAACATATGGCGAGAAGGGCGTTATTTCTGTGAATGATCCAGGCTCCAGACGCCAGACAGGGATGGTTAGGGTGACCAAAGGGGAGATTTAAAGATGTGGTCAATAAGGATATGGAGTTAGTTGGTATAAAAGAAGAGGGTGAAGTGGATAAGGATAGACATGATCGCTATGGTGATCCCTGAAGGGAACTGCCAAAAAGGAAAGGACTAATTCAGCCCCCATGGAGAATTCAAAGTATGCTCTCATGGCATGTGCTCAGTAGCAGACTTCTCATAGGTCAAGGTTTTTTTTTTTTTTTTTTTTTGTACTTCTTGTGTAAATCTATCCTAGAATTTATAATGGGATAGCTACTTTCATGAATCCAATAGAATATTTAACAGATATATGCTGTACAAAGAAATATACAGGAGATGAAACCATAGGTGTTTCTATATTTGGTTTCTTAACAGTTTATAATTCCAACTCATCTGAGTCTCCGTCTGTTATAATACCTCTAATTAAATTTGTAGCATATAATCATAATTCTTTTCAGGGCACTTTATATAGGAAGGTCAAAGCCACAATCCTACATAATTAGACTACTCTACCTGGTCAAAATTGTTTCATATTTTTGCTTTCTGTCTGCTTTGTGCACCTTTATCAGATGAAATCAGACATGAAAGTGTGTGGGAGAGGATTAGATCATTTCCTTATAAGAGGTCACACATCCTGCCATTATTCAACCTGACAGACATCAATAAAGAAATCATATCATCGAGAGTCTAAGCAACATCAGCCATATGCCAACACCTTATTTGCATAGCAACAGTGTGAGGAAGACAGATGGGGACCCATTAAGGAAGGTGGAAATAATCTTGAACTCATGTTTGGCTCTGCTGTGAATATTCAGAAGTATGCTTTGTATTGCTTTTTTGTTTGTCTACATAGAGCTTTCTGAATCTGACAGTGGATTATTTCATTTCTTCTTTCCTCGTGGCTTGGAATAAACATGGTAATGTGCTGCTTGTGCCCTGGGCAGATTCGTGATGGGTCAGTGATGGAGAGAGGCCAGTTCAGCAAGCTGGAAATTCTTCAAATCAAGGCCTGGGGAAAGGTCAGAGATCATGAGTTCACTCTACTGATCAAAGCTAGTTATTTATTTAGCTTGATTAAAAAGAAATGGGGGAAAAATATGTAAGGCATATAGAGTGAACAATATTTGTCAATGAAAAAAACAACCAAGAAAAGAAATGCCAGAGTCTAAATTTTATAACTAGAGGTTTGTATGGCGGCATCAGCAAACCTGTTTATTACCATTAAGTTATTGAACTTAGTATCAGATATATTTCCTTCCTGTCATTTTCTACCCTCCGGATTGGAACTTTATGCTCCATCAAGAATTTAGTCTTTATGTAATACAATACACACCCCAATTCAGTCTTGGCTAAAACTTTAATGCTCTGCCAGCATTTTCTCTTTTTCCACTACTGTTCAGTCATGAACACAGGTGACAAAAAGCAAGAAAGACAGAGTTTGACAACACGATGAAGTAGGCAAAATGGAAAAAGGTGTGCCAAAGGGCTAAGGAGGGGGGACACATTAAAACTGACAGGAAAAAGGAATGGTGTCAGGCCACTGCGTATATTTTTCACAAGTCTTAATATTTTCAACAGGGGTTAGTGGTCAGCAGCAGAAGGTGGAGAGTTTGGAGTAAAGGAAGGAGAGGGGAGTGACAGCAAGGAGAAGTGATCGGCACGCTGAATGAAAAGGTTGGTAAACAGTCCTGCCCTGCAGCATATGTCAGATGTGTGGTTTCAGAAATGTGAAGGAGAGAAATATGTGAGGGAGAAAGTGAATAATAGAATACAAAGAGGAATAATAAAGTGGGTTGACAGTTGCTATGCCGACGCAGTAGTATACAGATGAGCTCTCATTCCAGCTGATATATCCGTCCTTCTGATCTCCCTCTGAGTTTAAAGCCACATCAAAGCCGAGATACAGGAAATGACACTATAAATCACATAAAACTTCTTAGTGACGCAATAGGCAGGTGGGTGGGAGAGAAAATGAAGGAAGAGAGTAATGAGCATTGGGTTGAGAAGAAGCAGCAGTATAAGAAATGTGGGTACTTGGTCAAAAAGGCTGAAGAGAGAGACTGATAAAATTCTAACCAAACAGATGCATAAAATCAACAATCACAACCATTTCTTTCATAAAAATATTCCTATGTAATGCCACCTATCTTTTTTGACTATTCATTTTTTGTTTTCTATATTCAGTGGACAGTTACCTTTTCTCTTCTCTCAGCTGCTCCATCTCACTATCAAGAGGGCTGGAAGAAGTTTACTTAAAAGCAATGACTGGATGGGAAAGAGATCGATACCACTCATGTTTCTCAAAGCTTCTATCACGGTGCAAAGACACAGCGAAGAATAGCTAAGCTTTGCTAAAAGGAAACGAAAATCTGCCCACTGGGCAAAAATTAAAGTGTTATGAACTGAAACTTTTTCTTCCAGCTGCCTTGTTATCATAGGAAATAACTGCTCCAACCCAAGAAATAGTCACAACTGTTCCTGCATCCAAAATATATAACAGAAACAACGTTTTAGCTCAGATCAAACATTTCCATGCTGATCCATAATAAGTGACTTCCAAGCACCATTGCCATGTTAACTGTAGAGATATGAAAGTGGAAATCCTTTCATGTAATTCTCAGGCAAAAAACAAGCAAAACGAAAGAACAAAACAGTATATCAAGTGAGACGCATATCTGTATGTTTCCTATGTACAGTGCACTGAGAAATCGTTTCTACAACTTGAACTTTTCGACATTTTGTCACATTCTAAAAACAAACTTCGGTGTATTTGAACAGGATTTTGTGTGATAGACCAACACAAATCAGTGCAAAATGAATAAGTAGAAAGAAAGTGCTACATTATTTTCAAAACTGTGTTCAAATAAAAATCTGAAAAGCATTTGTATTCACCCCCCTGTATTCTGATACCTTCAGAAGTCACCCAGTTAATACATAGCATATACCACTGTGTAATTTATTCTCACCTGTTCCATGAAGGCTTCAGAAGTTTGCTAGAAAATATGAGCAAACAAACAGTATCAAGAAGACCAAGGAACACGTTAGACATGGCAGACATAGTTTTGTATAGAAATTTTAAAGCAGGGTTAGGTTAATAAATACTAACTCAAGCTTCGAATATCTCATCCAAGATTATGAAGCCCTGCAAACCTGCCAAGAAATGGCTGGGCAAGGACGGCATCAGTCATAGAAGCAGTCAATAGGTTCATCCTAAGTCTGAAGGAGCTGCGATGAACCACAGCTCAGATGGGAGAATCTGTCCACAGATCTGTCCTTTATTGAAAAGTGACAAAAACAAAACCATAAAAAGTTCCCATTGCAGTTTTGCCATAAACTTTATAGAGGAGACAGCAAACATGTGGAACAAGCTGATCCGGCCAGAACAAAACAAAGCTGATCTTCTTGGCCTGAATGCAAAATGTTGTGTGTGTGTGTGTGTGTGTGTGTGTGTGTGTGTGTGTGTGTGTGTGTGTGTGTGTGTGTGTGTGTGTTGGAAAACTACTATGGCACATCACGCTGAACATCCCCACTGTGGGACATGGTGACAGGATGGTGGCAGCATCATGCTGCCCCTGCTTGTCTTCAGCAGGACAGGGAAGCTGGATAGAGCTAAATGGAAGAGAGATGGAGCTAAATACAGAACAATACTACACTCAGAAATTTGCTTCAGAAAATGCACATCTATGTGAGCAAAATAGTGTGTTTACTGTAAGTATTAGAAGTCGCAATGTTCAGATGGCATATTAACATTTAATAACTGAATTGTTCCAAGTGGATTATCAGAGTCATTTTAATGAGCTTGTGAAGAACAGATGATTAGCAGGATTTCTTAGACCCAACAGCAGTATGAGTGCTTCATATAAAAAACAATCCAAAAACCATTTAATGTTTAAATCCACAAACCTTTAATTAATTATTGCTCTCAGACAAATCAAGTGGGGGAAAAAATAAAATAGTTTCTCTTGAGCGGCCTCAAATACAAATTTAAAGTCTGAAATACAATTACATGAAATGCATTCCCTTTGCATAAGTAACCCACCTCTCTGAACTCAAACTTGTCTCCATAAAGTTCAGAAGATGTGCTGAATATAATTTAGAATAACTGAAAGCCTATATTTAATCTAAAATACCTTACATGTCACATGAAGCGATGTGAACAAGCTAATGGCAAAAAATGAGTTAAAAGAAAAAAACACCTGGCTTTCAAGATTGAACATCTTTGTGTTATTGTCAGTTAAACATCAGTTTTAATTCAGTTCATTGCCTTCAGTCTCTTTACACAGCAGTTCAACTTTTTTTTCCTTTTTTTAATGACAATCTACAAGGCCATTCTGCTAAGAAAAGGAAATGGAGAGGCCGTTTTTGTCTTTCACCAAGCCGTCCATTTAGCGATTGCATTTATGAAAAATGTCAGAGAAGTGATGAGTAAGTGTATTGTTCAGTTGCATGGCTCTTCTTAATAGACCACTGAGCTGGCCTCACTCTATCAGACATGCTCTAATCGCTGCCCTACACTGCTTCCATTGTATCCTAATGGCTCAGATTGCACTTGAGGCTGGAAAGATGCAGAGTCAAACCCACCACCTAAAACCAACTGCTGTATATGCAGATGGATTTGTGCACAGAAAACAGCTCTCTGATTCTGCTGCCTGAGAGACTAATCAAATCCAAAGAGCGGGGGACTGCAGGGGGTGAAAGGTACACGGGAGGAGGAGGTGTATGGGTGGTGGTGGTGGGGAGAGTAAATGGTGGAGCTTGCAGAAAGCTGTGGGTAATGCGTCTGCTCTTCCATTTAAGTGGTGAGCAATCAGTGCAGAACATCTCGCCTCCAAACAACTGTGCCCTTTTAATAAGACCGACACACTCACTGGCACGCAAACATACGTACACCCAGCATATTGACACAGCTTTATTAGAAACTGTGTCTGCCAGAAATTATGTGACACACCAAACTAAATGGTCTCTGCTTCAGGGGTTAAAAGACATGGTATGTGGTCATATTACATCTCACCCCAAAATAGAGAGCGGGTTGGTGCAATGGGCTGCTCAAAATGTGTGTGCAGTTTGTAATGTTACAAGTATTTGATGTTTGAAGAGTTCAGAGGATAACTGCAGCTTCACACAGTCAGCATGATGGCACAGTGTGTGCTGTGGTGATGCTGATGGACTGAATTCGTGTTTGTGTCAGCTGTCTACTGGCTGAAAAATACACTAGTCAGCAGACTTGTGACACTGCTGGATTTTCACTTATACACACTGTTCTTGACACTTTAACACACAGAGGAAAACAAATTCTCCTCTGGTGACAAATGGCTGACTTTAAGGTATCTTTAGGTTGGAGGTTAGCCACAAATCAAAGCCATGCAGATTAGTTTGGGCGTCATTGAAGAATCATGGGTCCAAAGATGATTCACAATGGCTCAAGTTATTCTTGAACAGCATTTTTCTCAATAACTTAATTGTCTGAGCAACTATTTCTGCATTCATACTTTGAATGAAATCCAACACTTGGCTTTCAGGGTCCGTCTGGATGCTCTTAGGCATGAATGAAATTGCTGCGATGTGCAGTATCTGATGCTTCCCCAGGTTTTGATAGTCCAATACAGAAATTAAACCTTTTTTTTTTGTTTTTACTACGATAAGTATGTTTAGCCATTTCATGTGATTGATTATTATTATCAACATCATATTCATGTTCAGATTGCTAAGCATATGCAAAACAAGGAAATTGAGTCAAAAAACACCAATTAAAAAATACTAAACTAAACTGTAGATTATTTTCAAACAGACAAGGTTTGATAGTGAGATTTAAAAAAATGTCCACATAAATGAATGATTCATATGCAAAACAACCACAAAGGCATGTTGAGAGACCATGGAGTCACATAATGACCGAAGTGAGACATAAAATGTGATATAAAATGACCAAAATAGGGAAAAGAAGATATAACAAAATGACAATGAAACGATAAAGTTGTTTTTTTTTGTTTTTTTTTTTAAAGAGAGAAAAAAGTTACCTGAAACAAATACAAATGGCAACGAATATATACACATAACCAAAGTGAGGCATGAAACATCCCTTTAAGCGTCATCTCTAATGTTGGTTTGGGTTTTTATTCCAACTGCTTGTTTTTCCATTCCATTACTTCAAGTTTTGGACATTTATATTCTTTTTATCGCTGTACCAAGGAAATGACAAAACATTCAAAGAAAAAATGTTTCCATTGCTTTTGTCTTAGTGTGAACTTTAATGGGTCAGTGACTAATGGAAGAGAGACAGAAACAAAAGCACTAAAAGGAGACTGAAAATGTGAAACTGCATATTGGTGACCTAAAACAACTCCAACTCTGAGGCAACTATTATGAGAAGTTATTGTAAATTATAAAACAAGCAAATAGATAAATAACATCAAATAGGAATTGTCAAAAAGGCACCAAAACATATATGTAGTAGAGATGAAGAACAATGTGTAAATGGGCCAAACGTTAGCTGGAAACAGGTGATATCTGTATTTTTCTACCATGTGGGATGGATGGGAGGAGTTTTTGAGGTGTGTGTGTGCCATGTACATCCTAATACACATTTAAGTGTTTCATCAACAGCATCAGCAGGTGGTACAGAAAACTCTGTCCAGGTTCCTGTATTTTACCACTAATTCTACACCTGTACCAGTTTTCCTGAATGCATCAATCCTAACTGGGCTGGCTTGTGCTTTTAAACTGCTCAGACATCTCTGAGCTTAGATGAGGTACGCTGAAATCATGTCAACTGAAAACCAACTGAAAACTAACATGGTTGTTTCTCTTCACAGCCACACAAGTGTCTGTTCAGTTAGTGGCAACAGTAATAGTTGCTGTAATGAAGGGGGCAAAGTCATGTGACATATTTGTGGCCTCATCTGCATCTTCTAAGACACAATGTCCAATTTAGGCTTAATTAAATGTATAGTCAAGGCTTTTGGCCTTTTGAGAAATATGATTTTTATATGCTTTTGTGCCACCTTTGAATGACTAAGAGTGCCAGCTTTTACTTTTATTTAAACTCAAACACATTGGGGAATATAGATCAATTTTACATAAAATCACTGAAAGAAGAGATTAAGGAACATAATGATGACAGAGTAAAAAGCCAAAACTACTGAAATGTAAAATTTACTGAAAAGAATTTAAGAAATTCCGTTTTAACATCTCAAATGCTTCAATTAAAATAAGTCCATCACCCCAAGTCAAAGGTACATAGTAAGTAAACCTGGAATTTCTAAGTCCCCTAAAAACAGCTACCACCTGTAGTTATTTGAGCATGATAGATAATGGCCTTTATTAAAGGACAGCAAAGTTATACAAGAGGATGAGTAACAGGGAAGGCCTGTTTTTTCTGCTTCACATCCCTACATACAGCTCACAACGATGAGAGTACAGCACAGGGACTCATACTAAACAACGCTCAGACACAAGTTAAGGAGTTGGAAGCTACATATTGGGAAGTTTGAGCAAGATTGCTGTTTGTGTGTCACTGAGATGACTGTGGTCTTCCTGATTCCTCAGAGAAGTGACACTGCCTGATTTTTGCCTCTCGTTTTGGGACATTTTTTCACAAACACAGGGAGAGAAACAAAGGACAAACCAAGACAGAAAAAAGGCAATAAAAACAGCTTTACTTAAACCAAGCCAACACAGTTATGACAAAATTGCCATGTCATGATGCTGGGCGTACTTAGCTACTAAAATTAACTTATGCTGGAGGAAAACACAAGCAGTGATCACCACAAGTGTTACATTTCAGCACTACTGAAATAAATTCATAATAAGATGTAAAGATTAAAAACTAAGGGCGTGCTGCAGTGCATTGAAGCAGTCTTTGGCACTTCAAATAAAAATGCATTATAGACAGTGATGGAGCTTTTCCTTCATTACCAGATTCATCGCTCTGATTTTCTGACTTTAGGCTCTACAGAAGCCACTCATCAAGTTGCACGTTGAGATAAAAGAGCAAATACTAATATTATGAAATAATTGAAAAGGTTCATTCATACAAATATCTTGGCTCCATAATTGACCATAAACTCACATTCCAACTCAACACTGAACAGATCTTTTCAAAATGTCAACAGCGCCTCTTCTTTCTCCGTAAGCTCCGCAAACTTCAGGTTCACCAGTCCATTCTCACTGCCTTCTATAAATGTTTCATTGAATCCATTCTCACATTCAACATCACTGCCTGGTTTGGTTTACTCACTCTCACTTATCACAACATGCTCAATAAGATTGTTAAAATCAGTAGTAAAATCATAGGTCAAGAGCAGCAGTCACTCAGTACCATCTATAACACCAGAGTCTTGAGAAAAGGCACCCAGATCTCCACTGACCCCTCGCACACCCTGCACTCTCACTACACCCTGTTACCTTCAGGGCGCAGGTACAGGTCTCTCCCTCTGAGAACAAAGAGGGCCACTTCCACCTTCCTTCCCACCTCTATCCGTCTGTTAAATGGTTGATGGCTATTGCAGACTGTTATATTTATGACTGTGTATGGCATATTGGTGTCAATTGTTGTTTTTAACTTATTTATTAACTGACATGTTGAGTTGTGTGTGTGGACATGTCTTTTTATTTTATTTGTCATGGTTGTGCTCTACCCGCAAATGAAGTTCCTAACGGATAAATAAAGTGAATTTGATTTGATTTGATTTGATACATTCATAATGAGCTGCATGCTGTGGCTCTTACACATCAACTGCTCAAATAGCTCTAATGGTTCTCAGTTGGCTTGTGTGGCATATTTAACGCTTTGCATAGTTTCACTGTGGTCAGTCTGAAAACAGGAAGAGCTGAGGGAACGATCTGAACTTGTTTGATCTGCAACTTTAGACCATTTAACAAGGTCATCATCAGCAGATTCAAATCACTCAGAGCTATACAGTATAATTACATAAATACCGGAATGGCCTTTTCCTCCCCTCAGTCCCTCAAGTGTATTGCTGCTGTTTTTGCCCTGAAATGACCACATCAAACCGTTTTCCCTTTGTCTGACATTGCGTGTTTGGTACAATGTTTTTAAAATATCTTTTTCTTCTTCACTGGCTGAAGCTCCTTTATTTCCGCTAGTCCTCGGGTTGTAAAGCAGTCTGACTTTGTAACAAGTTCAACAGATCATGAGGCATAATGCCCACATTAGGTTTATAATTTTACAAACCTTGCTGAAGCATCAAATGAATAAAGAATTAATTTTAAGGTTTTGCATTTAAAAAACTGATACTAAAAAGTACATTCATACCCCACGCAACACACTGTGCATTGCAGCACCAGTAACATTTCATGTCTACACTGGTATGCTGTTGAAGATCAGTTTAATTTACAACTCATACATGCTACTACAAAAAGAGAAGCAAGTCTGTACACACACTCATGCAATGACTGTTATATTTCTCTATTATCCAACCATGGTTTATAATTCCAGGAACACTGTCAGTTTTAGTGACTGTTCTGTCATATTAAGTTTCTTAGCACCAAGGCAAGAACAACAGGAGTGTGATGATGCCATTCTGAAACTATGGCTTACAAACTGATAATATATTGTTTGCCCTAACAGCAGCAATGCATCTTTTCCAGGTTCCCCCTTTTTTTTTTTCCCCATTTCTGATGCTTCAGTGCCCTGAAGCTCCATCCTGATGCCCCTCGGATGATTGTAATCTTATGCTTTCTTCTTATTATTTTTTGTTATCCAAGCTTCTAGACCATCTTTTTCCCCACTCAGCCTTCATGTATTCCCTCCTTCCCAACACTCATTTATTTCCATTGGAGAACATCGATTGGCTCATTTAAGCCCCTCAGTCTGGACTAATATTTCACTTCATGCAGTCTCACTCCACTCGTCCATCCTTTCCTCCATCGTGCCTCACTCCTCTCCCCCAGTTATTAGTCCTGACCCCCCCCCTCCAAATAACTGACTGGAGAGACAGTCCAACTTGATGGGTTAAGGTCCTGATTGAAACAGACCCTTGCTACTGCACAGCACATCAAAACAGAATCAACATGCATTTAGCGTCAGCATCAGATCTTACTCCAATGAAAGCTGCTAGTGGGATGCTGTCCCCATTAGCTGGCAAATAGTTTCTGGCTTTGGAATTAGATCCATCAAGTCTCTGTTTTAACTGTGTTGCATTACACTTCAATTGTTAATGTTATCAGCAAATAACATCTTATACAAAATGACAAAAACATTTCTAAATTTTGATGATTATTATTTCAGCTTTATGTGTTGCAGATCTTTTTCTGTCTACTGCTATCACACGCCTCTGCTCTTTCTTTGTACCCCTGTTTAATTCATGATCAGATCCTAAAATTCTATTTGGTTGTTCTGATTTCACTGTGCATTAACAATAAACTTAAATAATCGGAAGACAAATAACAAAAAATATTAAAACTTCATGCTTAACAGAAATGAAGTCTTTGATGATGCTCATAAAACATCAGCAACCTTAGGCTAATAAGGCAATTGGTCCTTATATATTTCAATGCTTTGGTCGATCAGGAAAATTTCAGCTCACAGAAATCTACCAGAAGATTTCATCTGGCACGCATCAGGAATATCATGCCATTTATGGCTGGTAATCAGTCTTTCCTTCATGGTCATATAGAAACCACACACTTTAAATAGAGACCCCAGGCAGGTGGAAACATGTGCACACATTTCCATCTGCTGAGCCTTCAGAGCACTGCAATAAGGATCAGAATTAGTTTAGATGGAAAGTCATCTTGGAGGAGAATCCCTGCACTAGAGGTTCAAAATATCTGCGTACTCACTTCAGCTGACAAAATCTCTTTCCTGTCACCATTTCAGTATAATTGTAATCCACAGCTTTATCATGGATGAAGAGTGAGAAACTGACAGTCGATTTAAGCCCCCTAAAAATACTTAATATCGGCACTGATAATTGCTTTATAAACCCTACTAAATCCAGTTCAGTGTCCTTATGTCATTCAAACCTCTTGGACCTCCACGGGATTCATGTGCAAATATGGAAAACATAAACAAACAATTAATTCAAGAGAATTCTCATTTATTTTTTTTTCTCTCACAGTTGTATGTTTAAAAAAAAATAAAAAACCCAGTTAAACACCATGTATAATAGAAAAGCAATATTAATTTTAGGTGATTTACAAAATATATACATTAAAACCCACACAAATACATACACACACAGACTATACATACAGCATTAATCATCCATTTCTGCATACAGTGGGTGCGAGAGGTCTGAGTCCAATAGAAAAAAAAAAAAACTGTACATTTTCACATTAAAAACTTAAGTTTTCTTTTTCAAATAGAGTAAGGAGCATTAAAACTATTTGTAATGCTTATTTACTATGCATAATATTCATACTTTAGAAAATACAGTAAGTAGCATTAAAACTATTTGTAATGCTAATTTACTATGCATAATATTCATACTTCATATCAGAGCTAATGCAGGACAGCGGTCCATCAATGCATTTATTGAGGTTCCAACTTTCTACATTAAGTAGACAAACAGATCAAAGTCCTGCATAAAGTACAATATGAAGTTGTAAGAATCAGCTTGAGGGTTGCTACATTGTCAGAAACACTGCTCTACAGATGCAACTTCAAGCGGGGTTTTTTTTTTTTTTTATGAACAGTAACTGTACAAGCAATATAGCTACACCAATGTAACTGCTAACTTGCATAGCTTTTCCTCAGTAGGAATAATAAAAACTTTACTCACATCAGCATTTGTTCATGCAAAATGTGACTTAGTCAATTCTTAAGTAAAAAAAAAATCTGCCTGCAGCATTTTGAAAAATTAAATTTCATCAAGTAGATTCAGGCTTCTGGATCCCACTGTACTCCTGTGTGTTCATGTATTTGTGTGCAGCTGATGTATATATTGCATCATTTGTTCAATTTGAAAAGAAGTCTTTAAGAGAAAAAAAAAATGTCCCAAATATTGTCAGGAACTCACCGTGCACCTGGACATGACAATCATTTTATACCGGGAGGTATAAAAGAAAAAAAAGAAAAAAAACAAACCATTGAAAAAGACATGCAGGAGACCAATTCAAAATTTTCATTAACTTTCTGGCATCACCTGCATCTGAGAACCATAACGACATGGGTAAAAGAAAAACAAAAATCACTCAAAAACCACACAAACCATAGGAACAAATTTACTGTACTTATTGGAAATCATCATGACATCAGTAGTTCTATTTGAAGAAAAAAAAATTGTATAAGCACAGACAAATGGGGCTGATCAAAGGGTGGCAGCAGTCCCTTACTGGAAAACCATGACAACACCACATGAAGGTGGACAGTCCAGTGTGCAGTCACTTGAAACTTTACCGCTGGTGTAAATCAGATGAGCCTGAACAGAGACGTGTAGGAGGAGCCTTACATATAAGACAGTGAAACCGATTTCCTAAAGCACAAGATCTTCTGTATAGTAACATTTCTTACTGATGCTGTTAGGTGGAACTGGACTGGACTCGGCAACAGGAGACTTTGTATTTAATCGCAATTCTAAATATCTTAAAAAAGACAGAAAATGCCAATTAGCTGCTCCTTTCATATGCCTGAGCTCTCACAGTGAAATGAAGCAATAAACAATGTTCCAATGGGTACAAACCGTCTTGGTTTAGGTTGCACTTTTAATGTCTGCAGAACCTGCAAAAAATATCTGATATAAAGTACAATGGTGAAAAATGGCCACATCCACCCACTGATCATGACATTACAACCACTGCATGAGCGAATGACACTTAACACAACCATAAAGAAAATCTGAGGATCTCACCTGACCTACAACCTTCTCAGGTACCGATGTGAAGAGATCTTGATAGCATCTGTTGGAAGCAACCAGTGAGACCTCCAAAACACAGCGTTGTGGTTTTTTTGCTACCAAATGCTGGTATGCTGGTACCAGAGACCCTCAGATGTTCTTATTTCATGCCCTGATTAGTCAAAGCTCTTTAGGTGATGCAAGTAGGACCTAACAAGTGGTCATAATGTTATGACAGAATGATGCATGTCATTCACTTAAAAGACAAAGAAAAGCTCAAATAAGAAGCTGTATTTAACTGTATTTTAAACATTAAAATAGACAAAAAAATGGGTCACAAACTTGTGCAGGCCATGTAGCAGTATTTGCCAGATATTTTCTGACTTCAGACTTATTCCTCTTGAATGTAGTGTTTACAATATTCTGTACACCCTGTGGATCTGTCCCTAGCTCTTTCCTGTCAGCTGTGACCTCACTCATACTTCAGGCTTTGCCTTTGACTCAGGCTGTCGCTTTCCATCATTCTCCCTGCAGCCTTCAGCTATGCTCCGGCAGAAGACAGTTCTGGCCACTGGCTTTGCATTGTCTGATTATCCTTTTCCTTTATGCTATGAATTGCCTTTGATCTGCCCCTGTTTGTGCTTTTCTTTCCCCACATATGCAACTCCTCTACGCCTCTGCTTGCTTGTATTCCATTGCCCCTCCATTTCTACTGTTTGCACATCCCAGGGGGATGCTTGCTTCGCTGTTTCCAGTTCCATCCACTGCCTCAAAGCTCTTCTCTTCCAGTGGTTTGCCAATCCAAGCTCCGTAGCCGTGAACACTGAGAGCTTGAAAGAACTGTTGTTTGGCAAGTTGGAAGGCTGTGGCTGAAATCTTGGCCTGAGCGTAGGAGGGCAGGGAGAGGAGGTCAGTGCGACCACACTTCTGGCACAGAGAGCGGAACAGACAGAACAGGTTGGACTTAGACACCCAGGACACGGCCTGTTTGTTCCTGTAGGGAAGACATTTGAGGTTCTTTTAGCTTGATAGATTAAAAAAATATATAAATATATGAAGAAAAAAAGAGAAATGCGTCATGTCTGGCATGAAAGAAATGTTTCTTCTGGTTATGCAGTGGTTTTTCATTAAGCTTAATGCACTGTCAACTGCTTCTTGTTTTGGATTATGCAACATAAATGTTTGGAAACTTTAGTGAAAAATTATGTGGTGTTAAAATAAAGACTCAAGTCTGAACACCATCAGACTTCATAGACGTTTAAAGACTAGATAAAAGAAAAAAAAAACTGAGATAGATACAATAAAAAGTTTACCTAACAATAATTACATATCTGTCACGTGCAATTTATGAACTTGCACAACTTCTAAACAACAACATGCCTTCCTAATGTTATATAATGCTGACATTCAGGGCTGCCAGAATAATATCAATCGCTCTACTAAAACAGCATTTCTGCCCTTTTAGTTTTCTAAAGACACTGGTGAAGCAAAAGAAGTTTGTGTAAAAAATATTTAGAGATAAGGCCAAGATATAAGTAGCTGGTTTAAATGAGACAGAATAGATGAAAAACAGCCGCTCTCTAGCTTAAAACAAAGGCAAAACATTGTGTTAAGTTGATTTGTCCCCAATTTGCACCATTACGACTGAATTATATCAGGAAAATATTATTGAAAATTTTAATAAAAGGGTTCATGAACTGAATTACAAGAAAAAAGTCAAGCATTTTGGGGTAATTCAACAAAATGGTTAAAAACTACATTAGAAAAGGAATAACTTATTCCATTGTAGGATGGTTATTAGTTATCATCCTGATCTGATGGAAGGAAACAGCTAAAAATTATAAGCAGGACTGACTGATCAATTAATCTGATAAAATAAAAATATATATTACCATTATATATTATCTGATTGTAATGCGTTTTTAAATTTACAATTAGATATGAAGTCAGTGATGGTTTAAGTTTGTGGATAAATACAGCAAACTGAAGAATTCACAAACTTTCAACTATATGAACAAACTTTTCTGATCTATTTTTACTGATACAGTTTTCAAAACCTTTGATTCATAAAATGAAAAGGAAAAGTAGTTAGGGATTACAGACAATTAGGGAGATAAAAAGTTCACCAAGGTCTGAAGCTGTTGTGGCTTAACAGAGAAATCATTAGACATCTTTACAAAAGAGTAACAAAAACACCTAAAGTAGGAACAGAGAACAGTGTATAACAAGCAGAAAAGCCATTCAGTAGTGTAAGGCAGGATACTACATACCCATCAAGTTTTCCTTTGGTCCCATCCAGCACCTCTACATTGTGCTGGTCTGGAAGGCTCCAGTTCACACTGGACTCCTTGGTTTTTCCTGTATGTCGTGTAGAGTCGTAGACGCTCACCCTGCCCACCTACCAGCCAGAAGTGAGATGTGGCAGAGAGAAAGACCACACTTAGTTAAACTAATAATATAATTCATTCATTCACTCAATAAACTAATATAATTCAGCTATTTCAAAACTGGCTGTGTAATGCAAGTATCAGTAAAGCCAGTCCCAATGTGCATATTATCATGTGGAAATGAAAGCCAACATAATGCTGAACAACAGCATGAGACAGAGAATAAGATGACTACTGTTTGTCTGCCAGTTACTATACTTCTTCCATGTTTCCTGGCACTGTAGCAAGGACCAACCTGCTTTTTGGTCATTGATGGATGAGCCCAATTTACATGAGATGAACAATGAAAAACGGCCGTGCAGGCACAAATAGGAATACTGGCAGCTTAATTAATTAATCCAATGAGAATGACCTCAATGTTCCTGATTTATGTCCATGTCTGAAATCGCATCAAAAACTCATGTAGCTACCTCAGGGTGGTTCAGCTTGAAGGGAGGAGGGAGACTCTGTGTGAAGGTCTCGCCGTCTCTTGCCAACCGACAGCAGACGGCACGTGTCAGGTGACCGTGGCTGTATAGATAGCCTGGCAGATCACAGCAACAAATACAGGTTTATCAGACAGGGTTGTGAAGCAATAATCAATGTAGGAGTTGATCTATATTCACCCACAGTCCGTCTTATAAAAGTTTGTCTGCAATGATAATCTTTGCCCAAGAGTGTGATTTACCGAGTGTGATGGACTTCAGGTAGATAGGATGCAGAAAATGGGAGAGCAGTGCCCCCTGCAGACCCAACACATTCCAGCGCAGAATCTTATCACTGCAACTCATGGTTCGCAGCCTTTCACCATGCTGGATGCCGTCCCAGGTGGGTACAATGGCACTCGACTCCACAGGGATGGTCCCTTCCCCTGAAAACAGACACAATAACACAAGAGCAAAAGGTTACAGCTCTTGATAACAGACCAGGAATCATTTGCTTCCATGCATATTTCATTAAAGATAACATGAAAACAGTGTAAGCTACATACCATTCTCCACTTTAGTGCGAAGCTTGCCCTGCTTCGCATTCTCAAACAGAGGCTGGTGGCCCTGGACTTCATCTCCTGTTTCACTGCAAGACTTATCGAACAAGGCTCCATCCCCACAAGGAGCCGTGCTATAAAGAAGAGAAGAACGGAGGTTCTGATGCAACACAAACCACGACGACAGCCACTCCAATCCAAACTAGAAACACTGATGAATCAGACTAATGGGCAGGATGGGACAAAAAGAGACTTGGGAGATGAAGGAGGAAAGAACACATCTGATCTCCGCACCTGATGTAGAGGTGAAAGGTGATGTCAGACTTGATCTGCAGTTTGTTCTCTGCTGCTGGCTCAAATATACTGTCGTCTGCGCCATCATGGTGCTTAAGTAGCTCACTGTACAGAAACCTGAGAGGAAAGGAGACAGTGAGTTAGACTTATAAATAATGTCATGCAGATCAGATCTAGGAAAGAAGAGGGGTATTTTTAGATATGAAGGAGAAACATTGATAAAGAAGCAAGATATCAGTTTCTACCGAACAAAGCCCCTTCTGGAGATGATTTCAGCGTGGCAATCATTAACCGTCTCCCCTTTAAGGCTCAACTCTTCTCCTTTGACACAACGATTTCCTGACAGAAAAGAAAGGGGGGGACGACATTCAATGTCACTAAATGCAACACTGAAACACCTCTTTGTTCTGCAGTGACCTAGTTCTGTTTTAACTTGTGACAGTAAATGCCTCTGAGCGCAGAAAAATAAAAACTAAACATCATGAAAACTGCAGTGCCAACACATTTTCTACTGTTGTTACATGTTTCCTCACACACACACACACACACCGTTTTTTGTTTTTTTTTTAAAAAAATCACATCTCCTCTTTCACTGGCTTTCATGCAAAAAATGATGTTTTTACCAGTTCCAAGGCTGACAACCGCCCCCAGGCCCTCTCCTCTTCTCATGACGATAGTGGCCAAAATCTTGCGTCCCAGAAGGCTGTGCTGGATACGGGTGGTCAGGGCGTTGAAACGCTGGTGGCTCAACATTGCTATCTGGTCATGCAAAGTACTGCCACTCACAGGTAGCTGGTAATAAATATAAACAAAAAAATGTTATTTAATTCATTCATACAAATGGAGAAAGAAATCACGGAGACAAAACGATTTGCTGTCTTGACACCAGTGTTTGGTGTTAGCTGCGAGTGGGCTGAGAAAAAACAAAGTCCTCTAAAAGAAAAGGCTAAAGCAGGGGCAGATAAGGTCGTTTTGCATCCATCAGAACATGCTAAAGCCATTTTATGAGTGAATGGTGTCTTGTACTTTTCTTTAAGACAGACTGGACAAACTGGGATTATGATGGTGTAAGAAAAGACAATGTTGTCTAAGATGAGACTAAAAAAGCCACTGCTTCACACAAGTTCCATGTCAAACTGGTTTATCACTGAACCATGGGCAGCGAGACACTTTCTAGCCTGCAGTACAACTAAAGATCATAAGGAAGCATTGATTTTTTTGTCTAAAACCTGGACTTACCTTCACAAATAAGCAACTGCATGAGTAATAACCATACAACAATTAATCACAATAAGTTTATTTATTACAGCTCTTGTGAATAACATAACCCAACTTTTCTAAAGACACCATTTTAATTTTCTAAATAAATGTAGTTTTGGGTCGGATATTGTTACATTTGACCGTCAGTTAATGTGTATTAGTTACACCAAACCTGCGCAATGCCACAGCTACATCTGAAAACTCGGTTAAACTCAGTAAATTTCCCACTTTCAAGACAGATAATTAAAAAAAAAAAGTCCTCAGTACCTCAGTTGGGATTAGTTCCCCAGTGCGTGCTGCCCTCTCAGCTTCTCCAATCAAAACCCGCAAAGCAGCATCTGCTGCTTCCTGCTTCCCCTGTTTCTTGTTTGAGGCACAAACTGGAGGAAACCAGCGTCCGCCCAGTTTGGCCTGGTAGGTAAATCTGAGCGGGAGGGGAAAGATAGATGTAGTAAGAAGGACTTATGCCTGGAAACTTGGGCATTTTTAAAACAAGAGATAAATGCAATTCTACATTTAAAAACTTTGCTGTGATGTTGGATCATGAAAAAACTTTATCCAAATCATAAACAAAGAAACAATCATTCAGACTGTGACCAAAATTAAAAAGATGTTTAATCTGGTTAGCCTATTTTAACTTTGCAGTGATGCAGCTCACACATACTTAGGCTCATGCGCTGGTCCAGTCTGCCCCACCAGGCGGATCTCTGCAGCAAAGCCCCGGGCTCTGGCGTACTCCAGAAGGCCTGACACTGCGTTACTGTTCAGGTAATTTATGAGATCCCCTACACCTGCCTCGTGGGCTGCTCGCAATTCATCTGCCGTTAGAGGACGCAAAGAGGGACATGCTGTCCCAGACACACCTCCTTCACCATCGCTGGAAGGACCCAGGGGCAACTGAGGCTGGAAAAGATAGATGGGGGGGGGGGTTAGAGATGTGACTGGCTGAACAACGGGATCAGTGTCAGAAGTGGCAAAAAGGTTCTTTTCAGCCAAATTAATCTGTTGTTTTCATTCCTTTACATCTCCTAAATGTGAGTTTCTCTGCTTCCCACTTCTTACCTTGTTGAGCTGCAGTTTTCCATCAGCCATTAACTCTTTGACAGCTTCCTCTGCTGCCAGCTGGCGGGCCGCTTTCTTGCTTGGAGCCGAGGCCTCTGCAAACAAGATGTCTCCAACCTTCACTCTGTACATGAACCTGGAAAGGAGACCGAGAAGGTGAAAAAGAGAGATGGAGAACTATTTCAGTCTGTAACTGAAATTGTACACTTAGCATACTTAGTAGAGTTGCACGCTGGTGTTCGATAGATGAACTGATGGATCGGATTGGGGTCATATTAAAGCTGGGGTAGGTAATGTTGGGGAGCTAGCAAGATCTGAAAGTGGCACGCTGTCTTGGCTCCTCCCCCCCTGGTTTTGCTCCTTGCGTGATCTGAGACTTTTTTCATGCCTCCACCAAAGAGGTTATGTTTTTACCGACGTTTATCTGTTTGTGTTCAAGACAACTCAAATAGCTATGGACGGATTTTAATTCAATTTTTGCAAGTTGTTGGAAATGTGAAAAGGAAGAACTGATTTAATTTTGGTGGTGATCCGGATCACTGTTTGGATCCAGGAATTTTTTAAATGCCGTGGCGGAGTTTTGCACTCTCCGAGTGCTTTTCCAGTTTGCAGCTTTTTCCACCAACGATTTTCTCTTTCTCAGCTGTTTAGCGGGAGGAGGCAAATAAGCCGAGCCGGGTCGGAGAAATCCTTGTTGCGTCTTGTCAGCCATGAAGAAGCTTACGAAATCTAAGAAAAGAACAACTTCAATTCGACCCGAACATTTTGATTGGTCAGACTTTTTAAAGATTTACCGTAAACTGAGGGGTCTAACTATATTTCTTATTGTTCATGATTTAAAACTGTACAGACTACTATCAGGACGGGAAACCACTTCACCCAGAGTAAAAAAAAAAAAGTCTCTGAGCAAGATTACCTACGCCAGTGGACAAATACATGCAATTTTTCTCCCAAGTTCTGGCAGAAAAACACAAGCTGAACTGTCTCTACCCGTTAGACAGTTGCCTTAGTGGATGCAATAAACAGAAGGAGTAGATGGACAGAGATGGTATTGTGTTTTTGTCAGATGACTACAGTGTTGAGGACAGAATAAACAGAAATAGCTTCCTCTCTGAGCAAGATGTATCACCACACAGAGGAAGTTGGCCTTAGCTCATGCTATGTGCTGGAAAACACCATTTAAAAGACAAATTCAGAGGTAGGTGACGCAGCCAGCACCTTGGGTCATGTGGTGGGCCTGCCTGGCCGGTGTTGATGAATTCAATGGGATTCCCACTGCGCTGGCAGTACTCCATCAGGACAGAAACTGGATTCTTCCCACCGGGCAGAGAGCGGGACAGTGGCTGACGAGGTCCTTCCACCGTTCCCTCCACGCTGCCTGATCCAAATGTTCCCCCAGCGCTTTCAGCTGACCCCTAGCAAAATGAAGAGACAGCATACTTGAGAATTTGTATCTGGGTTGCTAAATCTAAGCATAATAAACACAAGCGCTCGCTACATGTACTTCAGCTTCTTAAACTATTTAAAACTAAATGCGACAACATGTTTTCTATAATAAAGGTTTTATTTAAGTACAGTACAACATACACTGGTTTCCGGAAGTGTCTCCAACACCTGGTCCGTGCTGGTTGTGTTACCATCTTCCACTGTGCCCGTCCCTCCTTGCATCTCTTTGATGAGAATACGCAGGGTGGCCGCAGCAGCATCTTTTTTTGCAACCTTTTTACTAGAAGCTTCTGCAACAGGAAACGATCTTCCATTCAGGATGACCTGCATACGGAACCTAACAGAGAAGTAGAAAAGGGCAGGATATCAGGAAAGCGTGATATGCAAATACAGTGTTGTTACTGGCAACGAGCTGCGATAAAAGTGAGGTTCCTTTGATGGTTTTTAATATGAAGCGCCATTTGCAAAACTCGCACACACGCACACATACTGAGCTTTAAAGCTTTTGCTATAATCACATCTTTAGTGATGTTTTAAATAAAACAAGACTTTTTGTAACTCTTTTCTTATTCTTAATAAAAATCATTCAGTCAGTAACAAACAGTGGTAACCTTTCAGCCTGAAGACTGGAGACAAAATGGAAAATAATCATCTTTTTGCAAAAGTAAAAAGCTTTACTAACTTGATATTTAGGACCCTCACTAATACACAATTTGTGATGGTCCTGTGTTGCACAACAAATTCGCCTCATTCCTAGTAACACTTAATGGAAGCAGATAAATTTAGTACACTTTTATTTAAAACTGCAGTCAACAGCTGCTTTGGAGAGACAAAGACAATTAAAAGATGGAAGAAAAGAGTAAAAATATTGCATTTTAAAGCTGATGAGGTCTATGAAGTGCTGAGTATAAAATCGTCGATGAATCTTAGTCATTAAAATACAATTCATGAATTTCCCAGGTGAACTGCATCAGCTTTTTCTTTCATGAAACCTGAACTTCATACACCCAGTTAGTCTTTTCTGTATTAGTTGGCTCAACAAGCTGATCATGGCCATCACAACAACATTAACCACACTCTCCATGTTTGGCTTGGATTTCTTCATCAGGATGCTTACATAGAATGGAGGATCAAGAAGTGCAATTACATCCAAGCAGAGTAAATCAAACTTTGGATCTGTATTATATTACAAAGAATAAAAGTAATGTGTCAAAAATTGCACCAAATCTGGGCCAAATATAAAAAAAAAAACAAGATGTTTATCAGCTTCATCTGCAGCCTTCACAAGTCGACGTCTCAGCAGGTTTACATTTTTTACATCTGCATTTCCTCCATTTCTGTAAAGAATGTTGTCAGGAAATAAGCAAGTGGCTGCTTAGTGTTTTTGACAGCTAATTTAAATCTAAACCTCCCGTCATAAAGAACGGCTCATATCAGCATGTCGGCATCATGTAATCTATAAATAACACCATGAATCAATAAAGAGTAACTTCCACCTTATATGAGTCAATTCATGACAGAACAGGACAGATCTAGTCACCAACCTTGGGTCGTGGGAGGGTCCAGACTGGTCGAGAAGCTGGAACTCACAGTTTTGGCCCAGATACTGGGCATACTCCATGAGACCGCTGACGGGGTTCTTCAGTCTCACCTCCTGTAATTTGGCCCACAGATTCTGGGGAGGCGGGGCAGCCAGTGATACAGCAACAGTCCCGATAACGTTGGTCTTCTCCGCTGCCAGTTTATCCGCATCCGTCTGTCTGCGAATGGCATTGAGGAATTCTGGGATGTCGTCTGTGGCCCACTGTTCATCATCTCTGTACTTGAATAAATTCAAGGTGGGTTGCTAAATGAAAGAAACAAAAACTGAGCACAACCCTCTGTCATCTAACAACTCCACTGGCTTCATGTTCAATACTGAACTCATTTCAAATTTGTCCTCCTTACATTCAAACCTGATCATAATCGTGCAAGAAAATATTTGCCTTTATGCTTTTTTTTTTTTTTTTTAACACAGAACAACCACATCTTTAACAATCAAAGTACTTCATACCACTGAATACTAAGGTTTGGCTGATACATCAGTTAAATGATATACTTGGCTTTTTCTTTTTTTTTTTACTGGTATCTGCATTGGATGATCCACGGGTATGTCCGCAGGCAGCTCTGTGTTGTCAGAGAGGCTGGTTTCCACATGCAGACCATGCACTGCCCCGTCTCTGCTAGCAGAGTGATGGGAGCCTGCTAAATGAGCAATGGCAATCTTTAAACTTCTAAAGCACCTTTTAACCATTTAACTGAGCTGAAATATAGCCATACAAGTTGAAATCAGGTGGGTCGGAATGGAAAATGGGAATATTGAATGTCCCATCTATAAAACTGTTTGCCATTGTATCTATGGGGCTGCAGACGTAGCTGTAGGGCTATGTGTGCGTAACTTACTAACAGTGATCACAGTATTAAGTAAGGTCAATGCATCAATTCGGTTGATGCTGAAAGTTGGAAGCTAAAGTTTGGACATGTTTCCTGTGTGTCAGAATGATTTTTACAAAACAGCCGTTCTGGGATGGGGACCCACTCTGACAAAGCTGTCTCGTGTTGCAGCAGAAAACACGCAATCTGCATGTTGATGTGACTTCTGAATAGTTGTTTTCGCCTCTGTAAACAGTGTAGATTGTCATGACAGTGTAAATATTATTGCATTCTTTCCACATGCGTGTGCCGCTGCACACAGGAAGGCAGCGTGCATGTTGCTGATCCGACAACGGTGAGCGATGCAAAAACAACAGATCATTTAGTGAGGTCATTAAATGGGTAAAGAGGGAGAGTCCAGAAGAAGCTGAAAATCCCAGTAATTCCAGTTTAACATACGCACCAAACCCCGATGATGCATTTATAATTAAAGTAATATGAATGTAAGATGATGGAACAAGACTGATCGTAATCTGCGTTTTAGTTTAAATGTCTGAGGAGAAATGAGGTCTGCTGTGTGGCAGTGCCTCGGTGAGCCTACACCAGGAAAAGCTTGGTCTGATATATGCAATCACTCTGTAAGCATGTACGTTTTTTTTTTTTTTTTTTTTTTTAATCTATGCACAATTTTTTTAGGTAAAGAATTATGAGCACTAAACTCTTTGAGTTGTAGCTGAATTTATGTCTGATAACAAAGATTAAGTTGTAAACGCTGCAACATTACTTGTTCTACCTCCTTTTTACTATTCATTCAATTTCTTTTAAGGTTAAATAAATCTTTTTTTTTTTTTTTTTTTTTTTAATATGAGGATTGTAACATTTGTTATCATCGTGTGATTTTATGCTTGTAAACTGAGGGATCAAAAGCAGTACTGGGTCCAAATATTGCAGCCCATATCACCAATAAACATACAAAGAAAAACACTAGAAGTTCACCTACCATTTCACTTTGACTTTGTTCTGGTATCTGATCATCAAGCAGTGGAATTAACTCAAGACCTGGTACAGGTGGGATTGGCGAGGAAATGCAGTCTCCTTCCTCTTCATTTTTAATGGCTTCCACCTCCATCTGATCCTGCACAGCTGGAGTGCTCTGTGCAGCTCTCAGGCTTCTCTCCATCCTCTCTCTGCGATGGGTGGACAGGTTCCATTTGGGAGGGCTGACATCGCGGTTCCTACTAACATCACCCTGCTTCTCCAGATTGATAAGGGTGGGGTTGACCTGCTTGGCATTCTTAAGGCCCAAATTCTTTGCTATAACAAGAGCAGTCGCCTCCCCTGAATCAAGGAGATATTGCAGAATTTTCTCTTTCTGGTGTGCCATCACAGCAGAATTCAGTTCCTGATTGGAGGATCTGGCCACACTGGGACGTTGCTCCTCGTATCTGGGAGTTTTTGCTGAAGATTGGAATTCTTCCGAATCAGATAATTCTGAAGAGGAGCAGTAAGACGAAACAGATTCTGTGTCAGACTCGTCTTCTTTACCCTGTCCCCAGTTTTCTGTTTCTGAAGTAAAACTTGGGTCAGGTGTCTGTTGGCGTCTGGCCGGATGAAACAAATGGGAAGATGGGCTTTGGACGTAAGAATTTCTTGCTTCTACTGCTCTGAGATGTTCTCTGTATAGAGTCCACTCAGGTGGGTGAAGTCCTTGCTTGGAGGCTTTCCCTAACTCTTCTAGGGAATAGAGAGCCCTGTTGACTATTTTCTTGGGCAAATGTAGCTTTCTGGCTAATATTTTAGCAGACACACTGTCATCTGACTTCAAAGCAGCCAAAGCCCTAAACACCTGGTCTTGTATGTCAGGTGTGAAAGTGATGTTATCGTTCGTAAATCTTAAATTTCCTGAATTACCTTGTGAAGAATGTTTGTTGAGCTGTTCTGCTCCTCTGTGAGCCCTGTCTCGAACAAAAGACAAACTCTGAAAATTTTCACACAGAGAATTTGTTTGGTCACGCCACGGTCTGTCAATGTACTGGTTCCTGTTTTTGCCCTGTAGCTGGACTTTATTTGGGCGTCGACAGCCTCGAAATGCTCCTGCACCAGATGGATGTGCAAAACCCTGGTCTAGGCGACAGCCGCCTCTACCCCTAGGGGAGCTATTAAAGTTTTTATGTCTGCTATATCCTAACTGGGGCTGGTAAAAGGAGCTAGGTGGCCTGCTGGGGGCTGCTCCTCCTTGAGCGCTGGCTCTGAACTGTGGCGCCTGAGAGCTCTGTCCTCTCAGGAACTCTACCTGTTTGCAATGGAAGGAATTGGGAACTGGGCTGACACTGTGATTTTGATTATGTGAGTTATTAAAACCCACAGAATTAGGGACAAATTTAGTGTTTGGTATGGGGGGACAGGAGGAGGGATGGGGAGATGAGGGTTGTATGGGTACTGCAGGATGAGCAGGACTGTTGTAGTAATTTATATTTGGGTTCTGCTGTAGGTCACCTCTGGGGAATCCTGGGGGCTGCAAGTGGGGTGGCGGATGCCTGTAATACTGTTCTTGATAAGGCCCTCTTCTACCTCTGCTCATAGCGCAGGGGTTGGGCACAAAGGGGGCCGGTGCAGCTGGCTGGGCAGCTTTGGTATTATTGTATCTCCTCGAAGACCAACAAATTACCCCGACTGAAAATCAGGGCAGGATAGTTGCACGCTGAGAGCACCTGAAACAAACCAAAGCATAAAGTCATGGGAGTTTTAATAAACAAAATTTGTCACCCTCTAAAAATAATGGTCAATGTAATTTATTTTACATTTTCTAAAAACACAGGAGATTGGTTTCTTTTAGATATCTGAGTTTTTTTGTTTTTAGAAAACCTTGGAAAAAAAATACAAACACTAATATTCTAAGAGGGTGATGAAATAACAATGGCAGTAAGATTAGTGTATGTGTGTGTGTGGGGGCAGCCGTGGAGCCAAAACACACATTTATCAACCCTTCAAAACCCCATCACCCCTAACAGTGTCCTTGTTTAAGTCAGAGAATCTATACAAGCTCCTAGGAGATGATTTTTGTTGTCATCCTCCACAGTTAATTCGTACTGTATATATGTCCAGATTATAACCCAATCAGTTTGCAAGGATGTTGCAGGGTGACTTGCTTTCTCGCTCTGTCACCCTGAAACTTAAATCCAAGCTAAAAGGAAACTGATTAATAATTCAGACCATCTTGTGACTATTCTGTATTATTTCTGGCCTTACAAATCGTAGCTTGCCCTGGATCAGTAGCAGAAGATAAGAATGAGACAATTAAGCAGATAAAAGGGGCAAATGAATGAAGAAATGCAACAGCTGTGGACAGAAAACTCTGCAGACATTAGCCGACACGCGGATGTACATTAATTCCTTTCTCCCCATACTCGCTCTCCTCTCAAGTATTTGACAAGTTGAAAAATACTTTTTGAGCTGTGCGAATCAGAATTTTAACTTCCACCTATGATGAAAACAAAGATTGATTTAGCCTCAAGTGTCATACCTGACAACACTCAATAATGTCAATATCAGTCAGACTGACAACAAGGAGACACCCAATACCGAGTCAGGTTACATCCCCCCCGGTCCAGTCAGCATCAGTGGCGCGCTGCACATAGCTGAGCAGGTCCAAACACTGCTACACTAATGGAGAACACCATAGTGTTGGTTCATCATAGTAATAGGGGCCGACAAGACTGGCGGCCTGGGGGCCGAACGGGGTTGAAGCTGACTCACTTTGACCCTGATGCAAAGCAACATTTGACAGCAACATATTTATTTTAGAATAGCACTTTTCTGTTTTCAGCCTGTGCAGGCGCTTGACCAAAACTACCCATCTGACAAGTGATGATTCAACTTTGCTGCACGCTTTATGCTGCCATGTCAAGAAACAGATACAATATAAAAGCAACAAGCCAAATCATATTTTTGTCCATCCCAGAAGTCTGTGCTCCTCTTGTTTACTTGGTATTGCTGCAAAAGCGAAACCTAGCTTATGTCTAAACATACCATCCATCCATCCATTTTCTGCCGCTTCATCCGTGTCGCGGAGGGGGGAGGGGGGGGGGGGGGGGGCAGCAGCCTTAGCAGGGACGCCCAGACGTCCCTCTCCCCAGCCACAATTGCCAGCTATGTCTATACATACAGTTGCAGGAATAGGCTCGTGAACTGAAATGTTATCAACCTCACCTTGAGACGGTCAAACAACAGCTGAAGAACTGGAAAAAGTGATGAATTGTGGGGTCGGTGCCTTTAACCCTTTCCAATGTTCAGCTGAACTGAGATTCACAAACTTAAATCCAATTTTAACTCTGAATAAAGAAAAACTAATCAAACAAACATAGAAATGGTGACAGAACAGAGATTAGGCAGCTAGTTAGCAGGAAGTTAAGTCTTTTTAAAAGCGCAGGTTCTTCGTACTTGGGTTGGCCGCGTTTTCCCCACCGACTTGGAAAACGGTCTTTATGTACCGTTCGTATTACGTGGCTGTTGCAAAGGTGAAAGGAAAATCCAACCACAGATTTGTTAGGGAAAGGAAACTAACAGCAAATGCGAGAAAATAAGTTTCGTTTTCGTTTCCCAATGAAAGTTAGGTTTCTGGTATGTGTCACGTGATCTGAAGCGGCCAGCAGAGCCAGACATAAACCTGATGCGCTGAACATCTGCAAGGACATCCTCCCCTGGATGTATACTGTATACTCCACACCGAACCAGAAGAGACATCACATGCACAGATCAGATTCTCACATTAAAAATAAAACGAGGGGGGTGAATGGTAGAGTCTGCTAGTAATGTAATACATTTAAGAAGATACAAATATCAAAGCAAAGTCTGGTAGTTTTACTACAGTACTTGTATCTGATAACAGAATTGTAATGGGGTGGAAAGAAACCACAGTATAGCCGCTTTTAACACGACCAAAACGACATGATTTACTTATCAAGGTCGGATTTTACCCCTTGCTTCTGTTTTAAATATAACTTTAAGCATGAAAATAACCAAATTATTCACATTTTTAAAGGTTAAGTCGCAACAAATAAACTAAACGTGAACAAAACCCGACATTTCTACGGGAATGTGTTTAAAAAGTTATCAGTTCATATGTAACATATTTCTGTTTAGTTTACATGGTGAATAAATGGATCCAATACTTCTTATAAAAATTGCATGGTGTTTGGAAAAACTGACGACTCGCAAGTCAAGACAGATGAAGCTCTGATAGCATCACTGTTCATGCTTTTGACGCAGACTTTGAAGAGACGACACCGGCCAAAGATTATTCTCCACAGTAACATTCACTTTGAACTTAAACAGCTACAGGTTTAGACGAACTTCTCTTTCTGAAACCACAAAAACAAGAGAGCTCCTTACATTTCCAACCAGGAATAAGTTAAGTAGCAGGATGGATTAAAATGTGCAGCTAGCTTGCAGCAGCCACATGAACATCGTTCATCCCCCGCTAGCATTAGCTAGCCTGTTAGCTTATCACGGGCAGCCTCGCTCCGCACTGGCTCTGCACCATTTCCTTATCCCGCCTGCAGCAGTGCCACTTTATGGTATCTTGTCGCAAGAATACTAAATCAGTCATCACAAAAGCTTTACCAAGTGATTTAAGACAAGCGATAGCGCTAGACAATTACCTCAGCTTGCAATGTCCCTGCGCTGCGGGTTGTTGCTTCAGTGGAATATATTATTGCGGTGAGAGAAACAATCAAAGAACTGATGCGCAGAGATGTGACGCTCACACTGGTGACCCGAAACGAGCCGCTCTCCGTCGTCGCATGTGAATGACGTAGAAAATGGGCAAGGTTCCGTTATGTGTAAGCTGTATCCTTTGCTTGCACATTAAAAATCCCCTTGAAAGGGAGAAAGAGGGAGGGGAGCAGGGAGGAAATATTGCTGCCATGTTTTAAAACTAAAGTCACACTTTTATGTTTATCTATGTCTTAAAATATTCTTTAATAAAAACCTTTACCAGCATCGACATGCCATAAGAGAATATTCTTCAATAACATCTGACAAACCTGCCCATCAATATCTTAAATATATTAAAAAATAAATAAATGAATAAAAGAAAGGCCAAATTATAAGCACAACAAAATCCACGGAGAAAGAGGTCATAAGTAGGAGCAATGAATTTAGGCTTCTTTCCTTTTTTTAGATATATATTATATATTTATATTTATATATATATAATATAAATATAGATATTTCTTTTATATATATATATATATATATATATATATATATATATATATATATATATATATATATATATATATATATATATATATATATATACATACATATATATATATATAGATATATATATAGATAGATAGATAGATAGATAGATAGATAGATAAAATGATAAGTATGACATACATACTGCCCATCAATATCTTAAATATATTAAAAAATAAATAAATGAATAAAAGAAAGGCCAAATTATAAGCACAACAAAATCCACGGAGAAAGAGGTCATAAGTAGGAGCAATGAATTTAGGCTTCTTTCCTTTTTTTAGATATATATTATATATTTATATTTATATATATATAATCTAAATATAGATATTTCTTTTTATATATATATATATATATATATATATATATATATATATATATATATATAGATATAGATATAGATATAGATATATAGATAGATAGATATATAGATAGATAGATAGATAAAATGATAAGTATGACATACATACTGGCCTCATTCAGTTTTGGGGTTTTTTTTTCTTTTTTTTTAAAGTAGTAATTATGACAATAATGATGATAGTGTGTTCATTCATTTTATCCTCTGGAAAGATATGTGCAATATAAGTGGTAGATATAATATTTAGAATGAAAAAGAGGGTCTTGACATTTGAACTTATGAAGTTTATAGATTGTATTGTACTGTTATATCCAGTAGGTGTCAACATTATAGCATGTAGATACTCTTGTTTCACTGTTGGTTCAGAAACAAAAAATCTTGCACCTATTTTCCTTGTTGTGAATTTAAAAACTGGCCCGAAACTAATAAAGAAAGAAAGACGAGAAAATTCAGTTTCTAGATTTAAAAAAAAAAAAAAAAAGCAACAAAAAGACAAAAAGTAGTGAAAGAAACATGCTCTTCTGTGGTACAAAATTTCATGACCCTGGTCTAAAAGCTGCAACTGATGTCTAGCAATTCAGAAAAAAGTGCATGAATTCATCATAAAATCTTTTGGGATGACAATCATATAGTTGCCATTTATTGCATAGTATAAAGTTAACAGGAAACTTGTGCTCAAAAAAGCATCAAGGATGAGTTTTAGCAATGCTTGTGTACACCCGCCACTCTCATTCTGTTCCACTCCCACACAGTGCATCTCCTTCTTTGAGTATTCCTTTCACTGTGTGTCTCGCCTACTTTGCATCTCCTGCTTTCTTTTCCTCCCCCTTTCTCCTCATTTTCCCTGCTTTCATTGCTGGCATTAGGCTCTGTACACTTTTTTCAGTATCTTTCTCTTGAGGTCGACCAATTTCTTTTTCTTTTTTTTAAATACCCTTTTTCATCCCCCTTCTCTGTTTCTCCCTGTGCCACTCTTACTGTGCCGCTTCAGAGGAATGCAGCATGAGGCAAGCTGTGGCTCTTTTGGTGTTTATACTTGCAGCTCTGCTCCAAGGTGAGTGACTTCCCCAACTGCTTTTACTATGCATGGCAAGCGTGTGTTCTGCATGAGCTTATTGTACACGCTCTTGTTTTTGTATGTATTAAGGTAAATTTATTATAACTGTCAACACAATCACTTACTTAGAAAATGGAAGTCTCTCTGTGTGTAGCCACACACACACAAAATAGATTTATTTTTTATGTTGAGCCAGCAACACTATAATGTGTAATCATCTTCACTGCAGATTGTACTGCTGAGCTGTGCATTTTCTTGTCACAGACAATAACAAGAAAATGCACAGCAGTATATTGTCACAAAAGAACATATAATAGATAGATAGATAGATAGATAGATAGATAGATAGATAGATAGATAGATAGATAGATAGATAGATAGATAGATAGATAGATAGATAGATAGATAGTTGTCCTATGAGATTTAAGTTTTTTACAGTTATTGTTACAAATATCAAAGCTTTTAAATAAATTAGGACTTCAAAAATTTCACTCAAACAATCCATGGGCTCCTTCAAGCAGCTGCTTATTATATCTGAAAATTAAATAAATTTAAAGAACTGATGCCATAAAGCTGGAGAGGGCTATAAGAAGACAGAAAAGAGTTACCATGTGGCCATTGCCTCAGTTCATAATGTAATTAAGTGATTTCTGTTAATGGAAATGGTGGCGGTCAAGTGGAGGTCTCCAACAGTACAAAAACATTTAGACAGAATTAGTACAAGTTTTGCTAAAAGGCAACTCCTGCAATAGCTTAGACTAACTTTATAGTAATGCTTTAGAGTGGTAGGGAAGCATTGCAATGTGCAGCAGCACCTGTACAAACATGCCGATGTGAAAGAGTCATCAGAGGATGCCTTCTCTGCATCCTGACACAAGAACTTTTCAGCAGATTAAAACTTTCCAGTGAATTATATTGTTCCATTTAACAGGATGATTATTATTAACACTGAAGTATAAAATGGATTTTTTTCATATATAAAATATATTTACTCATATATAAAAAAAATACATATATATATATATATATATATATATATATATCTTGCTCTTTTCATGATATATGTATATATATATTTACTCATATATAAAAAAATACATATATGTATATATATATATATATATATATATATATATATATATATATGTATATATATATATATATATATATATATATATATATATATATATATAGATATATATATAGATATAGATATAGATAGATAGATATAGATATATGTATATACTCAAAAAACCTATATATTTATATATATATATATATATGTGTGTGTGTGTGTGTGTGTGTGTATAAATATATATATATAGATATGTATATATATATGTATTTGTTGATAGATAGATAGAAAGATAGATAGATTCTATTCTATTCTATTCTATTCTATTCTATTCTATTCTATTCTATTCTACAGTCATTTAGCAGACGCATTTATCCAAAGCGACTTACATATGAGTGAGAACAACACAAGCACGAAATGAAACAGTGGAGGACATCGTAGGAAGATGCTAGTGGACTGTCCACTTGGATGCTGATCTTTGGATGAAGTGTTACAGGCTTTTTTTTTTTTTTCATAGTGTAGATATAGTGTTTTGTGTTGACACAAAACTTGTGTTGTTTGTTATCTCTTGATCTCTCATTATCTACGTGTAACACTGGTTCACAGATACTCAAACTTTTGCAAACTGATGTATTTATACTTGTTCAGCAAAAAAAAAAGGTGATTATGGGGGTAAATTTACTACAGATGTCATGGACACTAAGGGTCCATTAATCTGAATTATGAGCATAACAACTGTGGAATCATGGAATTATTTAATGTCTGGTAAGTGAATAAAGATATGACAGGCCACATTTAGTCCATTTATCATACACTACTTACTGGAGTACTCCCGTTGTGATGTACGTATAATTTGGCCACAGAACAAGTATTCTGCAACTATTTTAAGTGCTTGGTAGTTGTTTGTGCTTCTCACACCCACCGACAACACACCTTCCAAATCAACAGATTACATTGTGAAGAATTAATCAAGAGTGATTTGAAGCCCCTGGCGACTCACAGGCGAAAGGGAGAAAGTTTCCATTGCGCTCATTGTTGTGAGTGCTGTGTGTATCTGTCTAGGGTGTTTTAGTGTTTAATGACTTCACTATTTCCTGCACAGAATGAAACTGACATTTTTACAAGCATGGAAAGACTCCAGCAGGGTGCAGGTGATTAATCACGGGCCAAATTGATTAGGAAGAGGAGGATTCTTTCTATGTCTTCCTATGTTTTTTCTTCCTGCCTCTTTATCTCCTACGTTTCTACTTTGTATCTTTGTTCTGTGTCATCCTCACAATCTTATTTCTAGGTGGTCGTTTTGTTTGACTTAAATTCCTTGTTGTCTCTTTTCCCAACTACCATTGTAATCTTGAAATTGTTTTGTGATTACTTTACCTTTTTTTTTTCTTTTTGTCATTTCTTGCTCTTTTCATGATCTCTTTTTTTTTCTTTCTCTTCCACCTTCTCTCCTTCTTAACCACCCCTCCCTGTTCAGTCACAGTCCAGGGTCCACACCAACGCTTTCTGCTCAGAGAGCTAATGAGAGACTACAACCCCATGGAGAGACCAGTGGCCAATGACTCCCAGACACTCACTGTTCAGTTCTCCTTCACTCTAATGCAGGTCATGGATGTGGTATGCAAGGCATCATAAAGGCTTAATATAGTTATGCAAACAGAGAAAAATCTACTAAAGAAATTTACCTAAAGAAAATTCAAGGATACAGTTCTTTAAAAGTGTTTTTTTTCAGCTCTTATTCTAGAAATATATATTTTTTTTCTTAATTGACGCTATATATGATCCACCACAGTAGCAAAGTGGAGAGAAGTTGTTAAAGTGCTTTTTCCATTATCATGGACTAATGCTGCCGTCAGCTTGTTTGCATGAATAAGTATTTCATACGTTCCATGTGCCTTTTAGAAAGAAATGGCTCCTCTACTCCACTGTGAATTAAAATGCCATACTTTATATTATCCCAGAGAGAAATTTCAGTGTTGTTGTATGGTTGTTGTTGTTGTCTAAATTTTTTTCTGTCTTACACTGGAGTTGAAGAAGTCTCTCAATGAACAAGCTTTGTTGTTTTCTTTCTGCGTTGTGTTGAGGATGTGAAGAATCATTCATTATTTTCAGCAGCTTGTGCAACAATCTTTTCTGGACAATCAGCTCCAGCTCCAGTTTGCTCAGCCTCTTAAAGTCTGGTTCTGATGCTGCTGGCCCAACAGATGGCCACAAAGCTGATTTCACTTTCCATACTGGGCTTTTGGAAGATGTGCAATAATAATCATGCACACAACCTTTCTGTTTCACAAACTATGGTCTGTTTGTTAGATAGTTATAAATCCAGGTGGTTGTAGAGGTACCCCCCTGCAATAAAAAAAAAAAAAAAAAAAGTTTGAACTCATCCTTTAGATCCCATCATTTATTGTCTTGTTTTCTATATGTCATGGAAGGATGAAAAGAATCAGATCCTCACAACGAATGCCTGGCTGCAGATGGTAAGTATAATGGATAATATTAATAACATTATATTGATCTTTGTAGTGGAAAAGCTTTTTCCAGGCCTTTGCAAGAGTAATATTGGATGCTGGTTAGCTTGCATTATCATATTAACGGGCACCTCTTTCTACCCTAAATATTGGCCTTTTTATGAGCAAGAGCTGGTGGAATCTGGGTCAGCTTTATTTTTGTAGCCAGGAACCACAAATTACAATTAAGCCTCAAAGCACTTCACTAAATTCAGCTTGGAAATATAGACCCCTATGGAAGAGCTAAAATAAGGAACAGTACCATTTTTACTTTGGTTTGCTTTGGTACATCTGGATTAACCAGTTTGTGATTGTGTTTTCCAGCAGTGGTATGACCACTACCTCCAGTGGAACCAGTCAGAATATCCTGGAGTCAAGAATCTTCGTTTTACTCCTGACCAGGTTTGGACACCTGACATATTGCTATACAACAGGTGTGTGACAAACAAACAGATATATTTATAGCTGTTGCTGCTTCTTTTCTCTGAACTATCACTTTGCTACCTTCCAGTGCTCACGATAAGTTTGATGCCACCTTTAAGACCAATGTACTGGTTAATTCCAGTGGCTTTTGTGAGTATTTGCCTCCAGGTACGTCATATCAGCTGAGGTCTTCTACTCAAAAAAGAAACCTTGTGTATATTCACTTAACATAAATGCAGCAGAACTCTCACTGCAGCAAATTCATTCTGAAAATATTTACTGCAGTCTGTTATTTTAACTTTCCATTTCTTCCACATGGCTGCATCAAGCAAAATGATTAATCAAGTCTCTTCCCACCCCCTATCCCCTCCAATGATTTGACTTGACTGAAAACAATTTTTTCTGTTTTTTTTTTCTGGGTTTCAAGGAATATTTATCAGCACATGTAATGTGGATGTACGGTGGTTTCCATTTGACATCCAGCGCTGTGAGCTGAAATTTGGATCGTGGACCTTTGATGGCTGGCTGCTGGACATCCAGATGAAGGAGGCAGATGTGTCAGGATATATGCCCAATGGAGAGTGGGATCTTCTTGGTATGACTCTGTGATACATTGAGTTACATGAAGAGTGTTCATAAGCATTTACAGTATACAGTCTTATTTTTCCATCCATCCATATATAATATAAATACACATATACACACACACACACACACATATATATATATATATATATATATATATATATATATATATATATACACACACACACACACACACACACACGTAGATAAAGGTGCTGTCTATGCAATGTTAAAACCGGTGTGAAGAAAATTCTTTTAATTGCATTATAATAGATTATCTTTAAAGGTAAATCATACAATATATATAACAGTAGAATTGTTGTGCAGATTTGCCACATTTCTGTTTCAGTTCTATTCACAAACATGCTTTAATAGTGCTGGAATATGCAAGACCTTTTGTTTGCTTCTCTCACAACACAACTTATCCCATCATTGTTTCCTGCATAGCAATCGAATGCTTCTTCTGCATTTATATCTTCCCTCATCCTTTTAGAGGTCCCTGGAGATCGTCATGAGGTTTTTTATGACTGCTGTGCAGAGCCCTACCCTGATGTTACATTTGTGGTGACATTACGAAGGAGAACCCTCTTCTACGCTCTCAACCTCCTCATCCCCTGTGTGCTCCTCTCCTCCATGACCCTGCTAGTTTTCCTGCTCCCTGCAAATTCTGGGGAGAAAATCAGCCTTGGTGAGGAATTTAGAATCAAAGAGAAGTGGGGAACGGTATGAGCAGAGGAAAGAGATAGATTTTAAAGTCTGTGTCTGCTAATAAGACCAAATTTATTTCCATCACCACACTGATGACGGTGCTTCTTAGTCTTTCTCTGATAACAGTAATCTTTCTTCAATAATAAAATGCTCTAAACGGCTGAGATAAAAGGAAGACAGTGACAAAGACAGACAAGCAAGAGAGAAGACAAAGAGTAAAACTGAATAGGGATTGTAAGGAGTGTTGGAAAGACAGACGACTGTGGCAAGAAGTCAAGCTTAGCATACCAAATATACTGCAAAGCACTTATGTGCCTCCTCCTCTAAAGGGTTCTCTCTTCTTTTTTTCTCTGCAACCCATGATTCCTTGATGGCTTGTGCCTACCTTTAGGCATCACAGTTCTGCTTTCTCTGACGGTCTTCATGCTGATGGTTGCAGAGATCATGCCTGCCACTTCAGATTCCGTACCACTGATTGGTTAGTTGTTTTTCCGTCTGTGTTCATGTGTGCATCTTTATGTGAACATTTCTGTCATTTAGGGTTAATAGCTATAATCATAACATATAGGTTGTAAGCACATACTCATGTGTATCTCAGGTCAGTACTTTGCCAGCACCATGGTGATTGTCGGGATGTCGGTGGTGGCCACAGTCATTGTCCTACAGTTTCATCACCACAGCCCTGATAATGGACATATACCACGCTGGGTGAGTTACACCAGCAAGTTCATTTCAACTGATGGAAGGATTTTTCTTATCAATTTCAGAAACATACTTCTGAATAATTAACAACATACAGTATACCAGTCAAGCTGGTGAGTTTGTGGTATCAAACATTTCAATTTCTGTTGATAAAATTGAATATGTCCTAAACACTCAAGATTAAAGAGGAAACCTTTCTTTAATGTGTCAAATGAGCATACATTTCTATTTAAATCTATTTCAGATTTTCCTTATTTTACATCTAAAACAGAATTCCAAAGTTGCTGTTTAATGCCATTTTTAATTACATTAAAAAAAAGCTACATGAAAGCACTTTAATATCTCACAACACCCCCCTGCTTTGTGGGCATCAATTATATTAATGAGAGTGCTCGTGTAGCTGCTAAGTGGCTGTTTTTCTAGATAATGTTTGATGAGTTAGATCATTTATAGAGCTTTCAAATTTGCATCACCTGCTCTTATATAACCGTGACCAATCATTACCCTATTAAGCTGAATAGCGAAAGTTATGCACCAGTCTTTTCTATGATAAAAAGTTCACGTTGAAGCAGTCATCTGCTATTTATTTAAACATTTACAGAAGCAGGAAGTCTGACAAAACCTTTACATGTCACTGTTTTTGTAATAATGTGAGTCCTTGGTCAGTTTTCTGATTCAGGCTGATCTCATTGACCTTCAGGTGCACTTGGTCCTGCTGCAGTGGGTCCCGTGGTTTCTGAGAATGAAGCGTCCAGGTGAGGGAGCAGAGCCTACACTTTCCAGCAGTCAAGCAGACTCTCAGAGTAAGACCCTCTCCTCTCCAACCACCACCACAACTACCACTACCATCCCCACCCCGGCGCCCTCTATCCTCCCACAGAGCCTCAGTTCCCTCCAAGCTAGCCTTGTGCAACTCAGCCACCCTCTGTCACACCCACTTCCTCTCAGGCCCAGCACCCAGGCTTTAATCCTCCCGAGCCACAGAGACCCCAGCCCCAATCCACACCCTCAGCCCAATGGCCATCTCCCTTACATGGGCTTCCAGAGCATCCAGACCACTGCGGAACTGGAACCATTACAAAGAACCAGGACCACCAGTCATGGGAGGAGTAATGCTGGAGGAGGAGAAGGAGATGGTGGAACTCCAGTAGAAGGAGGTGGGCCAGTTGGAGATATAACAATACATCACCATCTTCAATCTGCCAAATTTGGGAGCCCCCCACTAGAACCCCCAGTTTCTCCTGACCCGGACCCATCAACCGCAGCTTCTGGACCCTGTATCTTAGAGGCTGGAGGCACGAGTTCAGCAGCCCTCCACATCTCCAGTGGGATTAGCAGATCTGTTGCAGTGGATAACCAGCTGCAGGCTCTTCTGGCAGAGGTGCAGTTTTTGGTTGAACGTGTTCGCGAGCAGGACCGCCAGCTGAGTCTGGCAGAGCAGTGGCAGTTTGCTGCAGCGGTCATAGACCGGCTTTGCCTGGTTGGATTCAGTGTTTTCAACATCATCTGCACCATTGCTATCCTCATGGCTGCACCTAACTTTGGAATAGCACTGTCAAAAGACTTCCTCTGAGAGGTAAAAAATAACATTGATTTTAAAGAGAGGTGTGATGAGGTTTGATGGAAGCACAACTGCTGTCAGTGACATTGGGACGTAGAATAGTGAATATTTCCTGTTTTTTGTAACCTGGAGAGGAAAATAGACCATGAAACATTACTGCTCATTATCCTCATGGAATAAAGACATGCTCCCACTCACATACCTGCTAATAGTGGGGAACTGTTTGTAGACTGATCTCATGATTTTCTTGAATTTAACACTTGAATCATTGTAGTTTTTGGAATAAGATCGTCAGGACAAAGTCTATTGTCTCTTTATGTGACCTCACTAAATTAACACCACATGAAGACACTGAGTTCAAAGAACGTTGACACTGATTTATTGCATATCAAACGAGGAGCTTTCGAGCTCAAGCAGTATTAGTAGTTCTGAAGCTCAGGCTTAATGTGTTGAGTGCCACCAAATATCAGTGCAAACGCAGTTCTTGTGCCTGCAGTTCACATATAATTCATTGAAATGTAATTGATAGTGGTTAAGTGGTAATGGTACACCATTCCTCAGTCAGTTTTTTCCACCGATTATTGCAGAGATAGTGTAATGTCTTTGTCCAAGGCTGCAAGCCGGAGAGCTAAGTGTTCACAAGTGTGGTTCTATCAGTTGCCAGCTGGTCCTGATGGTGGTAAGTGTCTTCTTAAGCAGACAGTTCTTTCCATGTAAGGACTACAACACTGGACATATAAATGGAACATGTTCCTTAGCAGCAGCACTTAGACTCCAGTAAAGGATCATGAGACAGAGACTGGGAAAGAAAAATTTCATGACTGCCTTAAGGATGGTTTATCTTGATTGTACAAAATCTTATATCCACCAGTGGATCTTGGATTCTACACACAAAAATGTGATCTGAAATGCCACCTCTAATGGGCACCGCATAATTTTAGGTGCCCTTCAGAAATTCAGTGTTGAAAAAGGTGTGAATTTATGGCAAATGCTGTTTTAAACCTTTTTCAACCTTTTTATTTTTACCTGAGTATTGGTACAGGTAGTGACTGAAGATTGAAACTTAAATACTTTTTCTTAAATCTAATGATATCAAACAGCAACAAGAAAACAAAACAGAGAGAAACAAAAGACAAAGGAGAAGGAAAATTCTAATGGTAATTTTCTGGAAAGAAAATAAGAGTAAAGATGTGTTATCAGCCTTATATACATTTGTTATACATCTGTTCATGAGTGATTTGTTGTGTGTGTGTGTGTGTTTTTTTTTTCTTTTCAAAAGGGTGCATTTATTGCATTATACACATGAAAGCACTGTTTAATGGTTAATTCATTTGGTCTTTTGCTTTTTATTCGTTTCATTTAACTTGTTAAGAAAAAAAAACTAAACAAAGCAAAAAGTGTCAACAGGAATGTGTTTAATAGCACGCTGACCAGACAGTGATGGCGGGAGTTGTACCATCTTATATCACACAACACTGACCAAAACAAAGCCGACATAATAATATCCCAGTGTACATTTTTAGATTGCCACTGGTGTATTGTGACTGGCGGACAGATTTAGACACTGACAATATCCCTAATCTCAGATACCGAACCTTGGCCCTGCGATGGACTGGCGAGCTGTCCAGGGTGTACCCTGCCTTTCACCCAAAGACTGCTGGGATAGGCTCCAGCTTAGCCACAACCCTTCATTGGACTAAGCGGTTAGGATAATGAATGAATGAATGAAGATACCGAACCTTTCCTGAGTTTGGACACCCAACATTGGTGTGGGCAATTTTCTGCATTAAATTTATGACACATAAAGACATCATTCAAAATAATAAAACCATTAAATAGCTGAAACTTCATAGCTGTGGGCCAGTAAGCAGAACATTTAGACAATGTTGTTGTAAAGCTTTCTTCTCTTTGAATTTATAAGTTGGCACCATGAGTGTGGATGATGCATGGAGGGACACCCACCACCATACGGCACTGAGATTTGAGTTATTCCTGCAACAAAAATTAGAAATGTTGGATGATATTGTTAGTCTTAATATTTCTTATTACAGTTCATTTTTTAAACCTTTATTATAACAAGTAGTCCAAGTAGTCCTGCAAAAGACCTGTCCATGGTTTTCCCTGCCTCTTGCCTGCTGACAGCTGGGATAGGAATAGCTGGGATGCTTGAATTGGACAAAGAGGTACAGAAAATTAATGCTAAATTGCATGTTATAACGATCAACTATAATATAAATACTTTAGGAAACATAAAAATTTTATTGATAAAGAAGCATTTGGATCTTTTCTGTTGACTATCCATGAATTTGTGTTAAGTGTGATTCAAATTCTTTATCTGAAAAAACAAAACAAAACTAAATGACTTGAGTAAGTTTAACTCAAAACTGTATAATTAATCAAATTTCAAAAGCGGAAATGCATAAACTTAACTCAATCACTCCTAACAAACAAAAGATATTCATTTTATTTGGTATATAAAATGTCTTTTTACAATGTTGTAGAGATTTAGCACATTTTTGGAGGGGATTAACCACACTTTCAGCTGTGTTGCTCATTCCACAGAAGTACAATCTTTCGAACTATTATAGTTTTTTGTAAAGGTGACTAATCAGGCTTAACAATGATATATAGTACAACATCAATTTTAACTGTTAAAGGGGAGAAATAATCAACAATGTGTATTTTAATTTAATTTAATCATGACAAATGGATACCTACTGAGCAGGTGGAAATACAATTTGGCATGGCTCAGTACAAAATTCTCAAAGTTCTGCCAGGGAGCCTGCTGCTTTAAGCTGTTTCTTAAAAGACATATGTGGGACAATCTCTAATTGTAACAGGCAAAGCCTTCCAGCTAGAGCTTCCTTTAATATATAAAACGTTTTGTGCAAATGAGGATCTTCTGACCTGAACTTCACAGTCTTCTCTGCAGGATGATCTGGTACTTCTTTTTGATTAACACTTCCAGGAGGGGTGGGGCCATTCTCTTCAAGACTGAGGCAAACATTTTTTTTAGTAATTTGAAGTTTTCAAAACTTAAAAAGTTGAATTTAGTCAAAATTGATGTAATATGAGTGTGGCTTCCTATTTAATACCTTGATGGCCCTTTTGTAGAGCAGTTCAATGGCTTTAAATGAGGTGTCACCAAAATGACTAAGCTCTGAAACAACATTCAGTGTGTGATCAGATCATGAAGTGGAAGTAAAATTTGACAGCCTTAGTTGTAATAAAAGGTCTAATATGTTTATAATTTTGTAGGTTAAACTTTACTGTTTGGGTTATTTTATTACTGTGTTTGTAAGTGTGAGACTGAAGTCCAGAATCACACCCAGGTGTTCAAAATGAGCGACAAGCTTCAACTCCTCTCCCTCCAAAACACAACGAATCTGCTTGATCGTATGCTGGTGTTGCACCTTTATGAAGAACAAACTGTTGTATGTGAAATAAGTGAGGAGATCATAGGTCATATTCTAATGTCTCTTAGCACATTTACACCAGTACATGTGCAGAGAATGCAGCTGTATGCAATGTGAAATAAACTCTCTTGTCTGCCATTCTCTTGGGATTTATCAGATATTCTGATCTATTTCTTCTCTCCCTGGTGAAAGAAAAGGAAAAAGAAAGAAACAGAGGACAGGGGAAGTGAAGCAGAAGAACAAGAACCAGAGCAGAAAGGGAAGATGGAAGTAATGAAGCGCAGTGATAAAACAAGTAGAAGGAAGAGAAGAAAGAGAGATGGAGGGGAGGGCTTTGCACAGAGGATGCAGAATGAAAGAGGGAACAAGGTTGTTTCATGGTTTGGTTGAGAGAAAAAGAAGAGGCAGGGGGGGAAATGTGCTGAGAGAGCACATTGGGACCAATAAAGTTTTTAACTGATTGCTCATTAATGAGAGAGGGGAAGGCAGAGGGGGGAGAAGAGGAGGGGTGAATCCCTTTTCTTCCCTTTCCTTTACCTTCCCTTGAATGCCTCTGCTGCTAAACTGCACTTAGACCAGCATTTAGGGGTGACTGGACATATATTCAGAACTGGAAGAGGTTGTCTTTATGGGGATTGATGTGACAGATCTTGGCAAACATTCTCATTCAAAATGATTGACTATGAAATAATGCAAACACTTTATGATGATTGAATTTAGCTAATTGATGTATTGGCACAGCTGTACTCATACCTTTACCCCCGAGGCTATTTATTGGATTTTAAACTTTTCATTGTACGCATCATGCGTTAGGAGGGTAGCTCACCATAAGAGAAAGACATTTTGCATGTTAATGGCCTACTGAACTCCTTTTGTCTGTGCAAATGGTGCTGCTGCTGAGGGATGCAATACAGCAGAGGTAATAAATCTTGGACACTCTCCTCCCTTTCCGACTCAGTCAACCTCTCCATGTTGACAGCTCTTGCAGAGCCGTTTGCTCAGAGAAGCAGACTAAACATGATGCAGTAAGCCAGAGGGTGGGAAACAGAAAATCTGTCTTTGGTATCAAGGGACCACTGCAATCTGTGGCTGCAGTTGTCGCACAAATTTGCACACACATCCAGAGACACAAAGAGAGGTGCAAACACGTACCAACCCACACTGCTGTAGTGGTAAAGTAAGGACCCTGCTGCAGACCCAATGCAGTAACCACACATATTCCTGAAACTGGCCATCTGTGTTGCACCAGCTCTCATCAACACAAACTGTTTGGTTACTGCTGCTGTGCAGTCCTGCCAGCTCTGTGTTGTTGTTGCTGCTCATTTGAACTAAATAAATAATAATAATAATAAAAAAAAAAAGACAGCATGACAGATGTTAAAGGGAGGCAGTTTGGAGGCTCTGAAGAGAAAAACTGTAAAATAAAAAAAAAATGTTACAAAATATCAGAAGAAAGAAACAAAAGCTGAGATTATTTTGTGTTCTGTATTCTTTGCTGTGGCTTTATTTTACTAAAATTTTGTTTTTCTATTTTGCAGTTATGGTCTCAGAAAGTTTGTTTTGTGCATTTATGTACCTTCACTATTTGATTATTTTTTAAATTTCTATTCATCCTTTGTTCTTCTTTATGTCAGTCTACTCTCACTTTGGTGTTTCTTAAAGTGTTTTCTTTACCTTTATTTTTAGGTATTTCGCTTTTGAATTTTGCATTAATTATTTTGGTTTTAGTTATTTTAATTCTGTGGCTGTTCTTTTTTTTTCTCAATGAAAAACTAAAAAGGTTCAGTATTGTCTTTCCTGTTTATTGTTGTGGTTAAAGATACGAAACATGCTCAATTTAATTTTTGCCCAGTGTTGGCTTCTGCAGCTCATGACAGACAATTTAACTTAAAATGTAAAATTTAACAGAACTAAACTGATTAAAAAAAAGTAATGGAAAAGAAGCTTTTGTTACGGTTAGCAACAAATGAATAAATAAACATATAAAATAAAATCAAATTCAAATTTTATTGCATTAGATACATTTTGCAGTGGATATTTAAAAAATTTTCTAACAATTCTAAAGTAATGATGCTGTGGTACTGTTGTTCAACTACTTTCCTGTTAGTTTTTCTGACAATAGAGGGATGGAAACATCCCAGTCACGTTTCCACATCATGAGATAGACCAACAGCAACATTTTTACAGAGAAAACTTTTAAATTGATAGAAAATACTGAAGTTTTCTTCAGAATGCAAGGAGGAAACACAGCAATAAGCCAGTAAACACCAAAGTCTAATCATTTGTGCAAGAACTTTCAGTACGAGGCTCTTACCACACAGATAATACATTTTCAAAATTCAGATTCCCCAGATAATAGCCCCCACCATTAACAGTCAATAGCTATTAATTACTTGATGCAAAGAGTGGATGCAGATTGATACAGAACAGCCGTTTCATTACCTGCTGGATAATTGTTTCCCAGATCTCATTAAAAGATGCCGAAATTGTGGGAAAAAAAGTGGGCAGAAATCATGAGATTAGACAAAAAAAAAAAAGAGGGTATGCAAAAAGAGCATGTCGAAATAAGTGTAGAATATTCTCCCTCTACTAATTAGTGCAAATGTGGAAAAAATGTCATTTTAGCAGATACTGCAGATACACGGCTTCCACCTGCTGGTTTGTTTCACACTCTCGACACAAAACAAAGAGTTACCTCAGCATCAATAAATCAGTTTATTTAAAAGAATATGTTACAATTTATTACAGTAAGCGATGCATCTTAAATTTTACATTTCAACAAGTCGATGGATTTGCAGCTTGTCAATCTCCAACCTCTTCTTATCGTGTCTCTCTGAAAGCCAGACCTTGTCAGCTGAAATAAACTGTATCGTATGAAAATAAATAATGTACATGACATTTTACTGTTGTCAGACCAAAAAAGAAAGATCGAAACATGGAGGCGAGCTGAACACAGTGTTCGCTTCAAGGTGTCAGACAATCGATTATGTTAGACTTGGTTCAGTAAACAGAAAAGAATGTGTTCAGCCTTTGGGAGTGCACATTCAATCTTACAATTAAAGGCTCAACACATTCAATTAAACCTCCTGTACGTACTCACAAAGGTCTGTTTAAGCTCATTTATCACCTAAAACGGCTTTTGTGAACAGTATCATCTTGTAACAACCACTATAAACAGCGACTGATGAAGATTCCTAACTCAGCCAGCATCTTTGTTTGATGTGAAAAATGACTGCAGATGTGATGATTACTGGCTGAATGTTAGTTGGGGCAAAGTATTAACAGATAATTATTCAGTGACATTGTGTGGCATGGTAATTTCTCAAAATAAAAGGCTCTGGTTTTATTTTACTGTTAGAGCCGTTATAAAATCCAGGACAAGTTTTTGCTTTTAGCATGATGTTATCAGTTTACTGTTATTTTGCACAGATTATGATTATAGACGTAATATCTAACCATCATTATTAATGAGTGAGTTGCTTTAAGCAAAACTTAAAGCAAAGTAAATATGTAAAATCTTCCAGCGAGAACTCTTAAAATGTGAATAAAACTGCTCATTTAAAAAGGGTCTCAACATAGCCAGTACGATTCAATTAACAAGACTGGACTGGTGACAGTATTTAACTCCACCAGAGAGAGTTGTATTTTTAAATGATGTAATAATTTCAAACAGAGCACTGTGGCCTCACAGCAAGAAGGTCGCTGGTTCAATCCTTGGCTGGTTTGGTCAGTGGCCTTTCTGTGTGGAGTTTGCATGTTCTCCCCGTGTATGCGTGGGTTCTCTCCGGGTACTCCGGCTTCCTCCCACCTTCCAAAACACATGCATGATAGGTTAACTGGTCACTCTAAATTGCCCCTAGGAGTGAGTGTGAGCGTGAGTGGTTGTTCGTCTCTCTGTGTGTGGCCCTGCGATGGACTGGCGAGCTGTCCAGGGTGTACCCTGCCTGTCGCCCAAAGCCGGCTGGGATAGGCTCCAGCTTCCCCGCGACCCTGAATTGGAATAAGCGGTTCGGAAAATGAATGAATGAATGAATTTCAAACAGATTTTTTTGGAGGGTATTTTTCCATCTAATTTCAGTGCTGGATGATCAGATAATCAGATTTTACATTTTACTTAACTTTATCATTAAGCTATTTTGCACACTAAATGGGTATGCTTAGAGGGAACATTAAACATCAAATCATTCATGTCATTACACTTCAGCAATTTCAGCCATTGCAAAGAGGCGTTTAGTGAGAGAGAGCTTAAGTCTTCACATTCAACTTATCATATGATGAAGAAAACCATCCCTTTTGTGGAGACTAACCCACTTAGTCAGAACCTGGAGTGGATGAGCAGTACAGCAAAGTACCAGCTACAGAGATAAATACTGGAAAAGCCATTTAAATTACAAGCCTATTATAAACCCTGTGAAAGCCTTCAGAGATGAAATAATCACTGTGATCCAAAGAGCATAGAGGGTGAGAATGACCCCTGCTGTCTATTCTCTGTAATACACAATTAAAAACCACTGCCAGACAGTGTGTTGCTCTACAATGGCCTGAAAACATCTGCATTGATTGTTCACGTAATACTGAGTACAAAAAAGTTTAATACATGGCTTTGAAAAATACTCCACCCATTTTCTGATGCAGTGTGTATTCATACTGCCAGTCAGTCAAAACTAGACAGTTAATTACATTTTGTTCATCAATTACCTTTCAGGTAACAGTTTGCGCATACGGACATTGTTCATACTGTTGGATAAAGTGCAGCACATCATTCTTCACTGAGTACACCAATAATGAGCAAAAAATCCTTCAACTCATATGGAAAGTGTGTCTTTATCTTTCAATACAACGTCACCAGCTTTTTCTTATAGTTACTGTAAATGTGGCACCAAATTGATTAAAATAATAGGTATGAGACATGATATTTGACTTACATCATGGGTCCTTGTTCTGTTGGGGCTTCATGCATGCATGGATAACATGCATCCACAAACATGACACGCTGCTGCTGCGTAAATTGAGATGCTAAGCATCTTCCTGTGGTCAGTCCTAAGACTAGCTGACTAGTGTTTTTGGTGTTCCCTCTTGTGAGTGCTCACAGCTTTCAGTTTCATTCATTAGTGCACCGATAAATTACTTCAGTTTTGTTCCAGAAGTGCTACAGACAAGAGATTAAAAAAACCTTCTCATTAGCACGTCAAATTCCACTTGGCCTACCCGCCAAGTACAAAAAGGCTTGCATGAATCCATGACTTGCAGTCAACAGTTGATCAATGCTTTGCTTAGTGCATGGTTGTGTTATGTTGGAATGAACAGTTCTTTTTTTTGTCGGTTTTTTTTGTTTGTTTGTTTTGTTCATGGTCCTCAACAGAGCTTGTTGGATATTTTTGTTTTGGTATAAAGGAAGAAGCTTCTTTTATGTAGTTAATGGAGGAAGAATGATGTCCATGTATTTAATAGCCAAGTGCTGCTGGGTCTGAGGCTAAGTCAGGGCTTGAGCTGAGCTGACTAGGAAAAGCCGCTGTTCTTAAGTGGTGACAATCTCCCTTCCTACGTGCCCCCATCCCTTCTGTGCCTCAGCAGCTGGAAAATATTCTGGAAGAGAAACAGCAATCAGGATCATCAGACATAAGCATAGTCAAGAGACAGATATATCCATTTATGATGAAGGACAGAGGCAGGCAAAGCCTTACCTTGCCACACATACCATCTTTATGACAGTTCTTGTTGTCCTTGTCTGTAGCCTCCTCTTCCACCTGCAAACACAGATACCAGCTACATGTAGAATGGGATGAAGCTTGTTAAAGAGGCAATCAGCATGCAGGGTAGTGGGATGTCTTTACCTCCTTCCTCCACTTTAGCTCACAGAAGACTCTCTCAAAGCACTCGTGCATGTAGTTAAACTAAATGTCGTCCAAGCACAGCAAACAGAAAGAGAAACAGATCTAGATTGTTGCAACCGCGGTTTAAATATCTTATTTTAAAAGAATGTCAAGATCAGGAAAACACTTTTTCTCCTCATGTCTTTTAAAAAAATGTCAGAAAAATGACAGAAAGAGCTGTATTTTATCAACATTAAAATGAATCGTGAACTTTGTAAAACTTACATAAGGTGTAAATATCTTGACCCAACGTGGCTTTTTCTCTCCTCGTGCGTATTCAAAGCAGAAAGCCATGCCTTCCTCATCTGTGTCCCACCGTTGCATTTCCCCCCAGTCAAACGCAATCACCTGGTTCTGGAGCGATGCGTAAACTTTATTACACTCCCATTATTACGCATTACTTGTATATATAAAGGCACATTTGCTCAGAAACAATATGACTTGCCTCAAGTTTTCCTTCCTCTGTGCAGGCATGCAACTTGAAATTATGTATACTGATAGCTGTGATTACATGGCCTTTACGTCTCGAGTCGCAGGGACAATGAGGGAATATGATCTCATTGTAGCCCTCGCAACCCCTCAACAAACTCAGGTACTGAAAGAAAAGAAGCAGTGAGTAGTTAAGACATTTTTTTCTATTATTAACCTCAAACTCTCCACAGAAGGGTTTGACATTCACTAATCTTTCATCTAAAAACAATAAAGGGTCACTTTATCCCTGCAAAACAAAGAGGTGGGGGCAATAGCTAGGGTCAAAGTCCTTGGATATTAGTTTGACAGAAGCTGTATGCACTTACACTGCTTTTCAAAACTAGAATATCTGCCTCATTGTCCTAAACTTCAGATCACAGCAAAATTCAGACAGTTGCAGTCTGAAGAACGTTTTTGAGTTTGTGAAAATAAACAATATTTATTATTTGTAGCTACTGGTTGATTTTCCTATATGTGTCACTACATGCACTGTATTAGAGTGCCATAACCTTACAACGCTGTCATTTCCAGAAGTGATCAGTGTCTGTGAAACAGAATGGGGTTGTGTGGTCAATGTGTGTGAGACTGACCATGGACATCTTCTTCTGTTCTGCCAGTTTTTGTAGTTGATAAGACTTCTGCTCAGCTTTGATGAAGCCTTTCTTCACATCATCAACAGCCTGAAAGGGAAACAATGGAGAATACTGCTTAACACAGATGATGCACATAAATACCATATTATAAAAAAACAAAAAGGCAGACATAGTGCATGAACACACCTGGTGAAAGAAGTAGTTGACAGCGAGCTGGTTATCACTGAGAAGAGTCTCTTCTTCTGTGGTAAAGAGCCATTTGCGAAGGGTGAGGCAGGTTCCTGGGATGGCTGAGGTATAGTTCTGTACATACAGTTTATGGGGGAACTCATTGGGGGCCAGCTTACGCACTGAAGAATAGGGGGAGAATAAAAATAGGTCAGTGGAGATTAAAATTAGCTTTTTCCATTTCAAACAAACATTTAAAAAGAAATCTTTCATCTCTTTCCCTCTTTTATCAGAAAAGTAATATAGTGGGCATTAAATGTTACATAACATTTTCTGTAATTGTGCCAAAAACTACATGCAAACTTCTGGCAATGAGGGTCAGTCTTCTGGTTGGTGGGCCAATCAGTGGGCCCCCAACAGAGATTCATAGAGACCTGATGACAAATCTCACTACCTTCCTGGTCAACTCTGTAATTTATCAGGAAGTTCAATAAGTTTATCAACAAATATGAGAAGGATTTCAGTTCAATTTGGCACAAGCTAGTCTTCACTGTGGTTTACTGTATTAACATATGTGTCCCCTGACTTATCTAATGAGTTAAGCAGGTAGAAGAACTTAGTTTAGCTTTGACGAATGAAAAACTTTTTAAAAACAACTGTTCTCATTTAATGAAACAACAGTAGTTGCTAAATTCTGATAATACCTTCATCCAAAAATATGGATAAGAGTTTATTTAAATTAGATTAATCTAAACCATGGATTTAAGTGACCTAAGTACAAGGAGAGAATTTTACACACTGAAATGGCCATTATGAATTATTATGAAAAAGGGGACTAATTTGGCAATATGTGGTCCTTAAAACCTTTTGATACCAGTAAGGATGGATACTAAAAATGGGATTATGAAACAGTTTTTCATTTTACTTCAGTTCACTGAAATGAAACCAGGATTATAGAAAGAAACAATCAAAATAAACAAACACACATACATAAAAAGGGATTTAAAATGTATTTCTTCAACTGAAAAAACAACAACAACAAAACAGTATTTAAAAAAGATACACGAACAACCTTGAGCTTTGGTTAATGGTGCTACTATAGTAGTGTTTATTTGCAACAACAGATATAAATCAAACTCAGTGAGTGCAAATGTATACTTTTAATACGTTCAATTTTGTTACTTTTTGGAAAAAATGATGCATTCAGAAAATGTGAGACTGGTCAATAACTTGAAAAGCAACAGTTGTGCTTTTACAATGGTGTAAGACAGTTTCAAAGTTGAAAGATGACCAAGTTTTTAATCTTTTTACTCACCAAATGTGTGGTTGATGACTTCAAACAGAGCAAAGTAGCTGGCTGTCACACTGTCCATCCCCAGTTTCATGACAACCGCCTGGAGGGAGATTCAAATGAGAGTCATAAAGAAAACAAACAGTAAGACATGAATGACTGTTAGAAAAGTGTGCGTGTGCATTTACCTGATACACTTGATCTGTAGTAGAGTTTTTGCGAACTCTGACAATGAGTGTTGTTACATCAGGCATGGCTATTCTCAACTCCACATCTGACACGCCATTATAGTTCTTTTTCAAGAGAAAAACAAAAATGGCAGAAATTGCACATGTATTTGAACTGTGTATATATATTATATATACTTTATATATATATATATATATATATACTTTATATATATATATATATATATATATATATATAGATATAGATATATATATATATATTTACCTCATCTGATTCAGAAAGGAATTCCTGCATGATGTCACTTTCTCCAATTACCCGTACAGAGCACACTGCACATAAAACAAACACATTATGTTGGGACTCTTTATGTAGTGTATACAAACGTTATACGTTAATACACTACACTTTATACTAAAAGGAGAGCAATTCAACTAAACATTTACACACCTTATGATTTCAGATTCTTTTTATGAGGACAAAACTAAAAAGAAACGCCATCAAATTTAGCTGCAGGAGTTTTATAACTGAAGGTGAGAAACTCTAGTTAGTATTCTATTCTACAGTCATTTAGCAGACACATTTATCCAAAGCGACTTACATATGAGTGAGAACAACACAGGCACGAAATCAAACAGTAGAGGACATCGTAGGAAGATGCTAGTGGACTGTCCACTTGGATGCAGATCCTTGCATGAAGTGCTACAGGCGTTTTTTTTTGTTTGTTTTTTGTTTACTCCCTTCCAACCCCATAATATCACCTGTTATAATACAAATAATCAATACCATAAAGTTTGTTGCAAAGAACTGGGCTAAGTTCTCCAGCTTTCTACTAAATATAGCTATACTAAGTGTTGAAGTTTTCCTTGAAGAGCTGAGTCTTCAGCTTGCTCTTAAAATTAGACAGGGACTCCCCAGGGCGGACAGAGTTTGGGAGATCTTTCCACCATCGTGGCTCAACAGAGGAAAAGAGTCTGGCTGGTGATTTAGTCCCACGTTGTGGTCATAACACGAGGCGTCTTTCACTGGTGGAACGTAGCTGTCGAGAGGGAGTGTAGGCCTGGATTAGGGAGTGAAAGTAGCCGGGAGCCATTTGAGTTATTGTTTTGTAAGCCAGAAGCAAAGTTTTAAATTTGATGCGTGCTGCGACTGGAAGCCAGTAAAGAGCGAATAGCAGCGGAGTGACATGAGCTCGTTTGGGTTGGTTGAAAACCAGACGCGCTGCGGCATTGCATCATCTGCAGAGGTGTGAGTGTGAGTCAAGCTTCACACTTAATTGCGAATGTAAGGAAGGATTGGCTGAGCAGACAATGAGTTCTGTCTTGGACAGATTGAGTTGAAGGTGGCGAGAACTTCATGCCGAGATATCAGCAAGGCAAGCTGATATTCTCATTAAGAGGGTTGTGTCATCTGGAGGAAAGGAGAGGAAAAGCTGAGTATCATCTGCATAGCAGTGATAGGAGAAGCCGTGAGAACTTATGACTGCACCAAGTGAGGAGGTGTATGGTGAGAAGAGGGACGAGCACCAACCCTTGAGGCACCCCTGTTTTCAACTCATGTGAGCTGGACACTTCTCCTCACCAGGATACTCTGAAGGATCTTCCTGAGAGGTAGGACAAGAACCAGGAGAGGACAGATCCAGAGATGCCTAGCTCAGAGAGTGTGGAGAGGAGAATCTGATGATTCACTGTGTCAAAAGCAGCAGACAGGTCCAGCAGTACCAGGACTGAGGATTGACCAGTGGATCTGGCAAGCCGGAGGGAATCGGTAAAAGACAGGAGAGCAATTTCAGTAGAATGCCCTTGCCTAAAGCCAGACTGATATGGATCAAAAAGGTTTTCACCATGGAGAAATTGTGAGATTTGGCTGAAGACAGCACGCTCTAGTAGTTTAGATAAGAAAGGCACCAGTGAGACCGGCCGGTAGTTTTCAACCTGGGCTGGATCGAGTGTGGGTTTCTTCAGCAGCGGGGTGACCCGCTGGCTGGATGTGGTGGACGGAGATGGTCAAAGCTCAGAGAACTGATTACTGATGGTAGCAACCTTTTCGGTATAAAAGTGAGTCACAGCTTGAGGGTGTAGTTTTAGTTTGACTGACAAAAAACAATTTTCTAAAATAAAATAAAACAAGAGATACTGCAACCTAATACAAGAAAAGTGTAGCAATATTCCAAACGACAGCTTCAAATTACCACAGATATAACTCCACCATATAACTTTGTGATTTGCATGCAGTCAAGGAACCAGATTTTAACTGCCAGGCAGACAAAACAATCTGCCTCCAACTCATAAAAACTGTGGAAGATTGTTTAAAATCATGCTGAAGCTTTGAATAGACCCTGGCTCTGGGTCTTTCTCTCCCTCACCTTTCTCCAGGTACTCCTCCAAGCCTCTGCGTCGTGCATCCAGCTGCTGCTCTGACAGTGAAAACGGCCATTTCCCAGGCAGCTTAGGGAATGTAAAATTGGGAAATTCCCTCTTCAGATTTTGGTGTAGAATCACAAACTCCCTGTAACGCTTTGAGCAGAGCTGCCTGCCTGCCATATACACATTGTACACCTGGAAGAGAAAAAGTACAAAATCCATATTGACTCTATCCAGTCACAACTATTGTTATATTGTGATTTCATTCTAACCAACACTTCTATAAACTCTCCAACCTTTTGCTAAAGAACCCCCCATCTCAGTCCTTACATGTTCATTTAATTATATTTCCAAATCTGTCATCCTCCTTTCACTTAAGCTGCATGTGCACTGCACCCACCACAAATTTTTCATTGTTGAGCTCAGTGTGTTTGTAGCTGGGAATGGAGATAGGGACGGCCTGTTTGTCAGAGTAGTCATAACAGGACTGGGCAGACCCATCATCACCAGGATCCAGGCAGTCTGCTTCCTGTGGCGGGACAGACAGCACGGCTAGCACCAGTTCTCGCTCACCAGCCCGGATCAGATCCACCACCTGCTTGTGTGTAGCTCCTTCCACGTTTACTCCATTACTGTTGGATGAGGAGAGAGATGCGAGTATGAGGGTAGTGGTACCTAAGATCTCAACATTTCTGCAAAAATGTTCTGTTTCTAACAAGAGCACAACTTATAGTGAGACACAGCTTGAGGGTGTAGTTTTAGTTTGACAGACAAAAAACAATTTTCAAAAATAAAATGAGAGATACTGCAACCCTAATACAAGAAAAGTGTAGCAATATTCCAAATGACAGCTTCAAATTACCACAGATATAACTCAACAATAATCTGACATACTGTCAACAACACTACCAAATTGCTAGCAGGAAAGAGTAGGATTTATTCGGGGAAGTTATATTTGCACTCTTGCTCATATCTCAAGTCAAAATGAGTATATAATTACAAAATAAGTCCAAATTTGGAAATGCCATTTCTCTTAAAGATCATTTTGACTTTCACATCCTTCCTTAAGTAACAGACCCTTTGGGTAAGTCACAAGCACAGCGGAGCATGAGCAACACTTGATGTGTTCACTTTGGCAGTCATGTGTCAGTGACATAACAATGCTGAGGTCAATATTCTCATAGAACTGCCATACTGTATCCTCTACATGTTCTCAGCATCTCTAGCAATTTCTCACACCTTTGAAAACTAGTTCTAATGGTATAGGTAGGTTGGCACTGAAATGTGGTGTCCAATATCGACTTAGAAACACTCGATAAATTATTCAGGGCTTTATGTATTATACTGGTGGAATGGATTTATGTCATTTAAATCTTAACCTGGAATTATTAAATACATGAGCTCACCAAAAATGTAACATTTTCCAAACAGTGGAGCTACTTTAGTCCTAAAATGAAAATGGAATGTAACCTTGTTTGTGCCATATGAGAGATCAAATGTAGCTGATCAGAGATCAGCATGATTTTCAAATATAATGCTATATTTTTTTATTTCACAAAATATATAGTTGTTATAAACATGAATGAATATGTTGTGTTTCTAAAATTTGCCATAAAACTTCAAGTCATGTTAATTTAAAGACATTTCAAGTAGGTCAACATTGGAAGCGTCGTTAACCCTGTCCACACTGACTACTAGGGGTGGGAAATCAAATTGAAAAAAATTGAATATCAGGATTTTTTGCTTCACAATTTTAAAATTGATTTTTTTTTTGTTAAACATCAGTTTTTTGTTGTTTTTTTTTAAATACAAAACAATCATAATTTTTTTAAAAAGTTTTTTATTGCTTTTATTGATCTTTTTACTTGTCTTCTTGGGCATTATAGTAGCATAATGATGATCTGGCTACTATGCTCCATTTCAATTTGTTCCTAATTGAAATGAAGACAAATGACTAGAAAAAAAGTTTTGTACATTTTTTTTTGTTTTGTTTTTAGTTCACAAAAGTCAGCAATATCAAAGAATTGTGAGAATCCCAATTTAAATCACATTGGCACCAAAAACATTGGAATCAAACTGAATCGGGACAAAAGCAGATCATCCCTACCCTACTGACTACCAACAGAGGTTGTAATGTTTAGATATGCTTGGACTAGCTTTTAAAGGGTCTAAAATTAAGCAAAATCTCTCTGTATTCTAGTAGTAGTTTTTATGCTAACACATATCCAGCAAAGTGTTTTATCAAATTATTCTGACAACTTTTGAGGTAGTCTGCTTGAAAAACAAACAAACAAACAAAGCTCCAACAAACAAAAATGAAATAATAGGCTTCGGATCACAATGTTGTTACTACTGAGAAAAAAGTCGATAAAATCATAAATATAAGTAGAGTTCTCTTTTCAGTAATGGTAAATAAACCCGAATATGGACAACTGGAGAAGTGAACACAAAGAAAACATAGTAGGAAGATGGTCAGTAATCACTTCCAAGCTCTGAACCCAGCTTGACATTAAGGACAGCATTTGCTTTGCTTTTTTTTTTTTTTTTTTAAACTTATGCTCAGCATTAAGGAGAACATGGTCTGGCTACTGTGTTGTGCTGACCAATTTTCCTTTGACAACATGAGCTTCATAGATATAAAGACCCCCTTGATCATTAAATTCTTATTTTATTTGTTTATTTAAAATAGTTATTTTTAACGGAATTTACATAGTACTGCTGACCTGACCGGAGGAAACGAAAACGGATGGAAAGAGACACCGAAATAGACAGAAAATAACACATTTGTTTCTCCTAGAACTCCTAAGAGCTCAACTGTTATGTCAGCAAGTATGTAATGGCAGGGCTTGTGTTGGCTCCGTGTCACAGAGCTAAAAGCTCAGTAGCTCTTTAATGCCTACAGCGAGCACACAGAGCCACACATGGACATGTAAATCAAACAGAGATGCTCTTGGAGGCGCCACATACACACAGATGGGCTAAACTAGACCTGGTGTGGAAACATTAGAATAAATTAAATAATAGCAGAGGTATAATATACAATAAAAAGACGAACAGAAGAGACAATACACACATCTTGCAGGTGCAGTGGGGAAAAGAGCACATTGGTACAAAATGCAGACGGAGCATTTTGGCAACTCTTTCCTTCCTGCAGCTTTATGATGATATAATAAGCATCTGTGGCCTTTGCACTGGCAGGATCAGCACTTTTGTGATGAACAGGTTGTGAGAGACTATTTGCCCATTTCACATTACATCTCCCTCTCTCCTGCCACTAAAATTTAAAGTTCCTGGACCAAAGAGGAATGTAAGCCATATCATTTGTTTAAGACTGGAGCTACACTTACTTTTCTAAATAGATGACACGGCAAAGTACTGAACCTTTTCACTTTTGGTCACATTATGACCCCAAACAGAAATATATTAATACAAAGAAAACTACACATGATTTCATTTAATTTTTTTTTTCTTTCTTTCTTTCTTTTTTTTTTTTTAACAAATAAGCTGAAAAGCAACTTGTAACTGTTCAGCCCCTGGGTTAATACTTTGTGGAGCCACGTTTTTTGGTACGGCTACAAGTCTGTTGGGGTACGTTTCTACCAGCTTTGCACATCTAGAGACTGAAATGTTTACTAATTCTTTGCATAGCAGCTCAGTCCGATCAGATGGAGAGCATTTATGAACAGCCGTTTTCAGAGCTTCCCAGAGATTCTCAATTAGATTTTAGGTCTGGACTTTGACTAGGCCAGTCTAACACATGAATGCTGTGTTTTGTCTGTTGTAGCCTTGGCTTTACATTTAGGGTCATTGTCCTGCTGGAAGGTGAAGCTCTGTCCCAGTCTCAAGGCTTTTGCGGTGTACAAATGGTTTTCCTTCATGTTTGCTCTGTATTTGGCTTCATCCATCTTCCCATCAACTCTGACCATGTTGCCTGTCCCTTCTGAAGAGAAGAACAGTCAGAGGATGATGCTGCCACCACCATGTTTGAAAGTGAGGAGGGTGTGTTCAGAGCGACGTGCAGTGTTTGTTTTCTGCCACATGTAGCATTTTGCATTCAGGCCAAAAAAATCCATTTTGGTTTCTTTTGACCAGAGCACAGTCTTCCACATGTTTCCTGTTTGCCACATGACTTCTAGCAAGCTTCATACAGGACTTTTTGTGTCTGTCTTTTAATAATGGCCTTTTAATTGCCACTCTTCCATAAAGGTCAGATTTGTGCAGTATACAACTAATAGTTGTCCTGTGGACGGATTCCCTCAACATGTGCTGGGGGTTAGGGTTAGGTACCTACAGTTCCTCCACAGTCACAACAGGTATTTTGGCTGCATCTCTCATAGCAAACTTTTATTGTAAACTGAGGTATTGTGAAGAATGTCTAATAAGTAAACATTTTAAACAATAAAGATCAAATAGCTAAATCTGTATTTAAATGTGCAAAGATATATTGATTGCATAAAGAAAAGCAAGTCGCGACTCTGCTCTTCAGCTGGTTGAGCACATGTGGATTGTGAAATATTTCACAATCTATTGTTCAAATTCTCAGATGAATACAATAAGTGTGTAAAGAATTTGGTATAATTGGACCTATTCATTCTCTCTACGGAAGAAAGTCACGAATCAGAGTACAAAGCACATATCTGGTGGGTAAACTTGGGTGGAATAATCAACAAAAAGGGATGTCATCTTGAGGTTAACCAGAATGATTGAATGATTTAAGCAAAAAGGGTAGGAGGCTGTCTCTTGCATCCAACAACACAGTGGACTGACATGCATCTGCAGTCTTGCACAGAAAATAATGGGGTCAACAAACTTGCTGCAGGCCTTCCTTTACCATAGCAGTGTGCAAGAACCAACCGACCAATCAGACACTGAATTTTAGATAGCAAAGCCAATCACAACTGAACTGAAGGCATCCGTCCCTTTCAACATCACCTTATTCTGTGCACACAGACTGATGCTGTGTGTTCTTCTCCATAGCAACAAGGTCGAGCATCAGCAAGCAGTCTCCATGCATACTAACGCGCCAGTGAGGGAAATCACTTCTATCCGAAATGTAGCAGGGACATCAACTGCTCAATACTAAAGCCATTAAAGATATTTGTAGTTAATATTGCAAATCCAGCCACAGATAATTTAGTAATTATTTTTTAAGAATGTCAACAATGTTACCAATAATGGATGAAAATACTTGACACTGGTGGAAAAAAAATATCCATGCAATACAAGGGATGGCTTGAGGATATGTGGCAAGCTGTGGATGACAGTAATAGAACTCGGTGTGACAAGAATTTGTAAGGATTTCCTGGATCTCTTCCCTCACATACAGTCACTCTTTTCATGAGGATGAAGGGGACCGGTTGCGGTCAGTGGTCCCTGAGGGAAAGGAGTGATGCTCATTAGCATGTTTTGTTCTGATTGGTCATGGGAGTTTATTTTACAGTATGCCACAATATACTTGGAGCTCTATTGATTAAAAAAAAAAAAAAAAAAAAAAAAAAAAAAAAAAACATTAAAAAAGAAAAAAGTAGCCACTTACACCTCAAGGATCCTGTCCCCCTTCGAGATACCCGCTCTGTCGGCGGCTCCCCCCGGAAGGACAGCACTAACATGCTGCAGTGGAGCGTACAACTCTCCGTTAATGCTCCGCAATTGCCCTCCTTCACTTACTTGTCCCCGAACATTGAACCCGTACCCAGAGTCAGACTTCACTATCCGAACGAGCCGTGGGCCCGAGGTAACAGTGGTAACCGTCTGGCAGCAGCCGTCGGTGTCCGGTGTAACGTTACCGCTACCGGAGCCATTACGAGAGGAAGGGTGAGGCAATGGAGGGACCGAGGAACAAACTTCTTGTCCCTCAACGTCCGCCATCTTTCTATACAACTTGTTTCATCCACTCCGGTTTATCTGATGTTTCATGTCCTACAAAAATTAGCTGTAGCAGCTAGCTAATCAGCTTGGCTAGCTAACGGACCGAGGTCTCCCGGAAAAAGCCGATGACGTCCGATTGCTTCTCGAGGCTAGTCCTGGACGGTTGGGGCGCGTTCCATTAAGCTCAAGTGGAATTCTTTGCCTCTAACGTATTTTTAAGAGAAAATGGAGAAGATCCTACTTTAAACGAGTGATGCTTATATGAAGATTCCGAACCCACGGACACGTAGAGCTGTCAACCCTTATTTCGTCATAAGGTGAAAGTGTAAACGTGATCATTTATTTGGGAACAGGAACCACATAAGAAATTTTATGGGGCACAAAGTTTCAGTTGTGACTATGGTTTAATTTCTCTATAGTGACAGAAGTACATTTTATTCACTACATTGAAAATGAAACTCGTCTTTTGTTTAACTGCTTAGAGTAAATATATAAGCCTGACCTGAAAATTATGAATGTCAATGGGATCACAAGACAAAGTTGTGAGCCAATTCCTTTCTATGTCATGGTGCACTACTTTTCTTTAAATTTAAGTGAATAAATATTTAGATTTTTGTCCAACTTATTTCAAGACTAAATAAAATTTCAAATATAAAAATGGGAAATGAATAACCTTCAACATCCTAGTTGCCTTTTTGGTTTAACCTTTTTATGCAAACTATTTATATTTATATATGGCTATTTAGCTTTTTAAATCTCTTTAGAATGCACTTGTGACAGACAATTGCACTATACAGTGTGGTATAATACAGACAGAATATTGCAGCAAATTCATGCTCTTGCTTCCTGGTGATGGCACTAAGCACCAGTGATTGTTTGAGATAGTTGATTCCAATATTTCTTTTACTACAAGTTTTAAGTTTTATGTAACACTAAAATCAGCTTAAACAGGCTGGTCTGATCTTTCTTTATAATGTGCAACTGCAAGACAACGGATTCACCTCATTCACATGTCTAATCATCAGTTTCAGTGAATGCAGTCTGCCATTAATCCTTATTAAGATCATTTTATAATTGTTATACTTATGATTTATTTAACTGAGTTTTTGACGACTACCACAATACTGCTGAGCAAAGCTCCAAACCACAGGCTCAGTGAACAAATTTGAAATATTATACTCATCCATTCATTTTCTTTTGCCATTTGTTCTGGCATTATTTCTTGTTCTGCTTGAGGAGCATGAAGTCAGTAACTCTGAGGCAAAGGCTTAGCTATGCGATGAAAGATGAGATCAGCAAAACCTGTTCTGTGTATGGGCAGATCATGTTTTATTTGAGGATTTGAGAGACACTCCTGCATCAGGGGGAGTAAGAACAATAGAGGTGTTGAATTCTCATTGTATAGCTAATTTGAAAGTGCAGACAAAACACATTTTAAGGTGTAACATTTTACTTGGTCTTTTTAGCCATAACCTCTGATATTTAGCATCAGTTATTCTTTAAGTATGGCAGCCAGGCTTGTAACAAAAACGATGTACTCTGTGAAGTCAACAACACCATCTCCGTCTTGATCCAGCAATTTGAAAAACTTGTCTGTTTCACCCTTGTTCTTAGTCTGATGGAAGAAAGGGAGAAGGATTTTTAATGAAATGTAGGCATTTGTAGCTCTATGTTCCAGTGGGGCCACACCTTTTATACTTACGTCTGACAAAGACAGCTCAGTGTGGAGCATTTTCGCCAGCTCCTTCTTGGACAAAGTTTTACCGTCCCCATCTTCTTTAGCATACTTGTCGAAAGTATCTGAGAGCAATGCAATTGCTGCGATCAGGTTAGACATCTCAGCTGCAACAGAAAAGTGTGACTGTAATTTAATAGTACATTTTGTTTGTACATGGCAATAATGCATTATTGTTTCACTGTTTAATACACTGTCAAGTTCTTTATTTTAAAAGTACAATTAATCATCTTAAAACTGGTTCAGGGCTGTCCGTCTCTATTATTGCAGCATTTTGTTTTCTCTGTCGCCAAGTAATTTATAGTGTTAGTTTTAAGCTGGAATAGTGCTTAATAGTGAGTGGTGCCACAAAAACGACATCAGCTTGTGTTACAGGCAAATCTGCATTTTTTCAATACTAATTATGACATCTAAAAGTAGCCCCAAGTACTTTTCCTTGCATATAAACTTTCTTTGGTATAATTGTGTTATCCTTGGTTTCTGTTATTTGTTTTTTTCTTTTTTACTTTACTGCAAACCTATCATTCTTTGTTAAGTAACAGTTTAATATACTGCAAATGATGTTTCTAGTTTATTTAGTTCACATTCACCACCTTATCATTCAAGTTATTGCTGTGACTGCAAAGTGAGAGATTGGCTTGTGTTATCATTTTCATACCCATCTCTTCCTGCAACACATACACTATGTCTAGAATAATAAATGCCAAATAATGCTCCACAGAACAGACTGTCAGAATTAAATCCAAAATATTTTTCTAAAGATTTAGTATTTGAAATGCATTTTTCCACTTACCAAAGTTGTATGTAAAGTCGTTGAGTTCAAGAAGATTTCAGGAAAGGGTGTTGCAAGTGTGCACAGACTCACCCGATTTTATACTTTTTGACGAGCCTTCTGTTTAAAGTACCACCTCTGCCTCTGCTTTTACCCTCCCCCTGCTATCTGCATTTTTTCCTTTGTCCACAGGTACACACCTTTTTTTTTTCCATACCACTGAAACCAATTTGAGAAAGCTTCCAGCCACGTTTTGATAAAGGGGAGACCGGCATGTTAGACAAGACTAAGGATGCAATTGTTCAAAGGACCCTAAAAACTTCTGCAGTTGTTTGAAAAACTGATTAAATTAAGTCTAAAATGTTTCATGCTCGCAAAGTGGTGCTTAAGAGGTCTATGCAAAGTGTAGAATTTGTGTAGTCTGAACTTTGTATTGAATGTTCACACAGTTTCCAAGTGAAATAAATAAAATTATACAAAACATCATGCTTGGTTTTGCATTTATTATTTTCTGGTCTGATCTTTACAGTATGTTTGTTTGTGGATATGTACTATCATACAAAATAATTTCTGAAGAGTTGAGACTGACACAGACTGTGCACAGAGGAATAAACTGTAATGGATCACATGTTAATGCCACGTTAGTTGAAAAAGAACTGTGTGCTTCACAAAGTGAAAGCAACATACCTGCTCATATGTCATCTTTATAAGGTCACATGTACAAGCCAAATTGCTTTCGAAGAAACTATTCATCAAAACAAAATGCATGTGATTAGGAAGAACACTGTCTAACCTGTGGAATCTGCAGTTGATTTGTATAAAGATCCGTCAGAACTGCTCAATATCAGGGGGATATATTATATTAGGGGAACTAAATCTCAGAAGCAAGCGGAGCACCAACCCAAACCAGGAAAGCAGTTATTGCTTTTGCTGCACGGGAGGATCATACAACACATATATACAACACACCCTGGACAAGTTGCCAGCCTATTGCAGGGCCAACACCAAGACACAAACAACCACTCATGCACGTGTTTGGGGTGTGAGAAGAGAGAGTACCCAGAAACAATCTACTTTTACTCATGAACAACATGTGAAAAACATTTTAACTGCATGCAAGTTCATGCAGTTAAAACTGCATGAACTTTTTTGCCACACCAGCACACCACTGTGCATCTATCTTCATTTACATATATTTGAATTTTAAATTGTGTATTTGTTAGTCTAATTTATCATAGTGTATCAAAAAGCATAAATCATCTCTATGCTTTGTATTTGTTCTGCTCATTCAATGAAACGGGTTAATTCACTGTGCTGGTTGGAATGACCCGGTTTAGTGCATGAGCAGAACAACTTCATGGTTTGGAGATGGCTTGCTAAACAATCATTTCAGACTTTGCCATTACACTACACAGAACTGCACATACACTAAACATACAATGAAATCCGGTCATACTCCACTGGTCGAACGGAATGTTGACGTGGTTTCAGTTGTTTTCAAAGTCGCTGTAAAAGTCAGCTCTCAGTAAACCTGCGATGTACCAAAGAGATCTGCCAGAAACTGATCGGCCGCGGGAGCGCGCACAGCCTGACTAAAAACAGGTAGAAAGGCTTTATAAGATGAGCTTACTAAAAGCCTTCACAGCGACTTTGAGAGCTATTGAAACCACGTAAATATGCACTTTCAAGCCAACTAGCTTCTCGGAGTTTAACCGTGATACAGGTTGATAAGCTATCCCACACACAGCAAAGTGCGCGCACACAGATGACTTCCGCTCCGCCCTCACCGCGGACAGAGCGCGCGTCGGAAGAAAAAAAAAAAAAAAAAACTACCCTCATAAAATCAGACAAAAAAAAACCATTTTTACTTTGAACCCAGTCTGTAGATGACACACTAGTTCTCTATCGAACGGCGTTAAGTCCGGAACGCGCACAATTGAACTGGCAAAATTTACCGTCATTGTATGACGTATTAAAATGGATCCACTGCTCTTTATAAGTTTAGTTAACATCAAGACAGGCGAGATGTTATGTTGTCTATGGCAACAAGTAACACTGTCAAACAAAAGCGAATGAAAAAAGTTAGCTTTAGGCTAATTTCAGCAGTAGAGGAGTTTTGAGTAACATGAGCCAGTAGATGAATTGACCCGCCCCTTGTATCTAGGCAACCTTGCACGTTTTGTCTTGTGATCATTAATTCAGGAAGTACCCATCAATTCCCCGCTGCTGTAATACAGAGGAAACACCTGGGGGGGGGGGGCTTTTTTTTTCCACACAGAAAACGTTTTTCTGCAAGTCAGGTGAAATGACTGTTACTGTCACATTTAGGCAAAGGATCTCCCCTGGATTCAGATCACACGTATTTTCTCTTACTTTAGACAGATCCTCTCCAGTGCAGAGCATGACCCATCCGTAGGGTCAGACAGGCCCAGCCCGGAGCAATAGCTGGCAGCTGCAAGTGATGCAGTCGTGGTTTAAACCTCCCTTTCTGCTGAGCGAACAAGCTGTGCACATGCATGTGTTTCACCAAGTGGCATCGATTCAAACACCAATCATGTTAGATCCTACATGTTGCTTGATTCCACTTTTACCTAAAAGTTAGCAGCCAAGGAAACAAACAAACCAAAAGCAAGTGAAAACAATCCTGATTTATACCCAGAAAAGCAGGAAACAGTTCATTCTCCCTTGTAACCAGTTGGAATATTGACTAGTTGTTTTAATTAATTGACTAAGTGGTTTTGAAGATAACCAGTGGCGTGTTGCCATAAGTTCAAAACTATTTCTCAGCAGAAATGCTTACGTTTACATTATAAAGCTCAGATGGTCAGTTTACCCCAAGATGGATCACTTTACCTGCACTGTCTCAATTCAACTTACCCCTAAACTGGGGCATGTTGAGGCACAGGAGAACTTTTTTATGTGAAGTCATTATTTTGGATAGCTTTGCCAGAGCTGCATTCTAATCATTTCATTTGATATCTCTCATATGTAAGTCGCTTTGGATAAATGCATCTGCTAAATGACTGTAGAATTGATAGAAGACATCCTGAATATGATTTCATTTTATTTCTGTATCATTTTTCCTTACCTCCAAGACAACACAAATACAGTGGCCCATCTTACCCCACTCTCCCCTGCAGTTGACTTACTTGTTGAGTAGGAAACTAGAAAGCTGACAACTTCAGGGAACTTTTTAAAAAAATGTTTCCTTCTTGCGTTCCTTCCAGCTGGGGAAGGCTGGGCCAGTGTAACAATCTGAGTACTGGACTCATATGATCCGCTTTGTTGTGAATGAGGACTCAAGCAGCAGTATTCTGGATGATAGGCTTTTTGGGAGGACCTTTAAAGGACAGCTTTTCAGTTGTCAAGTCTATTAAAAATAAATGCATAGACCACTGAAGCTATGTCTTTCATCAGCTATTTTTCATCTTTTGTGTTTCATTACGTTATGTAATCTGGATGAACACCCTGCCCCTGAGCGTTAAATACAAGTCTAACTAGTTAGGTTGCCACTTAAAAATCTAACGCAAATCGCTTCACACGCATACATGCTGTGTACTGCCAATAGGCTAATGTCACTTATTATCTACCCACACAAAATGGCAATAATAAAACTAAAGAAAAGAAAAATATCAAAACAAATTCATATTTATCTGGTTGCTTTATAACCAAACACAAAAGCTCTCCCAATGCAGGGCTCCATTTGTTTGATATTTTTCATGGCTCATCTCCTTTCCATTCAGCACCTGCTGCTTTGTTTGGCTACGATATGCATATCTGTCTCAGACTGCTGTTTTAAACACAGATAGACTCACTAAAACAGAGCAACTGACTTTTTCTTTTAAAGACTGCCAACTGTGCATTCAAATTATTGCTTTCAGGAAAAGTTCCACATGTTAAGACAAGTCTGTGCAAGGCAGTTTGATCTGTTGATTGTGTTTGGTATGAATTGTGATTGGGTATGAATAGAAGAATGCTCGTCATTGTCTTCAAAGATATTGACTTAAGAATCTTCTCCATTTAGCTGAAGAAAAAAAAAAAAAGATCCGACTGTCCAACAGTTTGTAATGGTCCACAGTTCCTCATATGCACGGCTTTCTAAGAAATTAGTTTGTTGGGTATTTTTTGGCTGACAAGAGTTAACTGGCCTGACAAAATGGAACCAACCAGCAAAATCGTTGAATGGTAAGTGTGTTCCTTTATGATGTTGTGCAGTCTCTTGCAGAATCATTTGTTTATTTTTCAACTGCAAATACTTCATAATCCTCGTATGCAAAGCCACATGCCAGTGTGTTGTATTGGTTGAAGAAAAAGTCAAATGTTTGATGAGTGTAAGTGACTTATTACCGTGTAGTTCTTCTCAGCCTTTTTGTTTGTATTCTTGACACTCCATTAAACTATCTCTCTTATTAAAATGAAAAAATAAGTTGGCTAGATATAGTTCTAAAACAAATTCACTAAACATGTAAAAAAAGATGAAGAAAATGGACAAACATCAGAAAGATTTAATGTCTGATTTCCATAAAATATTCAAGTAAAATATTCCAGACTACTAAGTGCACAGTTCTTTACTTTTCTGCCGACAACAGAGAAAATAAACCTAACATTTAATAGAGGAGAGAAAACGAGGTCTTTCAAATGCATTAATCTCCTAAAGGTTTTGTAAAATGACTTATTCGTCGTCCTCCTGGCCCTTGCCTGTCTTCTTGTGATAGTAGCATTTGGCCATGAGAGACAGGCACTTTAAAAACTCCCGAAAGTTGATCTCTCCATCACGGTTCTTATCCATCCTTCCCATGGCCTTTTGTAAGTTGTCTTAAGAGATTTTTGCCTGGAGAAAATATAATTCCAGTTAATAAGTATTATTCCAGACAGAAAAGTATTATTACACATTTATCAGTTTTCCATGTTTCTCTTACTTTGAGCTCTGGGTTCTGGATTTCTTTCTCCAGCAACTTTTTCAGTTCTTCTTTGTTTAACTTTCCATCCCCATCAGAATACTCCACGAAAATGTCCACAATGTCTTTAATGGCTTGTTCCATTCATGCCATGGCTGTAATCAAAGAAAAATATTCATTTTCAAACAAGACATTAAGAAATATTTTGTAATTGTAAAACTTTATTGCAGACGCAAGTCAACATAACACGAGCCTACAGCATACAACCAACAGATGCACATGAAATGTGTAGAATATTATTTAACTCTGCATGTTGGTTGTATGCTGTAGGCTCGTGTTATGTCGACTTGCGTCTGCAATAAAGTTTTACAATTACAAAACATTTCTTAATGTCTTGTTTGAAAATGAATATTTTTTTTTTTACAAAGAAACTTCTGGCACCAGTCCTGATGACTTTGTTTACAATTAAAAGCAGAGACATTGGATGCGGTGGAGAATGGACTCTTTGAGTTCCCTGCATGTCACAGTGACTCATTCACACACTCATCTTCTGATAAATCGGGGGGACAATACGAAGTTTGGTGTCTTGCCCATGCAATGTATTATGTGCAGAGGTCTTCCAAAACCAAAGGAAACTTGGGACTGTCAGAGCAATATATATGTATGTATGTATGTATGGATGGATAGATAGATAGATAGATAGATAGATAGATAGATAGATAGATAGATAGATAGATAGATAGATAGATAGATAGATAGATAGATAGATAGATAGATAGATAGATAGATAGATAGATAGATAGATAGATAGATAGATAGATAGATAGATAGATAGATAGATAGATAGATAGATAGATAGATAGATACAATAAAAAAAACTTTAAGTAAACAAATATTGTAAAAACACATTTCAATCCAGAAACTAAAGGTGTTCAATAAAATGATCTGACAGCTGCAGGAACAAAAGACCTTCCGAAACATTCAATAAAAGTGAACAAGACGTTCACTGAAAGAGCTTTTAAGATAATTAAAAACAGTGTTTAGAGGACGGTTGTAAAGGAATAGTTCTATTGTTCTCAATCTGTACCTCTTTTTTTATGCCAGGTTGAAGTCTAGAGAGTCAGTGGTGATGCCAATCACTACCCCAATATGATGATCTTGTGTTTGTCATTTACACATCTTCTGCTTCCTCAGCACAGCACAGCATTGACAAGAATGCTGGCTAAAAACCCCTAATTAAACACAAACAGAAGGTTTCTACTGACATTAAAAGATCTGGGTGTCATCAGAAAGAGGAGCCTTGTCTCAGTCTTTTTAGAAAGTCATCTAAAATGTAATTGCTTAATGAATCAAAATGTTGAACTTTTAGTTAAACAGTGCTACATTTTCTGTCACGTAAAAAGAAAAACGAAGTTATGAGTGGGAAGATTTATTATGTTAAAAAGACAGTCCCACAATAAGAGTTCAATTAAACATGAATACACTGAGTGGAACCTGCATTTTGGCCTTATCGATACGGTCGCTGTAAAGTATTTGTTTCGATATTTTGCACGACTGCAAAATGAAGTTTAGCACAAGAAGCATTTGTGTATTAGTTTTTGTTCTGTGATAAATCCATAATGGTTTTGAAAGCAGTCTGTGTCCCCAGTAATTGCTAAACAATGTGTAAATTAAAATTTCAGTTGAAAAACTAAGATATTACAGGTCTATTCTTAGTGTTTTATCTGGGGATAAATCATCAAGTATGTTACTATAGCAGTCCCGCATCATCTGGGACAATATTCAGCAGAACAGCAGCAACACCGGGAAGTTATGTTTTCAGCAGGTTTTGATTTATTTGTTTACACAGGCAGCGCTTTGGAGCAAATATTCCAGCTTTAGTTTCTCTTCTGAGGATCAGCTACTGTAGATATAAAACACATTGATCAGACTGTGTCATTTGTCGCTGCCTAAAGAACCACAGCCACCATTATTTCTGCCCCAGAGACTAATAAATGTAAGCTTTAGTAAACAATGACATTTCTGACTATTTGTTTGCAACATTTTTAACATTTTTTAGTTTTTTAAAAACAATACTTAGGTTTAAAAACAGTTTTTAGAAAAGGTCTGAGATCTTAATTGGGAGGTTTTAACTTTCTGGGAGTGTTTCTTCCATCTCTGGTTCTCTGTTCTCTGTGCAGTGTTATAACATGTTGTGCAACCTACTAAATTCTCCACCCAAAATTCATGTGTGGAGTTGTATTGTGAACCGCAACAACAAATATATTTTGTAGTCGTGTTAGGGCATGATTTGAGAGTAAGCATTTCACTCACTATGATCATTTAAAAAAGTATCAAAGTAATGCAATAGCCAGCTGCAACATTCTACCTAAACAGAAAACTGAAGTGAAAGTAATTAATGGAATGAAAAGTACTTTAGTTTTTCAGAGGGCAATTTCAATATTTATTGCAATTTACGATAAAAAAACACATCGTAAATAAAAAATGGCTGGAGTGTCAAATATGTTGCAAGAATCTAAGCAACAGAAGTCAGAAGGATTTCCATTGTGCACATTTGTTTTTTGTTTTTTTTTAAATTTATTTTATGTAATGAGTCAGTCATGTTCAGAATTAATAGTAGAAAAAATTAAATAAATCATTCTAAATAGTGTGTCAGTTTTGCATAGGCTGTCTTTAATAAACACATACACAAACACAGCCTGTAACATTTTACTCTAAAGGTAGCCTGCTATCAACCTGCAACCAGTAATGAAGGCTGCCTTCTGATTCACTGGTAATGTTGAAAAATGATGGTTAAAAAAAAGTCATGCTCCCATTTTCAGTGTAAATTTATTTTGGGAGGTGATAAAATAACTTGAAGGCCTACTGTTTTAATCAATAAACATGACGTGTTTGCTCTTCTGCAAACATACTAACTTTACTAATTGTCTGATTTCACATGTGCTCATAAATGTAACAAGACAATCTCATTTGTTCACCGCTTACTCTCTTGTATAGATTTGATTTCACAAGGGTTTAATGCATTAATTTTTTCTGTACTGAGCAGGGCTATGTGCATGTTCCACCACCTTCATGAGTCACAGTAGCTCATTTAGACTGTGCTGTCGTAAACATGATCATCGTTTCTGCATATTTGGCATTATCTGGCAGTATCCCCCAGAAGTGCCTCTCCTTTTTTTTTTCTTTTCTTTTCCATCAGTTGTACAGTTTACCTGGACCTCCATGGTCTGTGTATAGCCAGGCAGTTTCTTCTGATACCTGCATCCACTGTCACCGAACCAGAAGGAACAGTTAAAAAGAACAAATGGGTCACAGATCATTGTGTTTGATGAGCTGCTGGTCAGCAAAAAAACTCCTGCTGTTTTTTTCTTTTCTTGAATGAATCATACAGCTTATAGGGAGTAAAAAGTGGTGGTGTTTGAAGACCCGATTGGACAAGTCTGATGTTGGTTAAAAAAAGAGACAGCCCAGTGTCAGTTTGATCTCTAAGCTGCAAGTTTTTAATGTGCTTTTATATAAAGATGGATCTAACACCATCTTCACCTTGTAGCTATGGAAAAATCAGTGACAAGTTGTGGAAATCAACAATGCAACTTAATGAAAAATGAAAAACAACATTCATGTAATAAAAAAGAAAATAATCCCTATAACCTGTTGAAAGCTTTACATACTATGTTCCTTCGTGCTTCTGATAAAGTAACAGTAATAACAGTAAAAAAACTGCACAACCTGTTCTTATCTGACAACATTTTTTGTCTGTTTTCCTATATCTGTTTTTGAAGTTGAAAAGTATAATATCTATAAATTGAATCTATTTAAACTTTTTTTTTTTATAAAGAAACAGGCAGAAACATCCACACATGCAACAGCATACAATTCGATGACATTAATTCCACATGCTGCAGCCCCCCCAAAAACACAAACACACACAGCTGAAACACGTTTACCATTTTACAGAGCTGATTGTTATTTCATTCATCCAATAATCCACCCATCCATCCATCCATCCATCCATCCATTCATTCATTCATTCATTTATTCATTCATTCATTCATTCATGTATGGCTGTACGTGGTAATGTCATACTTTGAAATGCAGGTAATGGTTTAAGGTGATGTTGGTGCAGGTCTATTTCTGCAGAATGAAAAATGTCAGCTTTAGTAAACTACAACTTTTTTTTTTTTTTTTTTTTTTTTTTTTAACATTTTCAACTTTAAGGAAGCTGAAGTTTTTTTTTCAACCCCTGCTGAGGTTTAAGAACAGTTTTTAGAAAAGGCCTCAGGTCTTAATGGGAGGTTTTGACTTTCTGGGAGTGTTTCTTCCACCTCTGGTTCTCTGTTCTCTGTGCAGTGTTATAACATGTTGTGCAATCTACTAAATTCTCCAAGTAATGCAATAGCCAGCTGCAACATTCTACCTAAACAGAAAACTAAAATGAAATGAATTATTTGGAATGAAAAGTGTTTTATTTTTTCAGAGGGCAATTTCAATTTTTATTGCAATTTATGATAAAACACATTGTAAATGTGTAAAAAAAAAAAAAAAAGACTGGAGTGTAAAATATTATGTTGCAAGAATGTAAGCAACAGAATTCATGATTTCCATTATGCACATTTGTTTTTTGTTTTTTTTAAAAATTTATTTTATGTAATGACCCAGTCATGTTCAGAATTAATAGTAGAAAAAATTTAATAAATAAATAATTCTAAATAATGTGTCATTCTTGCATAGGCTGATGTTCATAAACACCTACACAAACACAGCCTGTAACATTATACCCCAAAGGTAGCCTGCTATCAACCTGCAACCAGTAATGAAGGCTGCCTTCTGATTCACTGTTAATGTTGAAAAATGATGTTTAAAAAAAATCATGTTCTCATTTTTATTTATCCATCTGCTCAATATCCTAACCGCTTAGTGTGATGAAGGGTCGCGGAGAAGCTGGAGCCTATCCCAGCAGTCTGGGCGACAGGCAGGGTACGCCCTGGACAGCTTGCCAGTCCATCGCAGGGCCACACAGAAACAAACAACCACACTCATGCTCACACTTACTCCTATGGGCAATCTAGAGTAACCAATTAACGTAACATGCATGTTTTTGGATGGTGGGACGAAGCTGGAGTACCCGGAGAGAACCCACGCATACACAGGGAAACACCTCGCCTCAGCCAAGGATCAAACCAGTGACCTTCTTTCTGTGACGCCACAGTGCTACCCACTATTCCACTGTGCAGCCCTGTTCTCATTTTCAATAAAAAATTTATCTTGGAAAGTGATAAAATAACTTGAAGGTTTATTGTTTCAATTAATGAACACGTGTTCAAATGTTGTTTTTCTGGTGCAAACATGAGTCTTTACAAACTAATGTGCTCATAAATGTTACGGGACAAATGTATTTGTTTACCACTAACTCTCTTATATGGATTTGATTTAATGAGGGTTTAATGAATTGATACACTCAGAATAAAACTTCATTATTTTGAAAGCAGTGCCTCTTACACTCTTACACACATTCCACTTCCTTCATGGGTCACAGGAACTCATATAGGCTGCGCTGTCGTAAAAATGTCAATCATTTCTGCATATTTGGCATTTTCTCACGGTTTTTCTTTTCTTTTCTTTTCAAACTGATGTCAGTTAAGAAAAGATACAGCCCAGTGGATCACTAATACACTGCCTTCACCTGACAGCTGGGGTAAAACCAGTAAAATGTGTTTCTGGCATTCAACATTGCAACTGAATTAATAATGAAAAAAAAAATCAGGTAATGGAAAATTGGAAAACATACTTATAACCTGATCAAAGCTTGAATCCAGTTACCAGTGAGGTAAAACTGCACTATCTCCTTTCGTCCGACAGGACTTTTTTTGTATTCAAATATAACTACTATTTCCATGAAACATTCACTCTTTGATTTAGAAATGTATTTTGCAGTTAAACTAATCAAAATAAATAAATAATACACAGTTTAATTTATTTGAATGACATTTAGCAAATAAACCTCAGGGATTTAAGTTAAAGTCAGAACAGACAGACCATTTCCAGAACAGATGAACGGGTCTCTATGTGCACCAGAGAACTGCTGAAAATCTGATGAATTTGATGAGCTCATCCTTGTTATTTAAAATGGCGCCACACACACCTAACATCACACATGCAGTGATTATTATAAACAGAAATAAATATTTAAAAAAAAAAAAGCAGCCATGCAGACATTATATGTTTTATTTATTCTCAGCCAGTTTACACTTCATTGAAAACCAGTTTCTTCTCTAGCAGCACCCGCTTTCAGCATCTACAGTGTCACATATAGCATACTGTGCTTCATAAATGTAAGACTTTCCGCTTTTCAGCCTTCCTGTTCATCCCCATGTCCTTTGCCTTTGCCTTTCTTGCCCCCCTTGCCCGTCTTCTTGTGGTAGTAGCATTTGGCAAGGACACAAACACACCGACAAAACTCACGGAAGTTCACCTCACCATCATGGTTTTTGTCCAGCATCTCCATGGCTTCTTCAATGTCATCTGCATTGATTTGACCCTGGAGAAAACATTTTTATGGTTAGATGATAGAATGAGAAAAGATGGAAAATGGTGGTGAATAAGCAGCTAGATAGTTTGGTTTATTTTTCATGAAGATGTATTGATTTCATGAAAATACCTTTAACTCAGGGCTTTGCATCTCTTGCTCAAACACCTTCTTGAGCTCCTCTTTGTTTAACTGCCGTTTCTTGCCTCCATCATCAGCATACTCCATGAATATGTCCACAATGTTTGTAATGACCTGATCTAGACGTGCCATGGCTGCAAATGGAAAACAGATGTAGATTTAAAAGGATGCAGAAAAGCGGCATGAAAAAGATGCACATTTTCCAGACACTGTCGTAAAACCTGCAGATTCAGAACTAATGACAAGTTTAACATTTATGTGCACAGGAAGTAAAAGTCAAACCCCGTGCACATCAACGGCATTCTGACTGAAAAAAGCTTTTTGTTGCAAAGTGGGAAATATAAATCAGCAGTAAGTCTCCTTCTTTCAAGCAGTCTTGTACATTTTATGATCAGCGTTTGAGTTGCATGCTTAATTCTCTTTCCACTAAAACTCACTTCCCACTCATGTTGCTCACCATGAGTACTCACCTTAGACTTCACGTTCACTAGGTGGAGCGAGATTGTGTCTTGGTTCCAGCTGAGACTGCTGTCAGAATCAGGAGAGTGTGTTCTTAAACACTAGACAGACTGTGTCTGACACACTTGGACATGCATTCAAAGCACACACACACACACACACACACACACTAGCGATGATTCATCCTGGTGAAATGCACTCGACTCCACCCATACCAACTTCACAAGTCCTGTCTCCCAGCTGAGCTGCTCACTGCTACATAAAAAGGACAATATTTTGTTTTCACACAGAGAAAATGGTCATAGTTCATTTTCATTACTTCTTATCAACAGATTTGTGCATATGTAATATCTCTTCTTATATCTGATTTTGATTTGAAGTTTTCCAAAAACTTGACACATTCATGGCTTTCTTGACTTTTGCATTTGCTCCAATTTGAATCAATTTTGCAACCATGCTTGCTACTGTGGGTCCTATGAAACCAATGCTTCACTAAATCTAGCATTATAATATAAAGGCTAGGATCACTCCCCCCAAAAAATGCTTTAATAAGTGACCATCTGTGACTGTCCTATGTTAACTCTGCACTGAGAAATATATAGCTTTAAGTTTTGTGTGTGACGCTCACCACATAGCAATGTTGACCGTGTGTCTGAACATGTTTGTATGCAACTCCTTACCTTTCATGGCCGCCTGACTAGGCACATTCATTTTCCATTTTCCACTAATCTGTTCCAGGGCTGTGGACAGGAAGCATTTTTCTTTTCTCTCAACCCCCCCCCACCCCCCCACCAAGTTCCCTCTGTGGGTCAGATCACTTTCTTCAATCAGATCATATTACTTTCACTTGCTGAGAAATATCAAGTGTCCTTTGCAGGAGAGGGAAGGGAACAGAGACTGTGTATCATGTGGTGTTCAAAAAGTTCATCTTATCACACACAGTTTGTGAGGATATTTGCATGACATTTTCTTTGCTGGAGAGGACCTGCTGTGCCTCTTCAGTGGTGAGTTTTCATCATGAATTTACCAGAACTTTCTTTTTCCTTTTTTAAAGTTATCTAAAATTAAACGTGCTAGGTGTTACTGTAGAATCATATGAAAATAAAAAGCAATTTGGGGTTCATTACCTTGGAACCGAGGTGTCCGAGTCCAGTCCTTGAAATCAACCTGCTACTTTTAGATGCATCCTTTCTCCAAGACGTCAAAATCAAATTAATGACTCTTTAACAACAGTAAATGATATGCAGATGAGAGAATTCAGCCATTTGATTCAGATGTGTTAGGAAAAGATGCATCTAAAAGTTGAACGACAGTAGCACTTGAAAAATGGACTTGGACACCCCTTGTCTTAGAACATATTTTTACGTACAGTAAGCACATATCTTATGCATAGAGTTTGACAATTTGCAGTTGTTTTTAGATACAGGGACCAAGAATACGGATGATAAATATTGTTCACTACAATTATGCTGCAACATTATCCAATAATAATTTAAACCAGTAAACCTCCAGTGCACTGTTAATGTGTGTATGTGTGCGGGTTCATTCATTAATTTTCTAAACCAGCTTAATCCGAGTAAAGGTTGGAACTGGAGCCATCCCAGCAGCCTTCGGGCGAGGGGCGGGGTACACCCTGGGCAGGTTGGCAGTTCATTGCACAACACAAACAGACGAACAATACACTCACTCTCATGGGCAATTTAGAGCAACCAAATAACCTAACATGCATGTCTTTGGACGGTACGAGGAAGCCGGAGTACCCGGAGAGAACCCACGCATACACGGGGAGAACATGCAAACTCCACTCAAAAAGACCACCATTCAAGCCTCCCTCCCAGACAAGGATCAAACCAGTGACCTTTTTGCTGTGAGGCCACAGTGCTAACCACCCCACCGAGTGTGCGGGTTGTTATCAATATTAGCTTTCAGGTAAATGTCTTGTAAGAATGCAAGCAGTGTGACGTTAGAAACACTGCCAAAAGCAAACATAATTTAAAAAAATAAATAAATAAAAAAAAAACTAGACAGCATCTGTCTTTATTTTTTTCACTTGTCTTATTCTACCAAAACAAACAAACAAACAAATCAGTCCTGGACAAATTAGAGCACTTTTGTGATGAACACTGGAACAAAATACCTGTCAAATGGTGCAGAAGTCTGATTGAGAGCGACAGAAAACACCTGACTGTCGTGGAAACATTGAAGGATTGTTCAACAAAATATTAGTTTATGAGTGACGTAACATATATAATTATATCATATTTGTTTGCTTTTACAAATATATATTTCCAATGAATCAGAATTATAAAACAATGTAGTAATTTTCATAATTTTTTTTTTGTTTATTAATACTTTTGTCAGTTTTTCCTTATTTCACAGTCAGCTGGGTTTTTTTTTTCCTTCTTTAATATGAGGGAGTAAATAGGAGTAAACAGGAATAAATAGGAGGGTATAAATAAATTTAGGAGGACAACTGTGTATACATATATATATATATATATATATATATATATATATATATATATATATATATATATATATATATATATATATATATATATATATATATATATATAAATTAAATCGCTTTTCTCTGGTCTTCCCAAAAACAGTATTTCTAGTTTACAACTACTGCAGAACTCGGCGGCACGAGTTCTGACAAGGACCAGGGGGCGGGAACATATTACATCTGTTTTAAAGTCGCTGCATTGGTTCCCCGTGCATTTCAGGATTGATTTTAAGGTTCTTTTAGTGGTTTATAAATGTCTTAATGGTCTTGGGCCTTCTTATTTATCTGACCTGTTTTTAAAGTATGAGCCCTCGCGGACCCTGAGGTCCTCAGGTACCGGCCTTTTAGTTCTTCCTAAAGTTTGTACCAAAACATATGGCGAGGCCACATTTCAGTATTACGGGCCTCGCCTATGGAACAGCCTGCCTGAGGGCCTCAGGGCTGCAGAGACTGTTGATGTTTTTAAAAAAACACTGAAGACCTACCTTTTTAGTTTAGCTTTTAACTAAGTTTTACCATTCTTATATTAGCCCATATTTATTCTTCTTTTTAGTTAATTTTATTTATTTATATATTTAATATATTGATTTACATCTTTTTAGTTCATTTGATTTATTTATTTTATATATTTATTTACATATTAGTATAAATTTTATTATTTTATTCATTTTTTAAACAGATTTTACTTTTGTTTAGTTATCACTCCAGCTCTCTCCTCATTGGGGTCCTCTTCACCAAGGGCTGCCCCTGCTCTGACTGCCTGGGTGTTGCTGTGGGGGCTGTCCCTGTCTGGTGGGTTGGGATCTGGCGCTGCAGCCTTACGGTTGTGGCGTGGGTCCTGTCTGCCCGGACCCGGGTGGCCCCCATGGTGATGGCTTGGGTGGTCTTGGTTGGGGATAGCCCTATGTGTAGAGGCTCCCTGAGAATATTGTTTCCTTATCTGGTGCACATCTGGTACAAATGCACCTAGCCATTCATCTTCTTTTAACTGTTACAGGGCAAATAGGACATGGGTGAGAGTGGTTGTGGGTGGGTGAAAGGGGATGTGTATGTGTGTTAGTGTTTTATCTATTTTGATGTAAATTGTTTTATAATGTTTTATTTTAATTGAATTGAATTGAATATATATATATTTATATATATATATATATATATATATATATATATATATATATATATATATATATATATATATATATATATATATATATATATATATATCACATTTGGTGAGTGATAAGAAAGTCAGTGAGGTTTGAAGGTTTTTTTGTCATCACTTCCTCTGCCCTCTTCAAACCTGTATCAAACGTGTAATTTTCCCTGTTAACTTGTTTGCCATCCCTTGGCCAAGAAACATTTAACAGCATGCATTACACTATTGTCTATATTTTATGCTTGGCGTTTTTCACAGTTATGAGTATGAACAATTTCGGCACAAACTGCAGCATACACAGCATAAGGCAGATCTCCATAGACGTCCAACACTTAGGACTCACTTCGCTAAGACAGAAATAAAATTACTTACCCAGACTTTGCCTCAGGTCTGTAAAGACCTGTTTAAACCGGCTGAACAGTCCTAACCACAAACGAGAACTAACCTTGTTTTTTTGTCTGGATGAGTCATATCTTTTCGAATAGGTGTTGTCAGTTCTTTGCCTTCTCATTGGTTCTGAGTGTGGATGGGATTAAAAGACTCAAGTTTGTAAGTTAAAAAAAAAAAAAGCACACTCTTATATAACAAAGTCACAACTAATTTTCTATTGTACCCAAGTTAATTGTTTTCAATCAAACCCTCTGACCACAAATAGACAGTGTTTCAAATGAATACATTTATCTCAATAATCCCCTTGATTGTAATGATTTTCAAATGTATAAATATCTGACATAGTGTTAATCTTGTGCAAGCAAGAAGGATAAGACGCTTTAAACCAATGGAATAGATTCCATAGCCTCCATCATTAATGTCTTTTAGCACAAAAAACTTCTCATGAGTTGTTTCAAATTAAACGCCTAGTCAGTTAGATTGTTGAAAATACTCTGACCAATTCACTTTGCGTTTTTCAGATGTCACCTTACACCAAAGTTATTGACAATTAAAAACAGAAACTATTATCAGAAGGTTGTGCAAAAACAAAACAAAAAAACAACAAACACACACACACACACACACACACACACACACACAATGGTAATAATTAATCTGTCTAATAAATGGTTTAGGTCCAAGCTTGTTTACCTTTAAAAAAGTGCAAAAAGAATTACCAGTATGTCTGATTGTTGCAACCCAAAGCCTGGTCTTTGTTCTGTTTATTCATATTGTGTGTGTGATTACAGACAGGTGATCACAAAGGTTGTCCTGTTTCCTGCCTGATATTGGATAGGTTTGTGGCAATCAGTCAGTTACTTTCCCTTAACGACTTTTAAACTAGGATAAACTATCTCTGTTCCCATAGTTGAGCTGGGCTTGTAATGCATATATTGCATACATTGTTATATACAATATTCCGATACAAATGGATGAATGTTAAATTAGTTTTGTGATTAAATCTCCTGTAATTCTCTGAGCAAAGACACCATTATACTGTTATAAAAACAGCAACGTTGCTCATTGGGAAATATGAAAAATGACTGATGTGGCTGAATGGCTTTTCAGGGTTTTCCATGAAATCCTTTCATTCATTCATTTTCTAGACTGCTTATTCAAGTTTAGGGTCATGGAAGCTGGAATCTTTCCCAGCAAGTAACAGGTAAAAGGCTGTAAATTACCACCTGGAATGGACAAGACACCAGTCCAACACTGGGCCAACACAGAGAGAAAAACAACCACCCAGGTTGAGTCCTGAGGAGAATTTTGAGAGATCAGTGGACCTAACATGTACATCTGAGGAAGCCGGAGTACCCGAAGACAACTCAAATGTAGGTAGGGAGAATATGCAAACTCCACACTGAAACCTCCCCTCAGCTGTTGTAGGGGAGGTTTCATTATGGTTGAACCTCCCCTCAGCTGAGACTCAAACTAGTGACCTTGCTGTGAGACTGCCATGCTAACCACCAAACCACGACGCAGCCTTTTAGTTCGCATTTCTGCAAGACTTAGATTGGTACATCAGCCAATAGGGCATGGCCAGAATGCCTTTGAGTAAAGTACACCACAGAAATTATATCAAATTTCTGCAACTCTGAAAGAACCCTTCCAAATGTACTTCCAAATCAAACACTGAAAAACACATACAGCGCATGGCACTGAAGCTTAGTCATGCAGTGGTTATAAAAGTGTAAAATTGTAGTCAGAAAAGCTGTTGTGTAGCTTTGAATTAAGACATATTTTAGTAAAGAGTGCAACACACAATTAAGTTATTGTGTATAAAAAAAAAATCATTACATTTACTTGATCTCATGGAGGGCAAGCTATCTGTTTGCTAAATCTTGTAGCACCATCTTGTGGTCAAAATCTAAAAATACTAAAGAAACATTCAAAGATCAGCTCAAACTATAATATCCAGTAGGCTGCATCTTCTCTCATGCTTTTGTGTTTTGAAATACAACAGATGACAAATACTAGACTTATTGTTATTATTTTCCCATGACACCCAATTAAAAGGAAATGACTAGACATGAAACTTCTGCAAAACCAGTTGTGAACGTTTTTTAGACATCACATACTAATGTTATACTGTTACATTAAAATGCCCGCTGTGACAATATTTAACCATTAAAAGCCCTCAGACATTGACATATCACGTGTTCATCAAGGACACACAAGCTGTTTAAAGCTTGTGTATCACAGCAGGCATTTAAATGTAACAGTGTAACATCAGTGTGTGATGTCTAAAAATGTTCACAGCTGGTTTTGCAGAAGTTTCATGTCTGGTCAAGCTGTTTAAAGCTTGTGTGTCCTTTTTTGTATTCCTTGACAACCCAAAAAACAGAAAAGTACCATATACATACATGTATATATATATATGTATATATACACACACACATAGTCTGTACAATAACAATATTGGTTGTTCATGTGCTATTTTAAAGGTAGAATTTTCTTCTGTAAATTTCCAAGACTTGTGCATTTAGTCCAACTTAGAGATGTCTAACTGTAAATGAAGCTAGTGCTGACAGATAAGAAAGGAATCTGCATTGAGCTCAAAGCACAAGGAACAAAAGGTTTGGCATTAAAGATTGGGAGTATAGGTAGAAGAAAAACATCTCAATAACAATAAGCCTTTAATTCCCAGTAAGTCTTTTAAAATTGGACCAGACCTTATGAACACATACTGGCATTGCTGCTAAGACCCTGAAGCCCTGATAACCAGTACATTCCTTCACCGCATAATTTACTTGCAACTAAAAAAAACAGCTGCCTCAGCTGAAGATTCAGCAAAGTTTCATGGGTGAAATGATGTGAATCAGATGTGAACTTGTCAATACTCCAAGTTCCTTCAGAGGTATTTCTGGCATTGGCAGTTCTCTGGAATAAAACTGTTGCATGTGTTCAAGAAATCAGTTATCAGTCACAGTTTAACACCTCAGCAACAGGTGCTACAACCTGAAGCCAGCTATCTAAAAAATTATAACCTATATTTAAGTCAAAATGACTGCTAGTGCAAATAAGAAGACAGCGAGTTGTGTCAAAGGTTGCTTTTAATATGAATCTGACTCACAACTGCACTATATGTGCTTCATCTAAAAACATATCAGCATCATTTTCTTATATGCTTGCGTTTCACTTCTTGCCCTTCTTCTCATGGAGCAAAGCGAAATGCTTTTCAACAGCAATTGAGAGGCCGACAACAAAGGGTATGAATTCTTCAAAGTCCAACTCCTCGTCCTTGTTTTGGTCCAGGTCTTTCATGATACGATCCAGAGTATCCTGGGTTTTCTGGCTCTGAAATAGAGTGAGGACAATAAGTTTATATTGTAAACTTACAACAAGACCAATGAGAACAGAGCTCATGACTGGATATATACCAGTCTTACTGTACCTTCAGGAAATTGGGTAATTCATTCTCAATTAATTTCTTTAGTTCCTTCTTGCTTAAGGTGTTTTTATCTCCACCTTCTTTGGCATAGCGGTGAAACACTGTAATCATGGACTCCATGGATTTCTCCAACTCAGTCATTGCTACAACCAGATGTGCTGAAAGTAGGAAGGACAGAGATGGAAATAAATTTCATATTCTTAATTTCTTCTCTGCACTCGTCAGACGGTGGTTACACTTCAGAGGATATAACATGACAAACAGATAAGCATACAAGCTGATGCTCTGCAACTCAAGACTACTGACAACTTTAAAGCCTTATGATTCAATTCTGCAATATCCCTAAAGTTTACATTAATTCACTCTAAGACACTGGGCAGATCTGTTTAAGGTTGCAGAGAAGTAGTTCCCGCAATTTCTCTAAAACTAACAAATGGTTTAGGGAGGATGTGGGTGTTGGTTTTACTGGCACTCAAAGCAAATTCTTTAGGACAGACATCACTCTTTGGCCCACAAATTAAAGTCTTTATCCCAGTTTTTCCCTCTTTCTTCCATATAAGGTTTACTTCTTGACTCTCATAAACAATACAGTACAAGAGTTAAACAGCCTAAGTGAAGAATAAGTTTTGGAAAAAATGAGTAGTTGCAACTGTGAGAGGTGGGAAATCTTACTTAATGTGCCAACAAGTCACAAATACTATCACAGCTACGACAAACAAAGACTGAAAAAAAAGGAATTTGACGTTTTATAGTAAAAAAAAAACTTACCAGGTCAGGATGAGGAGAACTTTTGCTTCAGTGAAAAGTGCTTGGACTCTCTAAAAGTTTATTCAGGGATTTATAGTCACGTAGGACACGCCCAACCCAATGGAGAGGGAGGGGTACAGGGTAGCAAAAAGAGGATATAAGAAAGCACCCTCCCTTCTTGATTTATGCAATAACAGCTTATTTATATATATAATTTAAAGTAATTGTTTGGCCTTTCAATTTTAGAAGTCTTGAAATCAAACATTTTTTAAACAAGAGCCTCTGTTAAAAGGTTTTGGCTGTTCATTCCAATCCAGTCTTAAATTTGTTTACCCTTCATTATGTAAATTTGCCCACTGATTTAATGAAAAATGTACAACTGACAGCTGTGCGTGAAAGCTGACCTTAACACCAACTAGATCTGCACAATATATTGTCTGAGCCTTGTTATTGCAATGTACACGTGCTGTATCTACATTGCAGGTCCTGCAATGTATGCAGCAACTCAACTCAACATACTCTTATCAATTTCAAGGGTACCTGACACACAAGATATTGCTTATTTTCAATGGCAATAAAAGAAAAAAAATTTTTTTTATGGTAAAACACATTTCATGTTTGTACATTACAGAATAAACATTGGATAAGAACCTAACACAATAACTTTAATCGATTTAAGATTAGAAATAACTCAAATAAAAACAAAAAACACAGACTTGTAACATTCACACAAAGAGGTAAGATCAGTGCAGGTTCATTATCAACAAGATGACACAAGTGCAGCGTAACTTATAGTGCTGTTCAAAGTCATCTGCTGAACTTTTCTGTAGATTTTCATATTCTAACATATCGCAGGGCTGGAAAAAAAAATGGCAGTTTTTTTACAGTATTGTGCAGCCCTAACACCAACCACAAACACAATCTTCTGTCATCTTCATAACTAACCACTATTTATAATGCTTCTTCTGCTATAAGAAAAGTTCGATCTGAAACAAACCAGTGCTATTTTCTTCCATCCCAGAGTACAATATTAATTCCAAGTTGAGATTAAAAAGTAATTATGTATTAGACCCAACTCTGAATATCCAGATGTGAAATATTTCCAGAGCTAAACAATTTTAAAAAAGGCACATTCAGAATATTCTGTTATTCCTCTCTTAATTGACATATTAGTGGACCTATCAGCTCATGTTTTTGTCATTCACCACTGCTGGTCAGGATGACACTTTCCAAAATGATTACAATGTGACAGAGAAACACCACAAAAAAAGTTTTTTTTTTTTACTCATTTTAATTATAAAATGAATGGAACAAAAGAAAATGTGCCAAAAAATGTACAGAAAACGTAAAATGCATGAATTTCTTTGCACCCATCTGTGCAAAGAAAATGGGGATAAATGGAATGTCTCTTTAGATATCTTTAATATAGCCTCATTTTGACAGGGGACAAAAAATATCCAATTTATTTGGGTGTAAATGATCAAATCTCAAGAAGACTGAATTACACTTTATTAATGAACTATTACAAAAATGTGTTTCGGCTGTTTTCCAATGACCATCAGCATCTCTGTAGTATTGACTAGTTCACACAATGTGTGAGTTGACAGTTTCATCAGTTCTTCCTTTTGCTCTTGCTGGTGGCCTTGGCTGGCGTTACTACAGGAACAGCTGCTTGGTAAAGGGCTGCCGATATTTTGTTGATGTAGTACAAGGCGAAGAGGGAAAATATCAGGCTGGATAAAAAGAAAAAGAAAAAATAAACAAAAAAATTAAAATATTGGACCAAAATTCTTTCAGTCACAAAAATGTCACTTACCAGGTCGTGACACAAACTCGGTGCACTAGACCGGAGGCAAACAATGACAGGCACAGGCACAACAGAACTGAAATATGAAAGAAGGTTATCATTAGAGAATTAATTGCCAATGTTGTACTTAAAATTCATAATACACACCTACTCCAATAACTAGGCTAATTAAGACCATCAAGAAAATTTGTGTTCAAAAGCCCTTGCTTTTTGTTAGTAGACTGTTTTGTCACTGTGGCCTGACAATTATTTTCAGTAGTATCACACTTACCCTCTGGGAATATCTTGGCTTGGAATCCCTTTCCAAACACCAGGTTTTCCAGATTATTGAAAGCCTAGAAATAAATTAAGGAAAAATGTTCCACAGTGGTATTTGTGCTTTATATTTTTGTATCTACAAAGACTGTTAAATCAAGTTATAAGAAAATTATATGCTGGGATAAGCAAGCAGGGTCATAAGAAGTACACTAAACTGCTATACTAGAGTAACACATGAGCACGGGGTTAACAGTGTAGGTTGAACAACATATCAAAAGGATACAGTAAGGGAACAGATGAAGAGGACTGAACCCAGGAAACCCCCCAGGATGGTGAGCCACTCAGTTGATCCCAGCTGTTTACTGAACATCTGCATCCCAGCAAAAACCAGCACTGACAGTAGGCTGGAGAGCACCAGAGAAGTACCTGTGTTCACCGCTACGAAGACCAGAGACATGGGTCAAGATAAACTGGCACAACAGAAGTAATATTACTTGGAACAGGCTGCAAGCCATGGAGGCATGGCATATCATATGAAAACTGGCCAAGTTAGAAACTCTTTACATCACACCTTAACGCGGACAAATCAAGGGAAAAAAATATACAAGCCCTTAATTTAATCAAACAAATCAGTAAAATTGTATGAATAATCTATATAAACATTTAGATTGCATAACTAATCTGGAAGAGGTCATTTAAAATATCTTTTTTATGATTGTTAACCTTACGCCACGTCAGTGTACGCGCAAAATAGCTTCCGACATTTCTGTTAGCGTTTCGTTAAACACACACGGTGGATGCAACAAGAAGTACTTACATAACTCATTGCACAAAATGTAAAGTGAAAACTTATGAAATCGATGTTTTAACAAAAGTGCGCATTAAAGAAGTTGAACGCCTATTTAATTGCGCATTTAGTTGGTGCAGTTGATGTAACACACGTTTGCTAGCTTAACGACAGTTTTCAAACATCTTATACATCTATGATTATACGTTTGAATACAGACTTAAAAAATAGATACCCATGGCATTAAATGAAAGTCCCTTCGAAAAAAAGAGGAAATACAGGCAAACAGATTTAGCTTCGCCGAGTCCAATAAATGCACCGGGTATAGGAATAAAGGTATCGCTACCCGGTCTATATATCACGAGGGACCTGTGGGCGGAGCCGTGTGGTCGCCAAATGATTGTTCCACACAGACATTATATAGACATCCTATAAATTACGTATTTAGTAGATTATTCACTGTGTAAACATTATTTATAAACTAATTATGTAGAAAAGTATTTTATTTGCGTGTAATATACATGCGTTTGTTTAACAAAAAAACCGTTTTATGGGGAAACTACGTTGACTCCGCAGCAAGACTCGAAAGCAAAGACCCATCCAATATGGCGGCGACGCTGGTTCACTCTCCAGCGCACAATGAGGCGACTATATGTGATATCTTTGGTTCTACACGAAAAAAATCAGTATAAGGTCCTTATATTGTCTGGTCCGAGTTCTATTCGGGGCACCGTCAAACAGGCTTACTGTAGCACAATGTTTCTCAAATCCAGTCCTCAGGCCCCCTTGCCCTGCCTGTTTTAGACATGATCCTCCTCCAAAGCACCTGAGTCCGATTATTGAACTTCCTCATCAAGTTCTTTGCAGCCTGTTAACGAGCCCTTTATTTCATTTAGGTGTGTTAAGGTAGGGTTACCTATAAAACATGCAAAGCAGGGGGACCTGAGAAACACAGCTGGAGCATGAGATTTGGTCTGTTTACCTTTTTTTTTTTAATCTGTCGTACCGAATACTTTTTTTTTTTTTGTCAAAAGGAGACTTTTTTGACATGGGGATCCCCTTGAATTTTATGTTATACTAAATTATGATATGCCACTGTGATGGACAGCCGACGAGCTGTCCAGGATGTACCCTGCCTTTCGCCCAAAGACTGCTGGGATAGGCTCCAGTTTCCCTGCGACCCTGAAGTCAATCTGTTGGTTTCCTTATATAGGCTATTATGAATTGGCCTTCATTATGTTTTCCCCTCTGTCTGTAAAGCGTCTTGAGATGGCATTGCCGTGATTTGACGCTATATAAATAAAGTTGAATTGAATTAAAGTGGACTAAGCGATGAGGAAAATGAATGAATTATTATGCCATTTTCATTCCAAGTTTTTTCTAAATAAATATGTTTCTTGCCAATTCTCCTTACCAGTGTCATAACAAGAGAAACAGTCAAGGAAAGAGAAAAGACAAAAAAGAGAGAGAGAGTGAAACAAATGGTAAACACAAACCCCAACAACTACAATCAAACCTAAACAGAAAAAGTAAAAAAGGCAGCTGCTAAACCTGTAAAGAAACAGGAACACCAGACCCAGGGTGCTAAAAATAAACAAACAGAGTGAGTCATTTCTGAGGGTATTTTATTCAACACGTATAAAAAATATATGACAAAAGAAAGTATGAAATTTTCTCTTTTAGTCCATTTGTTAGTGCTGTGTCTTAACAAGGGACTAACCATTTTCCTCAAGTCATCACTGATGAAAACACTGACATCAACGGGCATCCATGTCCAGTGTCCACACTTATCTGAATCTTTTCCCTTATGAAGTTTATTATCATAATGGCTTCTTCTTAAGTCCAAAAACTGCAATAAACAGAAGAATCTCCACAAAAGCAGGTAAGACGCTGCAGGACAAAAGAGACAAAGACAAAAATGTAAGGTAAACCGCATGAGACACAGACATCCCTAACACGCATTCACACTTACACATTTTCACTGTTTATAGGACCTTCATTAGCTGCCTCTCTGAAAACCAGTTTACTGAAAACAACACATAGACACACCAACCTGCATGTGCCAAATATCACCCAGTAAGTCCAGCATTCCCACTTCTCAAACACAAAGAAAGATAAGGACACTGATGCGCTGCAGTGGACAGCTAAAGCTGGGGTAAACATTTGTCAGGAAAACACTCCTCTGGAAAAACACACACTGGTCCGAGTGTATTATATATGTGTAAACCAACCTGCAAATGGCAAGGATCCACCAGTAGATGTCACACTCCCACTGCTCAAACAGAAAGAAAAGCAGAGCCACTGAGGCACTTGCATGGACTCCTGTTGCTATAGTAGGTGAGCCATCAAATATAAGAGTTTATAGTCATGGAGCTGTAACTGATCAAAAAATTTTGGTTTTGTTTAAATCTTTGTTTCTTCTTATAGCTGAATAATAAAGACATGCCTATTTACATTTACAATATTTTCTTGATTATTATTAATTGTAGAGTATTCTCCCATATCTGTATTTGCATGCATAGAAACTGAGGTGGAGAAAGAGCTCTGTAAACACAAAATGTCCCCAGCTAAAATTAAACCACTGATTCTGTAGCTGTGCAGCAGGTTGAGGAAGCAGAAAACACAGCAATCAATGAGACACACCTGTAGCTAAAAATACATTTCTCATTGATAATAACCTCTATTAATATTAGTGGTCATTATCACTGATGGACCATCATCATTGTAAAGGATACACAGGAGACCTTGGCTGCAGTTAAACATAGAAACCCCTGAAAAGAAGCCAGCCAGCTCTATAGCAAACAGACCGAGGGTGACTGCCAATGCCACCACGAACCTGAAAAAAGAAAAAAAATGAATAAATAAATAAATATACATATACATATATGTATATATATATATATATATATATATATATATATATATATATATATATATATATATATATATATATATATATGTATGTATAATATAAGAGTGTGTACACAAGTGTGTGTCATTAATGTTCATCAAACAGTTACTTACTGTCTGTCCTCAGTATCAAACTGCTCTTGTGTGAAATCCAAAGGTAAACTTGCTTTCACATTATTTTCCTTTAAAAGAATATTACAAATCATAGACATATACAAATATGTAGTGAATAATATGTACTAATGAAGTGTCAATAATTGTTATTATTTTAATTATCATACTACCAACACACAACTGGTACCATTTAGTTTGTTTAAAAAATACTCTACATTGTGCAACTTGAAATGTCTATTAATGTAGATTAATGTACAAATTACTGTGGCATACACATTTAACCAAACATATGTCATTGCTGAACACTGACATGGGATAATTTCCTTTATAGAGTGATTTCTCTTTCTATATACTTACATGAAATGTTCTTAAATAACTTTATTTAAAGACAGTAATGATTAGTTTTCTAATTAAACAAGCCAGTCATTTATTAGTCAGAAACAACTGAATAACTGATTGATAAAACTAAGTACATCCCCATCAATTCTTAAAGGATGACTATACAGTACATATGTATGCTCTGACACTACTAGATTATTAAGGAACAATTCTTCAATTACTATATTAAGACAGAAAGGAAGGAAGAAAGCTGTTAACTTTTACTGTAAGTATGTCTTTCAAAAGTTGTACACTTATTCCATTTAGGCCTGTTCTGAGTTAGACAAATGTTGGGCTTTCTTACTTACCCTCGACCAAAAGATGGTTATCACGATGACAAGGTGTGCTAAGATAGTGAGAAAACGTGCGGGGACAAGACTGCTGACTGCCGACATGCTGTTCCTGGGACTGTTAAAGTCGACTCAGACACAATGTAAACAAACACTGCAACTTGTACGTAGCTATTGCTTGTCGTTCAATTAAATTTTAGTGTGCCTTTCAGTTAGCACGGTATTAAGTCCATGTGACGTGCTTATTTAGCACTTAGCTAAAGACTGGTAAATAAGCTAATAAAGCAATTTTAAGCGGATAAACCCTTTTTAGGTTTAAAAAAACATTAACCGACGTTAACCTACAAATCGCAGCACTTCTAATTACGCTGTCATGTTGTATCCCGAAAAGCAGCGAACTGCTTATTGTGCGAAAAACAATTCCGCCGTTGCTACAACAAATACCACGACGGTCCATACATATAACTGACCGGATAAACAAGGAACTTACACTCTAAAGTTCCGGACACACAGTGCAAAGATCGAGCAATTTGACCTATTTATATAGTATACTATATTTAGATATTATTCGTATATCTAAATATCTATTTCAATACACTATTATTTTATACATAAATATGTGTAATATTTTAGATAGTTTAGTTAGATATATATATTTACATTTTATTTGCCCTATGCTGCCATCTGCAGGCAATTTAAAACTGGGCCACATATTGGCAGGTTCCACTAACCACAATAAAATAAAATAAAAAAAAAAATAAAAAAAACAAAACGCCGATGAACATGTGGGTTTATTAAGACAAACCGATTTTGAATATAGTTACAACGTTGGACTATATTATGTATTTAGTGAATGACACTTTTACAAACAAATTTCTTTTTCAAAACCTGCTCCTCAAAAATACATCAGGATGAAAAGGAAAAATGCACCAAAAGACAATGTTTTTAAATAACAATCTCACAGTCGCTTTTAAATGTCGTTTCCCTTGCAATGCGGCTGTGTCAGATTGAGCCAGGCATTTCCAACCCTCCTCCTACCTCATTTCTACAACCAGTCTACTCTGTGCTCCAGACAGACAGCATCGGCGTGTGTGTAGCAGCACACCTCGAGCGCAGCGATATATGGTCACGCTCCACCAGCTAGGCCTTTTCTTCAGCGAGGTGGACGAGAAAGCCTGCGTGGGTTTTTTTTTTTTCCTCGGAAAACACTTATTTTCAAACGCAGAGAAATCGAGACAGAATGGCAGAAGCGGAGTTACAAACCTTTACCTCTATCATGGACGAACTGGTTCGCATCAGTGTAAGTGTGACGCTTACTTTAATAGCCATTTTTAATGTTCTTTTTCAAACGATAATATATAACACACACACACACACACACACACACACACACACACACATATATATATATATATATATATATATATATATATATATATATATATATATATATATATATATATATATATATATATATATATATATATCCACAATTTGTAAGTAAAAAATATTATATTTTGACTAATTTGACTAAACACCATGACGCCAGATAAAAGGTTATCCCTTATGAAATACGTTATCGCCGTGTCTTGAATTACAGCGAGGAGATTGACTTTTCGGTGCTGTAGGGGGAGATAAAAATGAACCGTCATAAGGATCCAAAAGTTGCACTAGATAGACTTGGTGTTCGGCGATTTTTATCAGCTAAATATGTTGGCAAATAGAGTTAAAGGCTTCAGGCCGCAGACGATGAGAAAGCATAGATGCATGTTGTCATAGAAACCGGATGCTGTGCTTTCTAGCTGCAGCAATGGAAAGGGGCCACTTCCACCCGTCAGCCCACGGGAAGGGGAATGGATGAGTGGCTTGATGGATGGATGAAATATAGATAGATAGATAGAGAGAGAGAGAGATATTGTTTTTTTTTCAAGCATGCTAATTTATACTGCTTGTGTTTTACTACAGAAAGGTGAAGCAACATGACAAACACCATTTAAGTCAGGAAAAACAATTGTTTTCCCTTGCCATTTGCCATTCTTGTGTTGTCTGTGTAAACACCAGCAAAATCCCTAATTTCTCTGGACTCCTGTAAACTTGTTGGTTTTATTTTATTTTATTTTTACATTTTATTTGATAAGTTTTTTTGATAAGTGAAGAATATAGAAATTCTTAGATTCCCCATTTGTTTCAGTGACCCAGCTTTTGTTTAACCTGATTCTGTTGTTGGATCTCTTTCTAAACCTTTCCTTTCTGTGTTTCTCTAGTCCAGCATGAAGAACATGGAACAAGAGCTGCATTGCCCAGTGTGTGACGAGATAGTGAAGCAACCTATCCTCCTCCCATGCCAGCACAGTGTGTGTTTACTGTGTGCAGCTGATGTGTTGGTACAGAGAGGCTATCCTCCTCCAGACCTCCCTCCAGAGCCCAACTCGCCAGCCTCCACACCCAACACTCGCTCCCCACGACAGGCACGTAGACCTGTTCCCAGGACACCTGATCGATTGGAGCGGGTTCTCAGAACAGGTGGAGAAAATAGTGTGTGTTTATTTGGCAAAATTGATTGAGGATGTCAAGAGGTTTAACAGGAAGCTTTGCTCTAATGTGAGAGAAGAAATGAAAGACTTCAGCATTGGAATGACTAAAGAATTATTTTATTATGTAAAATGCAGCGATGATGACGTGGTATGATGTAACTGCTCTCTTAGCTGACACATCAAGCGTCCTGCTGTACATCTAGAGCTTTAGGCATGTAGTTCATGGCTTTTTTAAGTAAATGTAGAGAGAAAAGGCCATCAAAGCAGTATGAGTCGGAGCCTGAAAAGAGTATTTGTCAAGATTGTCTGATTAAAGATTGTGAATGCAAGCGAATAGCATTTCATTCACTGTTGAATAAACTGTTTAAAATTCTGCTATGCCCCCCCCCCCCAAATCTATAACTTATATAAATCACACATTTCTTCTTTTTCTGCCCATTTTCCTTTTTCCTTTCTTTCTTTTACACCTGTATCCTTTTCCCAGTATGTGGGACGTACCCAGGGCGAAGACGGAAAGATGCAGCCCCTCCCCCCATGCTGTTCCCCTGTCCTTCCTGTCAGCAGGACGTGGAGCTCGGAGAGAAAGGCTTGACAGAATGTTTCCGCAACCTCACTCTGGAGCGGATAGTTGAGAGGTTTGCATGCACAGTAACATCATAAATATAAACTGTCTGCTTTAGCAGACTGAATCTGGGATCATGCATAGTTAAAGTGAATATTTCTGTCTCAAACTTTTGTGATTGTGTGTTTTTATTTATCCTTGTTCTAACATTCCTATACTGGAAAAGAGAACAAAACATAACTCAGTCAAGAATGGCAGGAGTGAAGAGTTTAGACAAAACTACTTTATAAATTAGACGGGAAATCCAGTGTTGAAAGAAGTTTGAATGAATAATGTCTCCTTCATGCATATTCAATGGTTAAGCCTGAGAGAAATGTGCAGGAACAGCTTAAAATTGCAACACACTGTGAAACAATAGCATTTGTAAAATAATCAGTTTTTATTTGATTTCTTTACTCAATTTATACAAGCACCATGGAAATAAGTTATTCCCAGCCTACTCTGTCATCAGTTCAAACAGAGAAGCTGAAAGTGAGAGGAGCTGCTTTTGAAAACATATGAGATAGGTTATGGGAGCCATGGAATGTCACACAAAGTGATTTGATGGGTGCAGATACTCCCATTATGGTGAAGAAAGTATCATGCTACATACTGTACTATCGGGGCAGCTGGTGGTGGTGTATACAGTCAGGCAGTTAGGTAGGAATCGTACGACTGAAAAGAGAACAGGGACCACTAACAGCTCAGTCTTCCCTTTCTAAAAAAAAAACTATTCTATGTGTTTTTGTTTTGTTTTGATTTTTAGCTGTCTCTCTTCATTGCTGCATTGCTTTTATCTCTTTATTTACATGTCTCCCTTTTAGGTACAGGCACACAATAAGTCTTGGCAGCGTAGCTATTATGTGTGGTTTCTGTAAACCTCCTCAGTCTCTGGAGGCCACTAAAGGCTGTGCTGACTGCAAATCAAACTTCTGCAATGAGTGTTTCAAACTGTACCACCCCTGGGGAACCCCTCGGGCTCAGCATGAACACATTCTCCCCACCAACAACTTCAGGCCAAAGGTTTGTTTGCTTTTTATGTCTTAAGTACACGATATTCGGTTGCTTCTTTTGTGTTACACTTAAACCACACCTTGCTTTCTAGGTCCTTACATGCACTGAACATGAGCAGGAGAGACTGCAGTGGTATTGCCGGAACTGCCAGAGGCTGCTGTGTTTACTATGTAAAGCCAGGCGTGCCCATCATGGACACAAAGTTTTGCCTATAGCACAGGCCTACCAAGCCCTCAAGGTAAGTGTGAGTGGGTCTTGTTTTAGCTGTGTTACCATTTTCCTGATAAAAACTTTATCCTGATGTCTGGCTTTACAGGAAAAGCTTTCCAATGAAGTCAGCTTTATCCTGGCCAACCAGGAGACGATACAGAGTCAGATCACTCAGCTGGAAGCTGCCATCAAACAGACTGAGGTGAACAATATTTCTTGCCTTAATTATGGACACCTGCAACGACTTGTCTAAGTGGATCTTCTGCATTGTTTTGTCGATTCACTTCTACTATTTGTCCCTCATAATCGGCAGAAATTTATCAATAGTTTTCTGGTGGTACTGGGAGATCAAATGTATTTAACCTTTTAATGGAGGGTTCATTCTCTAAATAATTAACCTGTTGTGGCATAACCTAAGAAATATTAGGCAGACAATTAATTTTTATTTAATTTTAATGTCTTAGTTTGGACCTCCAACAAAATGTAGATAAAAAAGCTGAAAGAACTACAGTAGAAGAGGCAGAAACATCTTAAAAGAAGCATGAATAAAAATCTACTAAACAAAATCCAAGAGTGTTTTCGCTGTTGCAAAAATATGTTTACAAGCCATGATGCCAGAGGAATACGTACTGGGAACTGACTTTAGTGGGTGTTTTACTGAGGGGGCGCTTTTATGTTAATGATCAATGGTAAAAAAAAAAAAAAAAAGTATTCTGAAAGGATTTTCTGACAGCAGTCTGGTAAAGACACATCCTAAACCTCAGTGTGCTAAATTTTTTGCATGCTACTGTGTGTATATTGATTTATTGTTTCAATCCACTTTTTTTTTTACCATCTGTTTATTGAATTTTTCTTACTATATGTAACAATCAGATAACAAATCAGACACTAATACTGGCGTCCATTTGAACCTTTTGCTTTTGTACACCCAGCCTGCATAAACAGATAGATGAAGGCAATTTTGAGAATTATTAGCAAGAAATGACACAAGTTTTGACATATTTAAAACACCTTTGGTGGGGTTCAGCACTGTGGTTACATTTTCATCTTTATCTTTGGATTACTTAAAATTTAATTAGTAAAGTCAAAGTACCAAAAAGCAATATTTTTCTGTTGGCAAATGGAAAGAACATAAAAGTAATATTTAAGTTTGTTACCAGACTGTATCTAAGATTTGTCCACTTAGGCACATATACCATTTATGTTTAAGTTGGTTTATGGATCCTGAGGGTCACAGAATTAGATAAATGGATACTTCACCCCCTAATCCTAGATCTGTTCAGAGGCTGAAATTGGAGTGTAACATTGGTTGAAGGTAGGGATCATTTAGGGAAGCAATCAGAGTGCATTTGCAACAAACGTTTCATAATACTTTGTGGATCTTTTCCACTTTTTGGTGTTCCCTCTACGTCCCTGCAGGCTAACAGTGCAGTGGCTCTACTGCAGCTGTCTCACTGTATTCGAGAGCTGGGGGCGGCTGTTGCCGAGCGTCAGGGGACTTTAACTCTGGCCCTGGAGGGATCCCGAAACAGGAGAGAGGAGGCCCTGTCAACCCAGGCCTTTGAGAAACAAGGCCTGCTGGACAACACAGGTCTGATGGCGTACACACAGGAGCTGCTCAAAGAAACTGATGCTCCCTGCTTTGTACAGGCTGCAAGAGTAACACACAACAGGTAACACATGCTTTTCTTTTTAACTTAGCAATGAACTCAAGAGGAAAATAATAGAGATGACTGGATAGCATTTATCAACATTCTTTCATTCTTAGATTTTGTTATGTTTTTAGAATTCTTGCCCTTTTTCTTCTTTGCAGGCTGGTTAAGGCCATAGAGAGTCTGCAGTGTTTCTCTCTTGCTGCTGATCCCTCCTTTAGCCGCTTTCACCTCGATGCTTCCAAAGAGATCAAGCTCATTAGCAGCATGCAGTTCATACAAGGTGGGGTCTCTACTCCTTTGTCAATAAGAAGCATGTAGCAGTGAAATGATACTTCTTAGACATCAGCAGATTGACCTGCATACCTCTGTTGATTCCTTTCTGCTTCATAGCACCATTGGCTCCAGTGATCGACACTCAGAAGACACTGGCTTATGACCAGTTGTTTTTGTGCTGGCGCCTCCCTCAGGACTCAGCTCCAGCTTGGCACTTTTCTGTCGAATACCAGCGACGAGCTGGGGGAGCTGGAGCCACATGGGGAGGCACCAGCTCCCCTAACTCCTCGACACCATGGCAGCGCATGAATGAAGTGAAGGGGACTAATGCTGTGGTTGATCGGCTGCAGATGGACAGCGTTTATGTGCTCAGGGTGAGAGGCTGCAACAAGGCCGGGTTCGGAGAATACAGTGAAGAGGTTTACCTCCACACTCCACCTGCACCAGGTAAGACTTGCACATGTGATCGCTTACTTTTTGCCGACATGTGGTTTCCTGCAAAAGCTCTTTTGAAAACCAGTTTGAACAAGTCTCGTTCTGAGTTCATTTTAATGGAGTGTCAATTTAAAGATTAGAGTTTTGTTTTTCTACAAGATATAAAATGTTTACAGTGGAAGTATTTGAAGGTGGATTTTTTTTCTGTTATTGTAAATCTTCAATTGACTGACTAATCTTTATATTTCTTTTCTCTCCATCCCTTGATTTTTTCCATTCCTACTTTTTTTTAGTTTGTGCACAAAGCCTTCGTTTTTTGCCCTGCATTCCAGTGTCATCCCAGTCATGTTGTCTCTGCTTCTGTCTTTCTTGCTACAGGTCTGTCTTTTCACATTTTCAAATGCTTACTGTTTAGTCTTTATATTTTTTGCATAACCATCTTTTTGAAAAGCATTACCCACTAATTGTATATTATCCCTTGAAACATTACCTGCAGAGTGATTGCTATCTTTCTCTCCTATCTTTCTCTCCTAGCTTTAGTCTTACAACCATTTTTTTTTTTTCAACTTTTCCTTTGAAAACCACATTTTTTTATTTCTCTGTCATAAAACGTTCATCTCCTCTTATTTCTAGATCCTTTTTCAGTATGTACGGGAAAATATGTCTTAGTTTCACTCTGTCTATACTTCAGGATCTAACCCCTTCTCTGTTATACTTTCCTGTTTTCCTTTCCTTTTTTCCTTCTTTTTAACCTTTCTTTTCCTCCTGGTTCACCTCCTTTTCCTGCCTTCTCAGTCTTGAGTTTCTCCTTGGACTCTCGCTGGGGTTTGCATGCTGACCGTTTGGCACTGGGTAAAGGTCAGACCTATGCTCGCAGTGTTCCAGGCCTCTCCCTCCTGCAGGCTGCGGACAGAGCACTCACCTCCTGTCATTTGACTTCTGACCTGCTAGTCGCGGACTTGGCCATCACTCATGGCAGACACTACTGGGCATGCTCCATAGAGCCAGGGTCTTACTTGGTGAAGGTAAGAGGAAGCATCTGGTTTTATGGTTGTTTTTGCTTATTTTTTGCTTCGCTTAGGAAACTTCTAAGCTATGTGAAAGCCATGATAAGAGCTTGTTGTAGTCTTTGATTCCAAGACATTTTCCAGTGAGAGCAAAGGAAAGGTGCTCAGGAAAGGCTACAGGAGATTTTCTTATTTGGAAACATATTTGACCTTACCTAAAGTCTTTATTTTGATCTAACAGTAGGTTACATGTGTGGAATAACCTTTATCTGACCAAAATTTGTAATAAAGTTGTTGATCTCATTTCAGGTCGGGGTTGGGCAAGAGGCTAAGTTACAAGAGTGGTTTCATATCCCTCAGGACATGGCAAGCCCTCGGTAACTAAAGCTCACTCATACAGTTATTACCTCTAAAATAACCATAAGGTATACGTACGTTAAGTGTTTTTACTACAAATATAAGACACTGCGGTTAAGATTGGTCACTGCCATGTAGACTGGTCGATCTTTTATTTACATCAGAATGGTTGTTGTCATGTTTGTGGTGCAGAATAATTAGGTGTGATTTCAGATTTGCTGTTTCATATGAAAACATCATTAATGTATTATGAACATATATTTTTGGCCACTAGAGGGAAGCATACCACACAGCATTGAGTTCTCACAGCTGTCCTGGAGCAGGCAGAATATAACTTTTACTTTTATTCATATTTGGCAGGAAAATTTAGGCTAGTCTTAAAAACAGGTTTTGTGTCCACTTCCCGAACCTAAACTTGTAGCCAGTTCTGCTGGAGTTAAGGGCTCTGCTTCCCATTCTACTCTCGCATTTGCTTTGGAAACTCTGGGAGAACCACAAGCCTGCACTGTGAGAGTGAAAGGCTTTGTTTGGAAAGTATAAGTCTTTAAGATGTAATGAAGATTGATAATTAATGGCATTATATGAAAGGGAGAGGGCTGTAATATTGTTCCTGGATTCACAGAGAGTCAGGAGAGAGGCTGGAAGAACTGAAGAAACCTTTCTTGAAAGTTGTTGCTTTTTGGATCAGCTGTTTTCATGAATTTACAAAAGCATTATGACAAACTGTTTCAGTTGTTCACCCTGTCAGTAAAATGCATGGACTAGTTGGCAGTGATGAAGGGGTTGAATTAATATTTTATAGATGCTGTCTGAAAACTAAAACTTTGTGCTGGAACCATGGGCCAGCTGATATTGTGACTTGAGGTGGAAAGTCAGTATTAAAACTGTTTTACTGGTTCACATTATACTGTATTCAGCTCGTTATTTAGATTCATTTTCTGCCTTTGCTTTGTTTTTCTCTTGTTGAATCTGTTATTTTCCCTTCTTCCTCCTCCCAGCTGTGATCCAGACAGCGGCCATGACAGTGGAGCTGAGGATGGCCAGGACTCGCCCCCCCTCTGCTTCCTCACTGTGGGCATGGGCAAGATCCTGCTCCCTCAAGGTCACGGTCATAGTAAAAGCCAGTGTGACAGCCAGAGCCATGGAGGGTTGCACTCCCATAGCAGCAGCCACAGTAACATGCCTCACCCTCACACTGCTCCTCTTCCACCCCGACTGGGAGTGTGTCTGGACTGTGAAAAAGGACGAGTCACCTTCTACGATGCTCACTCCTTGCGGATCCTGTGGCAGGGACATGTGGATTGCTCTGCTCCAGTGTGTCCCGCCTTTTGTTTCATTGGTGGTGGAGCGTTACAGCTGCAGGACCTTGTGGCCAATCGGAGCATTGATGAGCCGCCACCAAGGAGGGTAACCATCCAGACACGTGCTACAAATCGAAGTAAATAAAGAGTTTATGCACACAGTTCACTCAGATCAAAGTTTGCTAGATGTGTTGAGTTAAAGGTGGCTTGAATGTTAATGTGACCTTGACCAAACATTGACATTTGACTGAGCTGTCACAACTGTTTTTGTTTCATTGTGGATTTTGAGAATTGACTGTAAACATCTGACACATCTCTGTATTTGCACTTGGCCTGAAAATCTGAAATCTTTATTTTGGCTTGGTTTATTTGCTATGCTCCTAGGGACATTGTGGCTCAAGTGATTTTAGACTATGCAGAATTATGTCCACAAGGTGAGTCAAACTCTCTCACAGCAGGTTAGAGTCTTTAAGAGTCAGATTAGACTATAAGAAGAATCTGCACCCTTTATACTGGTCTATTTACACTCATAATGACAAGAAAACTAAAGCTGCATGCGAATGTAACAAAGATTCATAACTTACGTATATGCAGATAATTGACTGTCACCTTGTGGAAACACCTCATGTCTAATTTTATATTTTCAATTTTTATGTAGCTTAGGAAGTGTTTATGGAAATATAACACAAAAATAGAGAATATCTGTATTCTTTGATTGTCAGTGGTGAAGTTCAGCTCCTTCTGTCAGAATCACATATAACAGTCTTTGAAGAGTATCTTTGGTATTTTTTCTACTGGCTGTTTTCAACAGAGTTGTGGCGCTTAAGAAACATGCTCACTGCTGCCTTTATGTTTTAGATCAGGGATCCCTAGTCCTGATCCTCAAGGCCCAGTGTCCTGCAGGTTTTCCAAGTGTTCCTGCTGGAACACAGCAGACTCAGACAAGCTCTGCATATGTCTGCTAAATACACATTGATTTGAATCAGGTGTGTTGGGACACTTGGAAAACCTGCAGGACACCGATCCTCGAGGACCAGGATTGGTGATTCCTGTTTTAGAATACAACTCAAATCAATGTAAAGCAGTTTTGAATGAATGATATTCTCTTAATACAGGTTGAATTAATATATTTCATGTGTTATACATTTTGACAGTTAGTGGAATTGTGCTATTTGAGTGACAAAAAATGTTAACATTCAGTTTCAGTGAACATGTTAAGTAGAAGGTGACCGACTGTACAGACGACTTTTGTTTTCCAGACTTTGGTTGAATTCAGTTCTTTTCCTTAAGCTTTGTTTTTTTTCCCAATGCCAACTAACATGATCTATTTTATTCATGTGCTAAGATAATTTATTGTTTTGTTTGGGGAATATAAGGGCCTGATTTTATACTGTTGCAAAGCAAGAGCATATATGGTTCATTTTTCAAACCGATAGTCTCAGGCTATATTTTTGATGAGTAATATGGTTTTCTTGTGGGTATGGTATGCAAGCTCTGGCTGTGACTTTACTCTACTTTTGTCTCTCACCCTCTTTATGAATGTTATATGTCATTGGACAGTTATACTCTGTTCTTACTTTGAATCTGGCCACTTAATGTAAGATTTTTTGCTATTTCTTATCTTCTTGTAATCATCCCATCTAGTTAAAGGCATTATTTTATCATTGTGACCATCTTGTATCTCGTTTTGGTCATGTAACAACACTTTTGTCTCATTTTGTTTGTTTAGTATGCTTTTAAATCTCACACATCAATTCATATATATATTTTTGTGTCTCAATTTGTTTTGTTTTTTTTCTCTTTCTTACTTTTACACAAATATCTGGGTTAAAACCTGGCTCCCCTAGTCAGTGAACCTGCTCAATAATGTAATATGAGTTTTTCTTGAATGGTTTCCTGTGTGCCACCACAGCACTTAAATGACAAACTGTAGCATTTAAAATTTATTTTGCTTTCCTCATTTTGACTTTGTCTTGCTGTTAAAATGTTTCCATGATGAGAAAAACAATAAAAGATTGACATCTGTAAATTATGTGTTTACCCTGCAAAGAAACAGTTGAAACAGAAGGGGAAGCTAGTAGCAAAAAAATTAATAGATAGTAGTCAGGACCTTCAAGGCGACTGCACGTCCTTGGTTCTTATAGATGTTTAAACTGAAGCATTTCCTTTGTTGTTGTGTTACCGATCTCTTAGATGGCTCTCGGGTTACTCTACCAGTTGGAACAGTCTGTTGTTGTCACATTATACTGACATCAAATATAAAACCAAGAACAAAATTGAAAACATCCTGTGGTCAACACAAGTGTTGGTTAAATTGTTACCTGCTATAGAATGTATTATATGATGGTTGACTGTAAACAGCAGAACAGTGTTATTACTAGGATTACAGTAACAAACCCTCTTTGTCTGCTGTCATGGAAAAAACTGACGTCTTTATGAGAATGTTGTGCCAGTGAGCTTGCTTGGGCAAGTAAGCTCTTAATAATTTAACTCTGTCAGAGGTTGCCAAAATAGACCAAGTGCTTCAGGGATTGAATAAAATGCGACTATTTTGCACATTGGCAGGACCACCTCGGGGCACCTGAGAGAGGTCAGCAAAGAGTTCAGCAGATGTATTTTACAGTGTGTGAGGACGAGACAGAATGACGTGAGCCTGTTGAAGTGTTATTGCCCAGACAATGTGAAAGGTATGTTCTACAACTGTAAAAGAGATAAGTGGACATTATGTAACACGAGAATTCTTGACAACACAGAAGGACGTGTTGCTTTCATACCAGAGTTGAAGCTTTGGTTGAAGAGTTTAATGCTATTGCATTGGCTTGCAATAGTAGAAAAAAAAGCTTCCATTAGGGGGCAACATTGTTTGTGTTCTGTTTTGAAGGATGAAAAGGGCAACAGGTTTCAAATGATGTATAGTGCATCAGTAGGATTCAAATGTACAGGATAAATAACTAAAATAAACGATCCTTGAGATCTATCACAGATTCACTAATTACCATGGCAATGAGGAGAGTGTCTGAAAAAGTCAAGAACTAGATTTATGAAGTGATACAGAAATATAAAACAAAGACAGAGAGGGTTGCAAAGTATTGCAGACCACCTAAATCTGTAAAAAGTTCACATATACACGCGCACTTTTCTGCTAAAATGATTACAATTACAGTACATATTGGAAATATTTCTGTAAATGTATTTGTAATGTGATCATGAATCCGTTGAAATTGCAGTTGAAAATGACTGCAGATGTGAATGAAATGATGTAAATGTGTGTCTGGCCACTAAAGCGCTACCACTTGTTTTTATCTTCTTCACTGAACACAGAAAACTGCTGCATCAGAGGAATTTTTTGGGATAGCAGGTAAGAGAAATGACAATTTCACGACTACATGACACAAGGGTAACAATAATAGGCAACTCACTGCTTGGTGTGACATTGGTGCAATGTCACATGTACACTGGACTGCATCAAAAGAAAATCTCCCTCAGGTGCAATAATGTTGGTATGAACACGGCTCTTTGATACTGTCACTTAACGAACACTGTGCATTACATGGGTCAGGCATTGGTTGGTTTAATAGGTTACATCTTGTAATTTCATATAGCATGTAATGCTGACTGGCTAATCTGCAGCGAGTAGCAAAGTGGCCTGGTTGATCCATGACTCCCAGGACTTCCGGACTTCTGCAATCAGCACCTATCACAAGGTGAGTCAGACAACCTCCAATAATATTCACTGTTTGCATTAAGGCTAGGTCAAGAATGTCCCTCTGTTTATGAGGTTGTGATGACATCTCTGGTGTATTGCTGGTGGACAGAGGGTATGGAGGCTCGTCTTTTGATTTAAACTGCATTTATTTCACGAGGAGTGTATTATATACAAACCTTTGAAAATGTTTATCAGTCCCTGTCTTGTATAATATGCATTGATTCTTCAGTTTTGAAAGAAGCTCATAGTTCAATAGCTTTGAATTAACCATATTCAGTAAAAGAACATTATTTAATCTTTGTTTTTTATTTCATCTTTATCTTTAATCTTTGTGTATTTATATGGTATGTGTCTTATATATTTATAAATCATACTTTTTACCACCTTGCTTTTGTGTTACTGGATCATGGGTGAATTAAGTCAATATAGCAAACACAGTCTGGCTCACTCCTGTATCAGCATTTTGAAATAGGCCCCTGGTCTGATCACAAATCCATGTTCATAATAATCAACGCAAGTTGAGAGGAACTTGGAGTACTTCTTTAAGAGAACTTGCATGCACAAACACCACAGACTATCTGCACTTATTAATCTGTTGGACCTGGACTGATATCTGCTTACCTGTTCCTATTTCTGTTCATTAGTTTTTAGCCTTATTTCTATTTAAATATTCACATAATATTATACTGTAAAACCTTTATTGACTGGGGTTTCACAAACATCACACAGCTATACAATGCAACACAGAACAGATGAAAATCTACATTAAAAACAACATTGGCTTAGACTTAATCATCATACTAAAGCATGCTAAAGTATTTTAGATTTCATCTACACACCACGTCTGTTTTTCTTAAGTGTGGTTCTTTAATTTCTTGGCAAGTGTTTAGTGAAGTTTACACACCGTTTAAGGCTCCTCACAAAAATGAACAACAGTGTTTGCTTGTGTATTTGCGTGCAAGCATAGAACTGATTCACATGAATTTCCATAACAGTTTGACTTGTTTGTGTGAAAGACAGTGTGGTGAGTCACCATGATAATGATGATGATGATGATGATGATGATGATGATGATGATGAGGAGGAGGAAAAGAAATTTTAAAGAATTTCAGATGAATGTGACACAGGAACTGAAAAAAAAACTTACTTTGTTTCTCTTGAAACATTTTATATTATCTTAAGACAGACACTAAGTCACAACTTCTATGTTGTTGTAATCCAACAGGATAGAGTAACTGTACTGAAATAACCAGTAAAGTAATCTCATGGATCTGACTTTAGCTTTGCTAACAAACTTAATTCATTTTACAATCGGTTTGATATTCATGATTTCAGTGATGAATTGACAGTTTTGAAGAACAGTGTAACTGAGCCAAAAAGCACTGTCCATGTCGATCGAGTTATGGTTGTAAAACTCTTTAAAGGAGTAAAGGAGAGGAAGAGCCCTGGCCCTGACGTATTGGGGGACGGGTCCTAAAAAACTGTGCGGAGCAAGTGGCAGATATCTTTTGTTATATCTTTTCAAAATCTCTTGAGCTCTGTCAGATACCTGCCCTGTGGAAAAAATCTGTCATCGTTCCTGTTTCAAAAGTCAAGTCACCTAAAGAACTTAATGATTTCAGGCCCATCGCGCTTACATCTCTGGTCATGAAAGCCCTTGAAAAAGTAGTTAAGTCTGAATTGCTGAGTTGTGTCAATCCAATCCTTGACCCATTCCAATTTGCTTATCGGCCAGGTAGAGTAGTAGATGATGCAATCGCTACCCTCCTAAATTTGACACTCAGTCATCTCGAAGGTGCAAGGACGGTAGTGCGGCTGCTCTTCATTGACTTTTCCTCAGCCTTCAACTCAATTCAGCCACATCTACTGGCAGAGAGACTTAAATATATGAATGTGGATGGAACTTTGATTCTATGGCTAATTGACTTTCTAACATGCAGGACTCAGCAAGTTAGAGTCAACAGCATTCTGTCTGACTCTCTGGTTTCCTCCACTGGTGCACCCCAGGGTTGCATTTTGTCTCCCTTGTTGTTTGTATTGTACACAAATATGTGCCAAAGCCTCTATGAGAACCGCCATGTCATTAAGTTTGCTGATGATTCTGTCATAGTTTCTCTGGTCTCTGGTGATGTTCTTGATCATGGCCCTGTCTTGACTGACTTTCTTGAGTGGTGTCAGTCTTCTTTCCTGCACATAAATGTGTCAAAGACAAAAGAATTGTTGATAGATTTTAGGAAATCCACTCCTGCCCTCCCTCCTGCCCTGATAAATGGACAGGTAGTTGAGGTGGTGCATCAGTACAAGTACTTGGGAACAGTACTGGACAGTAAATTAACATTCGACACCCAGGTTGATGCTGTCTGTAGTAAAGCTCACCAGAAAATGCACTTCCTTCGTAAATTGAGATTTTTTAACGTTGACAATGTTTTTATGAAAATGTTTTATTCCTGTTTTGTGGAGTCAACTCTTACCTTTGCTTTTCTTTGCTGGTTTGGCATGTTAAATCTTAAAAATCGAAACCGCTTACAAAGCATAGTTAAAGAGTGCAGTAAAATTACTGGCTGTCATTTAAGTGATTTGTGGGATCTTTACAAATGCAGGGCTGTATGCAAGGCAAAGAAAATCCTTGCAGATCCTGCCCATCCTCTGCACAGGCGGTTTCAGCCATTGCGCTCAGGCAGGAGATATTGCGTGCCTAAGTTTAAAACCAATAGAGTCAGAAACTCCTTCATCCCAAGAGCCATTGGATTTTTAAATGAATCAGTTGTTAATTTGCTACTTTTGGCATCGCTTCATGTGCTGCGATGTTCTCATCTTACTGTGTTTCCACTGTTATTTAACTTGCCTTTTATTATTTTATTATTTTTATTGTTTGTTGTTGTTGACTGATTGCACTTTTATGCTACTGGCTGCACACAAATTGCCCTACGGGGACCTAATAAAGTATTGAATTGAATTGAATGTTTCAATGAGACTTAATAAAGTCCTGTAGACCATAAGTTCAGCGTGCGATGAGAAACTGTGAACTTTGAATTGTACATACAATGCAAGAAGCCACAGGAGTGACTGATAATACAAACAGAGTTTAAGTCCCCCAAACACCTGTGTCCTGTGTCTTTCCTCAACACCTCTGAACAGCACTGGATATGTAAGGCCTTAAAACAAACACTCTTAGCAACTTTGCAAGTTCCAGCTGGTAATCCAATAAATGAAACAGTTGCATCAAATGGATCTCTCCCACTAGTCTCCCAGGTCTATTTGTTTCTTGCTGTGCTGCACACAGCATGCACAACAGTTCTGTCTTAGGTTTCCATTAAAAAACAATTTAAAGACTTCTGTAACAAACACACACAGACACACACGTATCTATCATGTATGGGTGTTTTCTGGATGGATGCCAACAACAAGGAGGCATGTTCAGACAGGACTGTGCTTCCCCATGTGGGTATTTATGTCTCAGTGTGTGTCATTGCTAGAGTGGAAAAACATTAGTTCCTTAAAGTCATTAACTGTCCCAAGTTCTTCGCAGTCTTCAGACTGTTTGGTGGCTCTATCTGCTGCACAGATGCTGTCCTTTTTGTTGAGCTGAAAGAGAAAAAGATTAAAGAAAACCAATGCTGCTGTTTTTGACACGAGTACTCTGTAGCTTTTGACTTGTGTCAAGCATAGTCTGTGTATCTCAAATATGTACTGCTGGTAAAACAGAGGGATACCTGACAGTTGATTTATATCAAAAGTGAAATATGTACGTTCATCCCTGTCGACTAAGTTTTGGTCCATAGGCTCTCCTCTGACAGCTTAATGACTAGCTGTCCACATATCACTCCGCACACTGCTCAGTTGTGAAGGCAGCAGAGGCAAGAAGGGGAGGAAGAAGGAGGAGGAAAAACAATCTGGAAGACTGACAGGACATACTGAACCACAGTCAAACCCTTTTGTCGCACCGGAGGTTCTGCCTGTTAATCTTTTTCTTTGGCAGCAGCAGGCTGCAGAGCAAAGGTCTTCCAGCAGCAGCTGCTAAAAGTGAAAGAGCTGAAGAGCCATATTTTTGTGGTGATTTTGTGTGTGTGTGTGTGTGTGTGTGTGTGTGTGTGTGTGTGTGTAAAAAAAAAAAAAAAAAAGGAGGGAGCTTTGTGTGCAACCTGTGATGCATGCTTTGAGCTCTTGTGTGAGCCCCTCAGCTGTGCAACCTGCTGGTTCTGGAGAGAATATGCTGAATATAAAATCAAAACAAAACTTAATAAGCTAATAAAAATGCAGTTAAAAGTCTTCAACATAAATATATACAGTACCAACTACAGTTATAATCAAGGACTGCATTCATATACATGTAAACTAATAAAAACAGCAACGCGAAGCTTCATTTATTGTGGTTATTAGTATGTTTTTCCTTGTGTTTTTGTGTTTGTACCTTCAAACCAACATAGATAATATGGTTTAGGTAAAAGCAAAGGAAAGCACTGAGGAGGAAAGAAAGTAAAGAAAACACACTTAGAAGTGGAGGAAGCGTATCAGACCATGTGATAGGATAAACAAGTCGAGGGTCGTGAATGACAGAGACTACTGGGGAGGGTTAGGGGCTGACAGGAAAACCTGGGGAAACAAATTCCTTTTCATCCCTGATTCTCTTTAAACCGGCAGCTGAGACAGGTGTGCTTTTACTGATGGTATGTGCACAAGCTGCCGACTGCCTCCCAGTGTGCTGCATGTGTGTTTATATGCTGAGTTTGCGTGCTGTGATGCAGACAGCATGTTGGCTGAGACCTTGTTGTGTGTAATTATGGGGGAAACAAAACCCATAGATCAGAATCTGCCCATAAGGACAGGAATAGACATATGAAAAGCACATATGGCGTATGTGGGGGAAGCCTTTGGGAGTGTCTGAGACACAACATACTGTACACATAAAGTGTGTGCGACTGTATTTAAAGGGATGTGTGCAAAAGTACAAGAGTCAGCTTGTGTGTTGTTTAAGAAGACAGTCTGAGCCTCAGGAAACAGAGGGATCCTGTTTGTGAGTTGTACTCATTGTTCAGCTGTTGCCTCCCCCTCATCAGTGCACTTCACTACACACACTCACACACTAAAACAAAACGCAGATCTCATGTCACTGTTTGGCTGCTTTAAACAAAGACGTGCACTGATCAGTGTAAGGACAGTGCTCTGACTTCCTGACATACATTTAGCACGTATTCTCCTCACAATGAAGCCAGGGGCTCTAATGAGGGGTGTGTCTGACTGGTCGATCTGACTCCAGGCATTGTCTCTCCAACCTTAGTGATGTCTACCACTTTTCAGTAGAAGAAGGAGCAACAATAAACACTCCCTTATCTTCTCCGGGACTCATCATTTACTAATATCTTGCAGCTGCAATATCCCTGCTTTTTCCTACTAAATGACTCATTTCTATTCATGAAGTTGACATTTAATGTCCAAATCTGACTCACCCGTCTGCTGCATCCTGTCTAGATTTTCTTACGCAAGCCAGGTTTTAGGTGTGCCATAACATAGATTCTTTTTCTTTCAGAAAAATTGCCAAAATTTCAACATTATGTTCAAATATTGCCAACAATTAACATTTAAATTTTCATTTATATGCTGATAAATCTGATTCTTGTATGTATGAATGCATGTCAATTTGATTGTTTTCTGTCTTTTTCTATCATGTTGTATATGTATTTAGTCAGGATAAAACTGACTAATAAACCTAATCACAGAGATTCCATATTCAGAGTGTCTAATATTATTTCAGTACTAATTACTTAGCAAAACTTTAAAAGCCCCTCATAGTACATTTGGAATTGTTCTATAATGCGATGTTTCAAAGTTTAAGATGTTTACTATGGCAGAAACTGGTGTGTAAAAAAATTTCAAAATGTAAAATATTAAGTTACATAATCATAAACACAAAATCTAAACAGATGTGACTCAGTCTAGTGCGTAGTTATTATGGAAAGTGAATATGTGTAAATCTTATTTTTATATTAAATGGATTAAAATGAATGCACAAAGATTGTGCTAAATCTTAATGAACAAAAGACATTTAGAGAAAAAATAAATAAATCTTCTAGTTAATAATGTGTAATATTATCAATAATATTGTTGTATTCCAATTTTTCTGAACTGTTTCTAAACTCTAGATACTCAAATGAGGCATTTTCTGATTAAATGCTGATTTGGAATAAATGAAAAGTTCTGTGAAGTATTTCAAATAAGCAACCTTTTTTTTTTTTATTCTAAAAAGACATTTTACAGAAACATCAAGCTTTACCAGTGGATCATAAAACTATGTATTTTTGTGTGTGTTTATTAAGGTGTAATTGCTAAATGAATGAGTAAAACAATAAAAATTCCATTAAGCTCCACTTTTAGCTAATATCATTTAGCAAAGGTGTGACATTGTCATTGTGAACATGACAAACATCACATATGCCAACATTTTGCAATGTCACAGTTAATATCTTGATATTATCTTGATGTTACATTACGTCAATAACCTCTTCCCACTTCTTTCCGATACCTGAAGAGAAAAAGATGTGTCCAATCATTTCTTCAACGTTCTTAAACCAACAGTCAAACAAGTATCCAGTATGTTAGAAAACAGTAGAAATTAATTTATTCTTGCCTCACAAAACTGCTTCAATAACCTTTTGTGATCATATCAACACAATATTTGTGCTATGCATATTTCTCCAACGCATGAATGAAAATGGAAAAGAACATCAAAACACTGATTCACAAATCTTTACACACATTCATACTCCCTGTACTTCAGTGTTTTCCTGCTTATTTTGTCAGAAGTACAATTTGAAAGCTATTTCCACCATCATTCATGGCCAATGAGAGCAGCTGAAACATGTGAAGGCATGCTGTAACTGTCTGTAGCAAGGAAACAAAGTAGGATTAAACATACGCAATTATGAACGAACAAACAGCAGCATATGGCATGAAAGTAGGACAAGGGATTAAAACAAAACAAAGCCAAAGGAGAATGAGTGGGCGAATGAGAGACTTAAAGTATTTCACTGTCACACAGGGATCATGCTTTAATGAAGCAAACAACTTGTTTGGCAGTTCTGCTCGCCTTTGCTCTTTTATTCAGCCTATAACAGAAGATGTAAACTTCTGCATCAGTGTTTGATATCAATATAATGCTGTTGTTGCAACTCAGTTCTGTGACAAATTCCCCTTTTGACCAAGATGGGGTTCAATTTTGCCCCCCCCTTATAAACATAATGTCAAGGAGAAGTTGTCCTGCCTCGAATGCACAGTGAAAAAGGTTACAGAAGAAAGATGTTCGAGTAAAAGTGGGCCGGCATGTGCTTTGTCATCAAAAGACATTTAATATTGGATATCTTCACACTGTACATATTCTAACAATTTCTCAGCTGTAAGGCCGATGAAGTTACAATTTTCTGTACAAACAGACAACAACTACAGAGTGCTACTTTGGAGCTCTGTGTCTACAGGTCTCACAACATTAGTCACAGGACAAAAAGTAAATCTAAGAAATAAGGACATCTTTACTTACTAATTCTCAGCAGATTCATTGTACAGAACATAAGAGTTATAACATATCGCTTTGGTCTGCACGCCACATTATCCTTCATTCAGCTGGTGTGCAAAGCTGGTACAATGACAACTTTCCTAAAGTGCACTATTGCATTTCATATCAATAAAAATTGATGGGGTTGCCAATGAAGGAGGGAATAATATGAAGAGATAACTCTTTAATATTAAAATCATAGCTGATTGATATATTGCCATATTGCAAAATAGAAAGGCTGCAAAATGTTGCAAATTTGCAGGACTTCCCAGGGCTCTTGTTCTATTTTAATCACTATTTCCTCTAAATCTTGAAAAATGTCTAAAAGAAAAAAACTAAAATAACAGAAAAGACAATAATGACACATGTACCATGCTTGATTCATCATTAGACAGATTTTAAATGCACACTATGACAAACTCACCTATCTCGCTGAACTTTTGAACCTTTGAATTTTTTAAACCTAAAACACTGAAAGGAAATGCATTCCTGAAACATAAATTACTTATGTGAAAATGAAAGTATGAAAAGGGTAATGAAATGAAGACTTTTGCATACGGAGATTAGATTAAGCAAATTAGGCTTTAGTTTGTGATCAGTCTCTTGCTTTACATAAAAAAAGAGAAGGAGACATTTGTTCTCAACACATCATTACAGGATTTGGAATTACACATTGATACAATGGAGACTTTTGATTCTTTTGGATTTAAGTGCTGCATTTGACACAGTGAACCATACAATTCTTTGAAACAGTTTACACTGCCAGGTTGGCATGAAGGACACTCATCTGGAGTGTTTCTCTTAGAGTTTCAAACAATTTCATTCACCATTCCCACAAATATTGAAACACCATCAGATCTAAGACACACATCCTTCTCTGTCTGGCATCAGGATAAATTCTCCTCGTCGGCTCATCTTAACTGTGGATTTCTTCAAAGCTTCATTTTAGGTCAAATTTTATTCACCCTGTAAATGCTGTCACTTGACTCCATGATTAATTTCATTGCAATGCTGATGATACACAACTGCATCTCTAAATCTGGAAATGACTGATTGATCTAAATCAGTTATTGCTTTTCCCCATGTTGTTTAAGTTGGATGGCAAAAATGATCTTCAGTGAAACGCTGACAAAACAGGTTATTCCGTTTATTGATCTACTTTCATTAAACAAATAGTCAGTCACTTGGGTAGGCAGGAATATTATTTATTTACTTCATTGTTTACCTATCTGCTTAGTCCCATCTACACTGGTGTAAATGTCGCAACTCAACTCATAAGTGGAACAAAGAAAAGAGACAAAACAGTCTCCTGTCCCAATGTCACTACACTAGCTTTAATGGAAATATCGGATTGAGTTTCAAATTCTTTTGTTGGTTTTCAAAATTCTTCAGTGTTGCTGCCTCAATACAATCAGAACTCCTCTGCTTAATTTTAATGTCTTAGATCTGTAAATGGATTATTTTTAAGTGTTCCTCGTCAAGATGAGTCAGAAAGCATAATCGTCCTTTTTATGCAACAGCTTTGCAACACAGTTCAGGTCACTGAAAGCCTACGTCTCCCAGGCTAAATTTAATAACTCTTTTCTTTGTTCTTAAACACTTAAAAAAAAGACTTTTTACTTTTGATAACATAACTATATCTTGTTTTTGCTTTCTTTTTTGTAAATGATTTGTTGCATAATTTCCTCTGCTTTTGAAAATTATTCAGTTCTTGTTGTACTTCAAATGTGGCGCACAAAGAAATTTGATGGTGAACAAACTTTTTTTTTTTTTCATTTACATGGTGACAAATTTCAACCCAAATCAATGGTGACAACACTGTTGCTTATGTCAGATGTAACGCTCACATTAAATGTAAGAGTGTTAGGACTAAGTTGTGCAATGGATGGAATGGGTGAACAGAAGACCAGATTCACTACGGGAGCTTGTGTGGTGAATGAATAAAAACAGGAGGCAGGAAAATTAAAGTTAAAGATAATTGTATTAAATTTGAAAAGAAATTAAATAAAGCACAATTAAATAAATTATATTTGTAAACAAGACAACCAAACAATGATACAAAAAAACACTTTCATAAACCTTTTTCCAAGTTTCTTTTTTTTTTCCAGTTCGGTTCAGTTGTACCAAAAAAGATTTTTTTTCCTTTTTAGGAGTTTCGTTCAGTCTTTTTATTACGATCCTTGAGGAAAACGCATAATCCAGCTTTTAGTTACGATCCTTGGAGGAATCCCAAAGTTCATGTCAAAACTAAAGATATCCAGTGTTCGGAGAAAAACATCAAAACAGAAAGGTCCTACCTAATCCAGCTCACCACCTCTTGAAGAGGATTCTGGGGGGTGTAAAAAACCTGACCCAAAAGAAGGTCACAAACAAAAAAAATCACAATAAATATCAATCCATAAATCATATCTGTTACCAGTAACATTTTTCAGTATTCATCATCTTATCAAATATAAATGCTCTCAATAGTTCATAAACATATGACAACAAATATAAATAAATCAGTTGCGCAACATTCAGTCAAAAGAAAAATCACTAACTAAGAAAAACACTAATAGCACCAGTTGTAGCAGTGGCTAGCAGCAGTGGCTATCACTGGCCCATTCGTTTCTATTGCTCAGTTAGCTTTTATTTAGCACATTGCTAGCGCATAAATAAATAAACAACGAAAAACAATATTGGTATCAAACCAATATGGTGGATAGTTTAGGCCCACTAAAGGCACATATCATTCGTAGTCGGCTTCCAAATTAGTTTTAGACAGTTTAATAGTGTAATCGCTGTCAGAAAACTTTTGGAAACCCGGAAGTAACTTCCGCCATTAATTTAACTTTTCTAAACGACTTTCGGCAAGATCAGCCAGAAGGATTTAGCTAAAGACAGGATGCATGAACTCACCATTGAGTTTGAAAAGCTTTCGTTTAGTTTTTGGGGAGTTCTGGCGGAGTTTGCGGAGTCATCCAGCACATAAGTCCAGGCGTGGAGCAGGGCAATGGTGACAGGATGTTAGTGAAACCGCAGCCACTTTTATAGTAGCGCCACTAGTGGCAGGGCATGTGACTGCGGCTGGGAGCAGTGAAAGACTCCCACATTATTTGGAGACATGGGTTACAGGGTCCCCCCCTAACCTCATGTACGTCTCTGTACATGGGCTGTACTGGCAACCATTTGACTGGCCAGGGGTGCGAGGAGGTCTCCCATCGTCCCAGATGGCAAGTGAAAGAACTTTGCCTAGTCCATCAAAGATGGACTGCATACTGTTCAGCAGTGGACGACCCAGTGTGCGGTACTGAAGTCTTTGAGGTGCTCGTCTGGCTCGAGTTGAGCTTCTTAGAGGCTGTTCACCATTGGAGGTAGAGGCGTCGGGATCCGGATCCAGAGGTAAGTTAGTGCTCGGAGACTGTTCGATAGAGGAATCGTGTTCAGAGGTAGGTTCAACAGGTAAGTCAGTTTCAGGTTCAGATGCCTCAGATTCTGAGGATTTTGAGGGCTCTGCAAGTTCAGGTTCTATCTCTAGTTCAGGTTCTGGTTCTGGTTTCTCTGTTGTGGGGTCTGCGGAAAGAACAGTGGATTCTATTTCCGGTGTAGTAGTAAGTAACCTAGGAGGTAATGCGGATTGTGGTTCTGGAATGGTCGAAGCAGCTTCCAGCTGTGGGGTTACAATGTCCACAGTGGTGGTAAATCGAACTGGTTCAGAGGTAAGTGGGTCATACCAGGTTATTGGTGGAATTTCATCATCGGATAAATCATTTTCTGGATCAGTTTCAGGTACGGCTTTGATAACTGGTCTTTTGGCAGGTTCAGGTTGGATTTGAGAAGTAGCAGGTAAGTATCCACAGGGCAGCAGCAGATCACGATGAAGAGTTCTTATCGGTTTATCAGCATGCTCAGGTCTGACAGTGTACACGGGTAAGTCTGCAGCTTTCTTGATCACCACATAGATGTTGGGTTCCCATTTGTCGGCGATTTTATGTTTTCCTCTCAACCGAACATTTCGAACGAGAACACGATCTCCCACTTCCAAACCTGATGCAGTCACATGTTTGTCGAAACGTCTCTTGTTCTTCTGCATTGATTTTTCAGCGTTTTCGGATGCAAGCTGATAGCTCCTCTCCAACTGCGACCTCAGCTTTTGCACATACTCTGAGTGGTTATGGCAGGGCTGAGACAATGGAAGGCCGAAAACAAGATCAACTGGGAGTCGTGGGTGCCGACCGAACATGAGCTCATAAGGCGAGAATCCGGTGGTGTCGTTTCGCGTGCAATTATACGCATGTACAAGTGGTTTGACAAAGTCTTTCCAATGGGATTTTTCTTGTTCTGCCAGTGTACCGAGCATATCCAATAGAGTTCTGTTGAATCTTTCAACTGGGTTGCCCCGTGGGTGATATGGAGTGGTTCTGATTTTTTGAATTCCTGCTAGCGCACACAATTCTTTTATTGTCCGTGATTCAAAATCCGGTCCCTGATCACTGTGGAGTTTCTGTGGTATACCATAATGCACAAAGAAATTTTCCCAGAGACATTTTGCAACAGTTTTTGCTTTTTGGTTCGGGGTAGGTATAGCAACAGCGTACTTCGTGAAGTGATCTGTTATGACCAGGATGTCTTTTATTCTGCTTTTGTCTGGCTCCAATGTCAAAAAGTCCATACAGACTAGTTCAAGCGGATGTGAAGTATGGATATTCACCAAGGGTGCAGCTCGTTCGGGTAGTGCTTTGCGCTTGACACACCTCTCGCAGGTCCTCACCTTGGTCAGTACATCGTTGGCCATCCTAGGCCAAAAGAATCTGGTCCTTACAAGGTCCAAGGTGCGCTCACTGCCCATGTGACCCATCCGATCGTGTAAGCTCGACAGCACTTCTGCTCGACACTCTTGAGGAAGCACCAGTTGATATTGGAGCTGGGGGCCGAGCTGCCTCCTCCGTACGAGAATGTTGTTATGGAGCTCCAAACGATTCAGATCTCGTAGCAGGAGTGGCAACTCAGGCAACTGTTCTCTCAAACAGGGCGGAGGTGATTCACCAGTCTCCAACTGGGCTATGATGTGTCTGAGAACAGGGTCGGCTCTTTGCTTGTCGGCAATATCCAGTGGGCTCAGCTGATGGACAATGGTAGCGAACTGCTCGTCAGCAGCAAAGCTATCCAGAATGCTGTCAGCGGACATGGACAAGGAGTGAACAAGTGCGTATCCAGGTGAATCAGGAGCACTACATACAAGTTGTCGGTCGTTGAGAGCTTGCACAGTATGTTGGTCGATTGTAATGACATTGGGGCTTTCGAGGTGTTGCTCTGTAAATCTGAGGATTCGTTCTTTTTCTTTTTGGGACATCAAGTCAGATGAAAGTTCGCCATGGGGTCTGCGGGAGAGACCATCAGCATCCGCGTTTTGCCTGCCAGCCCGGTATGTGATCTTAAAGTTGTAGGAGGAGAGAGCGGACAACCAGCGATAGCTTGTCGCGTCGAGTTTAGCAGTAGTGAGCAGGTAGGTAAGGGGATTACTGTCGGTGACGACGGTGAAACTCGTCCCGTAGAGATAGTCGTTGAACTTCTCTGTTACAGCCCACTTCAAGGCTAAAAATTCTAGTTTGTGTGCTGGATACCTGGACTCGCTTCGGGACAGGCCCCGGCTGGCATAGGCGATGACTCTCTGATGGCCTTCCTGTTCCTGGTACAGTACAGCACCTAGCCCGGTGGAACTGGCATCAGTGTGTAGCAGGTAAGGCTTCTGAGGGTTGGCAAAGGCAAGGACTGGAGCTGAGGTAAGTTTCTCTTTTATTGATTCAAATGCATGTTGACAGGCAGATGTCCAGCGACCACCAAATGGCTCTTTCGGATTGAGATATGCTTCAGGTTTGACCAACGGCTTCAACCTTTTTTGTGATGGTGGATATCCGGAGGTGAGTTCATGGAGAGGTTTCACGATGGTTGAGTAATCTTTAACAAATCGTCTGTAGTATCCGGCAAAACCAAGGAATGATCGGAGTTCTTTGAGTGTCTTGGGGGGAGGCCAGGATCTCAGGGCTTCAATTTTTGCAGGATCTGTTTCAACGCCGTTCTTCGAGACTACATGTCCCAAGTAACGTACGGAGGTTTGAAAGAAAGTGCATTTCTCCACCGAGAGTTTCAATCCAAAGTCTTTTAGACAATTCAGGACTCTCATCAATCTTTCCTCATGCTCCTCCAAAGTTGGTGCGAAGACAATGAGGTCGTCTATAAATACAAGCACTTCTTTCAGGTTCATCTCTCCGACACATTTCTCCATCAAGCGTTGAAACGTTGAAGGCGCATTGGTGACTCCTTGGGGTAGGCGATTAAATTCCCAAAAGCCAAGGGGGCACACAAAGGCAGTTTTCGCTTTGTCCTTTTCATCCATTTCGATTTGGTAGTATCCTGATTTTAAATCCAATACAGAAAACCACTGAGATCCGGTGAGTGCTGTGAAGGTGTCCTCGAGTTTGGGTAAAGCATATGCATCTTTGATTGTCTGTAAATTAAGCTTCCTGTAGTCAATACAGAGCCTGACGCTGCCGTTCTTTTTCCTGACGACCACGATAGGTGAGGCGAAAGGAGACTCGGATTCTTGAATCACGCCGGACTCAAGCAATTCCTGGAGATGTTGCCGTACGGCATCCACGTCTTGGGGATGGATAGGTCGCGGTCTCTGTTTGAACGGTGTCGGGTCCAGGAGCTTAATTTGGTGCTTTACCTTGTCTGTTCTGCCAAAGTCCAACTCGTGCTTTGCAAAGACTTCTGGGATGCTGTTTAGCCTTGCAATGATCCTGTCTTTCCATTCAGGGGTGATGGGTGAGTTTTCAAAGTTGTAGTTGAACAACGATTCAGATGACATGGATTTTGGAGAAACCTGTGCAGCACAGGAAACAGACTGGAAGGCACTAATTTCAGCCAACATAGCTCGAGGAGGTAAGTACAGGTCATGATCTGATTCATTCTTTACAGGTACTGGAAGGAGATTTGGATGCTGACAAGTGAAATCGACGAGGCAAGCCTGCACCATAAGTCCGCCAGGTAAGTGGAAGGATGTAGGATGTTCAATGATCACTGCTTTTTCACTTTGTATCGAAGGTGCAACTGCAATGCCTTCAAAAAGAATGGTTTCTCCAGCAGGAATGAGTTGTGGAGTGAGGCTGTTCAATCGGATAAATCCATGGTGTTCCTCACTGCTCATTATGCGCCTGTGCTCCAGTACTTTGTGGACAGCACGATAGCCATAGGAAACAGGATGGAAATCAGCTTTCTGCTCGCTGGACAGGGCGTACACAGAATCCAAGGTGTTTGTGCCCACCACGATGAATGGCGGGTGGATCTTGAGGTCTGGCACTACCAGAGCCAATGTGGCTACATCTATCGGCACGCCCAGGAAGTCAGGTGGAAAGGTGACATCAAGATAGGCATAGCCCAAGTAAGGCACGGCTTGCCCATTTGCCCCTTCGACTTCGAGGATGTCACCCAGAGGGTGAAGTGCATGATCCGACAGATAAGCTCTGAAAAATGACTCCGGTATAGTGGTTACTTGTGAGCCTGTGTCCAGTAAACAGTTGGTTGGTGTTCCATTGATGATTATCTGAGCAGTGCATTTTGTTCCAACCAGTCCTTTTGGCAGTGAGTTGAAGTGCTTATGATCTTTTCGATTGGGACACTGATTTGTGGCAGCCTCTGCTTGTCCCTCAGTAGAGGCTGAATTCAGTTTAACTGATGATTACTGTTCACATCCCACTGTGTTTGTCTTTCTTTCAGGAGAGTCTTTTTCTGCTTTACCAGTGCTGTATTTGCTGGCTGGGTGCAGGAGGTAGCGATGTGCCCATCCTCTCCACATTTAAAGCAGAAACTGGCTCGAGGTCTGGTGCTCTGTGAGTTGCCATATTGAGACTGAGGTGTGGAGGTTTTATTGCGGGGGTTTGTCTTCACAGGGGTGCTTGTGGTTTTGGCTAGAAGTGCCGACATTTGCTGCTGCAACTTCTTTACTTGTTCTTTTAGTTCATTGATGGAAGAAGTGTTGCTGTCAGTGTGGCCGCAGGAAGAGCAGGTTTGAGAGTGGAGTGCAGCTTGCTGCTTGGAGGAGCCCATATGCTTTTTCATTAAGCTCTCCTTTGCCAACTGTCGGTCTTCCTCTGTCCGCACGAGAAGAAGCAGCTCGGCGAATGACGGGGGATTCTGTCTTTTTTGTTCAAGTTGAAGTTTCATAATTATGCCATTGTCCCAGCACCCTCTGCAGAACTGTCTCAGTAAGTGCTTGTTAACGTCTGCTGCTGCAACTCCGCTTCTCTGTACAACAGTGTTTAATGGCATTAGCAGTCGTTGAAGGTATCTGGAAGGCTTTTCGCCAGGATCCTGAAGAGTGTTGAGAAACTGTGCGAATAGTTCTTCCCCATCCTGTACGGTAGAGTAAGCGGAGTCCAATACTCGTAAATAGATTGTAGGTGAGGTGTCCACTGGCAAGCCCTTCACCACATCTGCAGCAGGGGACAACAAGCTTTCCAGTATCTTCCTTGTGATCTGAATTGGAGGCAAGTTTACATCTGCCAATAGTTCAATGTGTGCTCTCCATGTGTCGTAGTCGCTTTCTTTTTCAGGCTTAGGTGTTTTTCCAGAGAATGGACGGAGTCTCCAGGTGGGTATCGAGTGTGTGGTAAGTTCTTCTGTTCTTACAAAGTGTTCCACAACAACCTTTTGAATTTCAGGTGGATTTAATTCAGAATGGGTGAGAGAGATCCGTTGAGATGGAAACAGTGGTCCCTGGTGGTCAGATCGCGAACTGCCTGATGCAGTGTGTGTCTGTTGTTGAGCTGTTGCTCCAGCTAGCCCCTCCTGCTGGGCAGGCAAGGAGGATGCTGCTGAGCTCACAGTGGGCATCGAAGTGGCCCCTGGTTCATTTTGACCACTAGGTGTCTCCCCTTCCATAGTTTCCAAGTGTTCATTTATTTGAAAAAGCAAACCTTGTAAAACAGTTTCAAACTTTTGACCACTCCGTCTTGCTATACGTTTCAGTTCTTTCATGTAGTCAGGAGCTGATGGAACCATGACTGGGACTGTGCTTTCAATTTTTGATTTTTCAATTTCAGGTACTGTAACGCAATATTTTAGTTCAGGGTAATTCTCTGAGATATGCGTGTACGGCAGTATTTTCTTTAGCTCCGCAAAAGCAGAACTGCATTGATACTCAATGATCAGGTTTTTGTACATCTGGCTTTTTTCATCATCAATAAATACTTTTTTAAATTTACCATATTGTTTCAAGAAAAACAATATTGGTATCAAACCAATATGGTGGATAGTTTAGGCCCACTAAAGGCACATATCATTCGTAGTCGGCTTCCAAATTAGTTTTAGACAGTTTAATAGTGTAATCGCTGTCAGAAAACTTTTGGAAACCCGGAAGTAACTTCCGCCATTAATTTAACTTTTCTAAACGACTTTCGGCAAGATCAGCCAGAAGGATTTAGCTAAAGACAGGATGCATGAACTCACCATTGAGTTTGAAAAGCTTTCGTTTAGTTTTTGGGGAGTTCTGGCGGAGTTTGCGGAGTCATCCAGCACATAAGTCCAGGCGTGGAGCAGGGCAATGGTGACAGGATGTTAGTGAAACCGCAGCCACTTTTATAGTAGCGCCACTAGTGGCAGGGCATGTGACTGCGGCTGGGAGCAGTGAAAGACTCCCACATTATTTGGAGACATGGGTTACACAGAGGCACCCAAACTCTTTTTAAAAAGGGAAATTCTTTAATGTTAAAATGAAAGAGCAAGTTTTTAGACTGAAACCATAACCCAGAAGCCTGTAATGGATCCTTTATACCTTATTAATGTGATTTTCCAGCTTCATGCATACTAAGATCAGTGTCTATACATGTGAAGTGTTTTACTCTGTCTGGCTGCTGTAGAAATTTATACTTTCACTTTAATTAGATGATTGATAAATAATATGCTATAGTTCTCTAAGTCACATTGATTCGAGATTTATACAATGAAAATATCAAATTACAATATCTTAACTTGCTTGAGGTAGCTCTAATATGCTCAACATTCATTCATTCCTTTTCTTGACCACTTTGTCCAACTCAGGGTCACTGGGAAGCTGGAGCGCTTCTCAGCAACCAATGGGCGAGAGGCAGGTACACCATGGACAGGTTGCAAGTCCATCACAGGGCCCTACGCTCAACATAATACAAATATCATTCTCGTAACATTTTAATAAATCATTCCTTATTTGTACATAAGACATTGTAGATAAGTCAAGCTACATGTTATTTTTCCATGAAGATCTCATTACTGTCCCAGAATTGACAGTTTTCTACCCGTTTCACACACACATATTTTCCTTAAAGCTTTTTATCTTTTGTTTTCTTTTTGTCTTTCAACTACAGCTTCTGTATCCTCCACCTCCACTCGGCTCTGTGATTCGACATAACACCAGCACAACATTGTATTATCAATGTGTGTTCTCTGTCAGGGGCAGGCTCTTTGAGCTCAGGAAGAGAGGCCAGCGCAGCACACACACAAATGGGATGAGAACCTCTGGCGTGGCCTTTCCCACCACTGCCCTCTCTATATCAACACACTCGCACAAACAAGCCTGCTTGCAGAGCTGTCCCATCAAACAGCCTTTTGTCTCTCTTGTACAACCACCCCAGTCACACACACCCCATACACACACTTATCTCCACACATCTGCATGTAAGCTCATTACCGCAACCAAAACAAAATCTCCAAACTCATGCACAGACTTTCTTCAAAAGTCAAGTGCAACTTTCTCAACAAGGGGAAAAATAACACATCACCGTGTCGCAGTAGGTTAAAAAAAAAGACAAATGGTAATTTTTCTAATTCTTTTATTGAAAAGGCACATTATAAACCTAACACCTTGAGAATGAACAAATCAGCTGTTAATAATATTCAATACCAAGGAGACAAAAACACCATCCAACTTTAAAAAGTTGTTCATTTATCGTGTATTTCATCTGAGCATAAACAAGCTATAAAAATAGTTTGACAAAATAAGTAAATACTATCAGGTGTTCCTTATACATCCTGTATAAAAAGTTCAGGTAAAAAATATAGAAAACAGTCCTGAACAGATGTAACTTCCACCGATAGAACATATATTCTGTATATATGGTTTACACAAAAGCTTGAGTAACAACTCTAAAGAGATATGAATCCCTTGTGCAGAAAAATATAGCAATACACATATAGCAAAAAATAAGCAACACACTCTGATGTGTTTAATATATGAGTGCCAGAAAACAGAAAAAAATATGTATGCAATTACAATAGCAGTCGACAAATAATTCCACAAAATCTTTGGCAAGTATGGAATGAAGCTGAATCCAGCTGGCTGGATTGTGTAAGGATCATTCCCTGACATGATGGCAGATCAGTTAATGCCACTAAAATCTAATGGCAACCATGACCTGGCAAAAGGCACTTAAAGATGCAGCAAGGACACAGAAAAGGTCCTATGTTTAGCATTCAGCTTTAGAAAAATAACATTTGAAGTCTACAGACATCATAGTTGTCTTTAGCACTTGCTTTGCAAGTGGTGTTGCTCAGTTTGTTTCCTGACGTGTAACTCTGTCTGTCTCTACTACAAAGACAAGACGAGTCATGGTCCTGCTGCCATGCCGTCATGGGATCAACAGGTTTAAAATTTTATTCAGTTTTTATTACTCTCACACTTAAATCTGCAAAGACTTATAAGAAGGTGAGCTTTGATTGATGGATGCAAATTTCCAAAACAGATAAAACCTGATCAGACTGGTGAAAATTCCTGGTGTGTTTGGAACCTGGAACAAATGCACACAAATGATATTTATTATGTGTTTTAACTCTGATTTACAAGCACATTCACTGTGTCTTACCATAACATAGTAGTCATTCAACTGGAGGCCGTAGAAGACCCAGGAAGTTGAAGTAAAAAAGGTGGCTACAGTCAGAGGAAAGGACAAGCACTGCACATTCCCACTGCGCACTATTTTTACCTGAAAAAGAAGAAATAAAGAGGAAAAAAAGCAATACTTAACAGATTTAATTTAAACGCAGATAAGAAATTTTGGTTGTTGAATTATTTAGAATGAATTTGGTCTTAAATGTAAAAGAGAGGGGCTCAGAGCAGAACCACTGCTTGCCCCCAAACGGCAAGAGGATGGATGGATGGATGCATGAATGGATGGATGGATGGATGTGCGAATGGAAGAGTGTATGAATGGATGGATGGACAAACGGACGGATGGATGAATGGACAGATGGACAGACGAATGGATACAGGGAAACATGAATGCTGGATGAACAGACGGATGGATGGATGGATGCACTGAAGGATGGATGATAATGAAGACAGACTACCTGGAGATGCAGCTTTTTGTTTTTAATTTAAGATTTGATTTTAAAGCAATTTAATTTTTTTCCCCTTGTTTCCTCAAAGTGTACTTTTGTGTGTGTGTGTATATATATATATATATATATATATATATATATATATATATATGTAATATAGAAATAAAATTTGCCATTTAAATACACGGTACAAAGTTTTACAAGTTTTTAAGGCTATAGATAAATAAGGTTTAATTAAATTAGTTAAAGTTTGAATACAGAATCATTTCTTTAGAATTTTTTCTTTAGTGATGGTCCATAATGTACTACTGGTTGTGAACATTACAGTTATTTTTTCCTTTCTTTCTTTTTTTTCCCTTTTATTCTAGTGATAATGTTCATCTCGGGCTCCACATAAGCTTTGACCAGCACTCCTTTAAATTTGCTCACAGCACAACAGTACATGACTAAACACAGTGAAGGTTTAGTGAAGACCTCTAACTGTGATCAACGTATAAGACTGAGTTTGAAAGATACTTTCAACATTATTCTCTTTTTCCAAGAGGTTTGAATGGCTTCTCGGTTTGTGTCACACCTGTATGTTTTCCATCTGATCATCCCTTTTTCTAATTTTCTTTCAGAAATGTTCCAAATCTTAGTAAGTGGCTTTTTCAGGATTGTTTTTGCAATGACAAAGTCAAAAATGACACTTTACAAAACCTGTGTTGTGGCAATTTCATATAATGTAAACTGTAAAGTGAAAACAAAATGTCACCATGGGGGGATGAGACAAAAACAGACAGATTCAGAATAACAGGAAGACAGATCAGGGAAAGAAAGACAGGAAGCTGACTGGGGGTCATCGAGAGCTGTGAGGCAGATGGAGAGAAGAAGAGAAACAGGACAGAAGACGGAACCACAAGATGACAGAAAGCAACAGAGGGAATGAGACAGAAGCTGAGATTGATGTAACTGGTAACTGAACTGGTGCCCATCAGGAATTTAATTCCAACACAGTAAAAGAGTGAAAATGTGCAGCCACTATTTCTTTTTTCCACTGAATCATATCCAAGTGTTTTAGTGAATAATGTTAAATTCCTTAAAATTGTGAGCATAGCTTCAACAGAACCATCACGATCAAGTATTAACACAAACTCGACTTTCAGGTTGTGGAGCCTAATTTCTAACTGACTGGTTTTACTTATAGAGGTGATACTGAAGGTGTGTTAACATGTGTTTGTCACTTTCCAGTAATGATAAGCAACATGGTTGCAACATATTTATTTCACCTGCACCAATAAAAAGCCATGTGGATAAAACTGTTAGATGGAAAGCTTCTCTGATGTTTATTTTGTTGCACTGGTTATACTGGAGGAACTTCAAACAGTATACAGCATCTTTACTAACAGAAATGTCCCCAGAAACATTTTAGATGTAAGGAGAAAAACTATTTCTGCATTTAGAGAAACAAATTAAACTCAACACTGAGAACATGCGGATGCGTATGGATACTACTGCCTTCATGTTTCAATCTCACTCCATCAATCCATCCATTAATATGTCTCTGTTATCGCCAGCTGTACAACAAAACTCAGATGTTACTGGGCCTCATTCACCAATATCTTAGGAAACTACTTAAATTCTCTCTGAAGTTGTTCTTAAGAACCTTCTGAAGAAAACTCTACATCTGATTTGAAAAGGTGTTCCTTCAACACAGAATTGTCTGTTTCTTTTCTGTCAGACTCATACACACCAATCTACGTCTTAGTTTAAACATTGTGCCGGCTGGTTCTAATAAAATAAACGACTACAGATCCAGTGAACAGGTCAGAATGCACATCCTTGCAGTACAGTAGTTCAAGGGCAAAGTGTTACCTTTTTGTCTCTATTAATGCTCCTATAGTTTGAAAAGCAAGTAGCCATGTCCATGTCCAAACACATCCAGAATTCTTTTAAAATGCGTGGAATCACTCAATGATGGAGCAACTGCATTAAATAATGAGTCTGAAGGTTAGTCAGTGTTTGTAAATTGGGGTACAGGTGATCATTTTAATTTCCAAATAAAACTAATCTTATAATACAAAGCCACAGTTGTACAAATGATTCATTCTTATGCAAAGACTTCTGCCAATGATTCAAATGTCACCAGCTGCTTATTGTTGGAGGTACAAGTCCGTCAAGCTACTAAGCAAGACAAAGGAGTTATGTATTCCTCTTGGAAACCAGTAGACCCCATTGGGCTATTTAGGTTTGGGACATTTATAAAACGACATTGCTTGTGGTTGAGGTGACGGATCTGACACTTCAACATAAACTCTAGCAACTGATGTAAATCCTGCAACTGGATCCCTCTGAGGGGATTGATCACATTCAGGGCACGATCTGCAATATTGCTGTTTATTTTAACATAACAAAATGCTTTTTAAATGTCTAAAGCCATTTCTAGAATATTTGTATTTTAATTAACTGAACAATTAAAGACAAAACAAACACTGATTTTGGTCAAACATGTCAGCACTTAAATATTATGTAAGAATACTCCTGAGTGCTCCTGGAGACTAAAATATTGGTAAATGCCACGATTTTCATAAAAAGTTCCAATGTAGGATCAGATTTGTACGTAGAACGGTTTGTGAATGAGACCCAATGTTTACACTTCTTCCTATGAGCCACATGAACTTACCAGTCCAATCAGTCTGTTTACTAAACCCAACCTGTAAAGTGGGACACTTGAATTCTTTATATTTAGATAAATAAAATGACTCTTTTGTGCATGTTTCCCATTTAATCTTGAATACTACCGAGCATAATGAACAGCTTCCTAATGTTGAGTGCTGAAGGAATGCAGAGTGGTAAAGCTGCTTTTAAATATAACCATGTGTCATTTGACTGCTTTTCAGTGTTTTAATGGGCGGAAAAGCAGCCATAAACTAGTTACTATGAATGGTCACCTACAATCAAGGCAGAGCAACACCTCAGTAACCACAGTGGTTTTCTTTTTAAAAAGGGTTTTTAACAAGATACATCACTGATTTTATTATTGCAATGAAGCAGGAAGTCCCTGTTTAAATGACCTTTCAAAATAAAAAAAAATATAAACTAAAGCAGCCAAGTAGGATGTGCTTAATCAAAACTCTCTCATTAATAAAGTAAAAAAAAAACAAAAAAACAATAATGTTAAGTATTTCAACAGATGTCTTACAATTTTTGGTGCTTTTTTTCACAACAGAATTAATATTCTGATTACTTTTAGTTAAAATCCCCCAACAATTTGTCCTTTCAGCACATCTGAGTAGCATTTCTCATTGCAATGATGAAATTGAAAATGGTTTTAGACAAGTAGCATTTGCTTTCATGCAATTCAGCATTTTTTTAATGTATCATTTGCTTAAGTCATATCAGTCAAAATGAACTATACTTACTGTGGAACTGCAGAATAGTTTATCCCCATAAAAATAATAGTCATCATTTCATTGCTTGAGTCATTACATACTAAAGAGTTAAACTAGTGATGAAGATGTCCTGCAGAGGCTGCATTCACAACCCAAGGAGATACTTTCCTCTTCACTGCAGTGAAGCATAATATTAGTTATGTATCAGATATGAAATGTATGTACAGTTACCGCAGCATGTTGTTTGCAGTTGTGACACTGGGTTAATATGTAACAGTAAGTTTGTTGAAGTGACTGAAGTGTGTTTTTGTTCTCTTTGCATAATGCTGTGAGTAAATTACGATAAGAAAGCAAAACAGTAACATGTAACATGTAGCCTGTTGTTTTCAGATGGTTGCACATCCAGTGTGTAGGGCTATGTGGGGCATTTTCAGGTTGTGTCTCCAGAATTTGACTGTTTTTTATTCAAAAACTTTTACAAATAAGACTGCCACAATAAAAAAAATAAAAAAATAGACTAAGCCATTTGAGTACCTTGTTAGTAGCTTACTCAGTGATGACAGCACTTTTCATTTGGATGGCTTTGACAGTTACACTGACATAAATACTTGCTTTTGAGGAATAAGCTTTCTGTTTTCAGCAAGTGACACATGCAGCTTATACACTAGGTTCTGCAGTTTGCCTGAATTGTTTTGCGAAACCAACTAACTGTTGTACAAATGTTAATTCTGTTGTGAGAAATGCACCAATATGACTGATAAAACTCTAATTCTAAAGAAAAGATTTATTCCTTTGAAGTTGCACTGCATGAGTCATTTAGTTTGAAACCAACAGTAAATTGCGAGGAGTTCAGGTGAGCATGATACCTGATGTGAAATAAAAACAGCAGTAAAACATATTGTAGCCACCAAAAAATATCAAAATTGAAACGATAAGCAGACTGCATTCAACATATTTCTGAGTATGAATAAATAGGTCATACAAATCCACTTCACAGAACTGAATGGTCCCTTAAACAAATCAGTCTTCATAATGACAAAAAATAAATAAAAATAAATAATCCAAGCTTAATCCCACAACTGACTGAAAAATACAGAGAAATGTCACCTATTTTTTTGGGCGATGTGCTTATCACATGATTTTCTAATCCATACTTTTAAAGGCTGAGACCAGTGACTCTCAGCCATTTTTTACTTCATTGCTGATTTCATACAAAAAAATACAAAAAAGTGAATTAAAAAAACAAAAACATAAAAAAAAAACCAAAAAAAAAAACCATCCATCAATCCTTTGCTTCTTAACCAAGGTCAGGTCGTGGGACAGCAGCTTAAGCAGAGAAACCCAGATTTCGCTCTACACAGACACACTTTGTGCTCTTTGTTTTGGATTTCAACTTGATTACATTTGCAATAACAGATGAAGTTAAATAATGTCTGTTTTAATTTAGCAAGAATGGCATAAACTTAAAGTACAGAATCCAAGAATGACAGCAGACTGACTGATTAAGAGCCTGCACAGAAAACAGCATGCTCGATTCTGTGGAACACCTGTATGAGTGGGACACGGTGTCCCCGCAATGAGGGTCTCTCTAATCTAGACAAGGGAGACATGTTCTCTTTAAGCTGGTCCCACAGCAGAAAATCTGCGTTTGGACTCACTGCTAAGGCCACTGATGCCTACCCAGAATTCTTTCAGCATACATTAATCTGACCTCACAGGATTTCTGTCAGTTACATCTCTTTTACGAAGAGCTTGGCATTTCTGGTAAAAATTACATAATTCAAATGCTACAACCACAAATCAGAAAGACTGGAATTTCATAAAAATGCAGCAATTTTAATGTGTAATTGTTTTCTGTTTATTCCAGACAGTAGAAGCCTGCAATGTTGCCGTGCATTTTCTCATCAAGCTCATTTCATTTGTCAATAAAAATCCTTTTTTTATTGCATTTCAGGCCTGTAACACGTTTAAACTAACAGTTGGGACAGTAAAACTTTAACCACTTCGTAATGTTGTTATTTCTTCTCACGACATTAAAAGATGCTTAAGTGTAGCATGTGTTGCCCCATTTCTACTGCAAACATATCTTAATGTGTGCAGCTGTTGTCTTACAAGTAAATTCTTCACACGTTCTCTTTTAAGGATAGTTTAGTGCTGCAGCAGACCAAACCAGTTCAGTACCCAAAGCCAGTCCAATACATAGAAAAGTAAATGCCACATCTGGACGAGGCTAACATAAGGCTTCTATTAGAATTTGCAAATGTAATTGTGTACTGCAGTGGACAACAGAGGAAAAGTCCATGTGGTTATGTCATCCAGTTATGAAAAACAATTCTCGACATATTGCCATCAGAGGGCTCAGGTCCCAGCTGACCTGTTACTCACTGACATTCCCTCAATAACTAAATGATACTAAGTATTATATAGAGAGAAATGTGCAAAATCCTTGCTATCTTCCTAGTTGGATCACTACTTTTAAACATTTAAGAGATTTTCTCACACATTTCTTACACTTCTCACAGCTTCAGCATCTTATGACTGCCACTTCCTGATGGTCATTAGACTTGTAAATGGTCAAATACAAGTGCAAACTGTATGGGATGTGTTGACAACATTTATCAAGTTAGGTCTTTATTTAACCCAATTTACCTTGGGTTAAATAAAGACACTTTGAACTGCTTTTGCATGTAAATTCTTTACCTATAGTTACCTGTTTGAAAAAACAGGACTTTTCTTTTTTATTTTACTTCAATACTATCTTTATCTGTTCCTATCCCAACTGCTTCTACAATGACATTCAGAACTGAAATACACAAATGAACAACTATCAACATCTGAAGTTAAGCAGAGTAAATGAAAGATGCCATATGTTGGTTTATAATGTCCGAAATTAAAAAGAAGTCTTAATTCTTTCTGATTTCTTAGACATTACATTCTTGTTTGTAACTGCCTGTGTTTTGTGTGTGACTGAAATGCACTGTACCAGGTCAGTAAGCGGTGACATGTACATGCTGACAGTGACCACGCTGCAGGTAAGACCGAGCTGACTGAGACGAGTTTCTCGATCAGTGAGAAAGGTGGTAAAGTATAGCCAGCCACATATCAGGGTTATTCCTGCAACAAGAGTCTGGAACATCACCAGCCTCTGATAAGGACAAATGAAAGAGAAAAGAAAAACCAGAAGTAAACAAAAGGATGTCAGGTGTAATCCAGATACAGCAAAGCTTGTGCTTTCTGCACAACTATAAAATCTGACATTATGCTTACCTTTTCTTTTGTGTAGTGAAAATACATGGCAATGTAGAGGATCTGGAGAAGTGCTCCAATAATGTTGACCAGGAAAATTGTCTGATCTCTCTTCAGCATCCCATAAGACAGCCAACCTAAGTTACTGAAAACATATATGTAGCTTAAAACGTGCAGAGCAAAGTCCAACAGGTGTATTAACAAAGCTGATCATATTCAATGTATTGACAAGGCTGATCATATTAAATAATTAAGGAAAAGGGGAAAAAAAGAAGCAAAAGTCACTTTAGACAAGTGGTCAGGAAAGGGAGAAACTGGATGTTGTCTGCACTTTTGGATTCTTGCATCTTCTTTAGGTCGCTCCTAAAAAATACATAAAACAATGCATACAAATAAAGACACTAATATACAATTATATGACGCTCGAAATATCTGTATCTAATATAGTACATTTAAGAAAGTTATTACAGTAGCTCATCGGAATTTAACAATAAATTTGGAGAGCAAATGTTTAAAACAGATCTTTCTGTCGTGTGTTCAGATACTGACGTTACACCACGAAACCAATGCCCACTATGATACTTGGCACTACTGGAAAAACTCAACTTACAGCCCAGTCGAGAACATCCCGATTGTGAACACGATGCAGGCCCATGATAAAAGCTCCAACAAATCCATAGAGCAGAAGGAAAATGTGTAATTCGTGTGTTTCTTATATACTATAAATGTGTTTTTGACCACGAATGCTAAAAATAATGATAAGATAAGGATGAGAAAATAACTACCAGGATGCTCTCACTGTATTTCCGTATTTGCAATCAGTGTGTTTAGCATTGCTGCCATTTGATTGGCTATGGCAGTGAACCGAGCAGCGATTTTAACCAATGAGATATTGAAACGATGGTAAACGTACAGTGATGTAATCACGTTGCAGTCTTTTTTTTTGTCATGGCCAGTGAGCAAGTGGATGAAAGTGAATTCCTAATGCGCCCTGTGCCTTTCCACCGTGGCAGTGGGCAGTCAGAACATTTAGATAGCTCACTTATGGAGGACCGGGGGACATAGCAATCCAACATTAATTTGATGATTGTTAAATAAAAATATGAATTGCCAAACAGAAAATTAAAATCAATCATTAATTTACATAATGAGAAATTCAATTGCAAAGTGTTTTGTTTTGGGAATTGCATTTTTAATAATATTAAATACTGTGATTTATAAATGTATTTTCAAATGACAATTCTAAACGGAGAAATATCACGATAACATTGGAATACATTTCCTTATCATACATACGAAAAAGTAATTCTCTATTTAAAAAAAAAGAAATAAAACCATCCAATCATTTTAAGCAGCCCGTATATAGGATTGTGCAGTCTCTACTTCCTCCACATCAATGCAGACTGGCTAGGTGTGTTAGATCTCCTGAAATCCACCTCCAGCTCCTTAGTCTTAGTGGTGTTCAGGAGATGACAGTTCATTTTGCTCCAGTTGGAGAAGAACTCCACAAGGTCTCAGTACTCCCCTTCATGTCCACCACTCACACATGCCATAACAGCTGTATCATCTGAATACTTCTGTATGTGGCAGGACTCTGAGTTGTATCTAAAATCTGAAGTGTAAAGCGTGAAAAGAAAGGGAGCTAATACAGTCACTTGTGGAACCCCAGTTGCACTCCATTGTCCCAGAAAAACATCTCCCCACCTTGACGTACTGAGGTGTGGATGTCAGATAATTAATAATCCTGGACCACCGGGGAAAGGAATGAAGGATGGGGGGATGATGGAGGGAGGAAGGAAGGATGAGTGAGGGTAAGAACAGTGGAAAGATGAATGAAGGAGGGTGAGAAGGGATGAAATAAAGAAGAATGGATAAGGGAAAGAGTAAAAGGACAAAGAACGTGAGAGGCTGAGGGTGGATGAATAGATAACGGAGGGAAGGATAGATGAATAGATGGATGAGGCTGATTAAATGTTTAAAGGGAGACTGAATGAGGACTGGGCCTAGAAGGGGGACTGAGAGGATGAGATGAATAGTGCTGAGAGGGTGAAGAGGCGTATGAGGGCTCACATGTGATTAGAGGTGTGGCCTTGCTCAAAAATCTCTTAAGAGGTTAACTTCACTTAATATTTCTCTTATCTATGAGGATAATCTTGTCATTTAACCATAGCCTCTGTAGTAAAGGGATTTCAAAAATAAATAAATACAAAACTTAAACAACACTGGTATATAATCAAACATTTACTGCTAAATGGTCTGGGATTTTTTTTATTCTGTATGAGGACATTAGACTCCAGCTTATCTGAATAATATTAAACTTTTAATTCCCATAGATGGACTATGATTTATAAGTGAGGGAATTTTTATATTTCGTCATTTGCTTCTGCAGTATTCACACATTTAATCGACTGATGTCCAAGCTATATACACGGGGAAAAGGTCAAACAAAGCTGAAATCCCTCCCCATACCAGCCTGTTCTGCTAAGTTTATAGGTAAGGGAACTAAAAAATAATGAAAATCTTTTAAATATGACAACATTTTGGGAACATTATACTGACTTTCATTTTTATTTTCCAGATTTTTCTACCAGTTTGGAATGAGGAAACCCGCGTGAAAGATAACGTGTTGCCAGTTATTTTATAAATAAAAGATTTTTTAAAATGTCCCCCCCTCTGGTTTTCATAAATCGCACACTGCTTATGTCCTCCAGGACTAGCTATTCTTTTAGCCTTGTACATTGGTGTCAAAAGTATTTACATTCATTACTCAGGCAGAAGTATAGATACTCAGGTTTAAAAGCCCTTCTGTTGAAGTAAAAGTACCAACTCAAATTTTTTACTTAAGTAAAAGTGTAAAAGTACTGATTTAAAAAAAAAAAAAAAAAACTTAGAAAGTAAAAGTAGAAGTAATGCAAGTGTGAAAAATACCATGAAAAGCAACACTTAAAACCGGAGCCTACAGTGCACTCTCCAAAAATAACATTTTCTGAAAGTTATGACTATAATAACATATCAAAATGTTAATACTGAAAAAGCTGGAAAGCACGACACCTTTTCAGCCATTCTGATGAAAAATTAACACAATCAAGAGCAGTGCAAATATTTTAAAGAACCAAATATGAGCATTAAGATGTGTTTCATGGCCTGGAGGATATGATTGTAAGCATTGTAATGTTGCAAATAGTCCAACTTCAACAGGCAAGTTATCAACAACTTTTATTAGAATATTCGTAAATATAAGCTTAGCTGCAAGAATTAGTGAGGGCAACAGATTTGTCTTAGGAGACAAACAAAAAATGAAGCGATAGTGGACAAGAATAAAAACAAAACAATACTATCTATATGTCACAAAGATGTAGGAGTAAACTACTTTTATTTAAATTTTCAAATTGTAAGGAGAAGAAAGTATAGATAATTGTGCAAAAATGTAAGGAGTAGAACTAGAAAGTAGTCTGAAAAATAATTATTCCAAAATGTATAAATAACTCAAATTTCTACTTCAGGTAACTAAGTTCCCTATGCTTCATTACTTGACACCTCTGCCTTGTACTGATTTCATTGCGTATTTGTTATGTGCACGACTTAACACTGACATGAATTTAACCCAGTCTCACAAATATTTCCATGTTTGGTCTGTTCTGGCATCTTGCATGGAAGAACACTCTGTGCTACACTATGCAACATTTCTTAGACTGCATGATCACCTGCAGTGAATTTAAGTTATGACACTACCACGGAAAAACCAACAGTCCTGCTTTATGTTCTGATTTTGAGTGTGTGCGCTGTGTGGTTTTACAAGTGATGGTGAGTTTTAACAGTTTTCAGTCATGTGCCTCCTCATTCCAACATGCAGTTGTGTAGGAAGATCTTCAGTCTCACCTCAAAAGGAGAAGCTCAGAGGTAAAAGAAAGGGAAACATTGGGGGGAAAAGTGAAAGACAGTAAGGATGCGAAAGTGACAGCTTCACACCCTGATGTCAGTTTGCTTGTGGGCCTCTCTTCCACTGAACTCTTGGTTCTTCTGTTTGGTTTTGAATGTGAAATTTAAGCCTGATCATGCCGAACACTGAGAATGTCAGAAAAGACAAAAAGAAAGGATGAGAAAAATTGGGTTGGGAATGGATGTATAAATGGAAAATTGGAAGGAGCTGGAGAGATTTCATTGGGCGGGAGACGAGTGGTGTTGCCAAAATATTGTGTCACCCATCAAAACCTTTATGATCTCAGAAGGTTCTCAAGATCCAAGGTAGGGTGCTCCAAAAACATAATCTCACCACATCTTATAAAAACCAGACTACTTTTCATTACAACACATTTCTTTTATTTCACTAAAGATTTTTCACATTTTAAAACACTTTTTATAGTTTTCTCTATTTTTTCTGTACAAATTTACATATAAACACAAACAAAAGGATGAGAGTGCATTTAACAAGAAAGCAAACTTATTCTGGGAAGCCCCTTCAGTTTGAGGTTTGGTGACATGTAAGTGGAATGACATCTGCTAACATCAACCAGTGTACCATCAACACAGCAGAAATGAGGGAACAAGACGCAGTACTGATGACGTTCAGCTCCTTAAACCTTTGCAAGTTTTGGTTAACATTTGATTTCATCTAAATGGCTGACAATACAGACATTTAAGGAATCCAAATACTTGCGATAGGTTTAAATAATTACTTTTCTGTTTCAAACAAATTAGGAAAAAAACAAACAGGATGTATTTGAAAAATCATTTTCTTTGACTGGTCAAAAAGAAATGAATGAAAACCTCTGGTTTGACCCAACTAGTGTGTTTCTCAATGAAGAAAAGTTATGATCAGGAGCTGAATGCTACACAACATGACATATATCCTACATTATGTATACCACTTTGGCAGTAGCCAATAACAATACACAAAAAAACATTTTCTCTACATGTAGAGGAAGAAAAACAAGTGAATGTCCGGTAAAATAACGAACAGATGTACCAAAGATATGAACACCAGAAACACAATGATGATGGTCATGTTAATGTTGCCATAAATTCTAACTAATGTTTTGATCATTTTGCTCAAATCTCTTGTTCATGACTGAAAAGAAGAGTGCATTGTAAATGGTCTAAACTGAGAATTTCCATCCTCATAAAAAAAAAAAAAAAAAGTAAGAAAAAAAAAAGTCTGAGGTCCTCTTCTTTGGAGTGATCCACACTCCTCATTCACACAAACACATCAAAACACACGCTGATCAACACACACACGTCCATGCTCGTATAAAAAAAAAACAGTCCTTGTTTAGAAAAAAAACAAAAAAGAAAAAGAAATCTGAGTCCGGATGACCAGCATCAGGTAAGAACTGTCTCTCTTTCTTGCCATCATGATGGGCCTCAGTGAAGCATCAGGGTGAATAAGACTGGAATCGTGGTGAAAGAGAACGATAGAGACACCAGCTGTGCTGCAGAGCTGCCGATGCTCCTCTGGACGTTTGGCTGCATTGCATCAGGGTCATCTGAGAGAAGAGGCAGGATGAATCATTAGTACAGAATTTCATCACGCGGAAAGTCAAACACATCCAGCATTTCTTTCTTTTTTGGAAATCAATTTATTCTAAGAATCCTCACCTGCTGGAAGCCTGTTAGAGGGGTTGTGGACTCCTCCAGTGGCAAGGAAATTCATTTTCTCTCCATCGAAGCCTTTTCCCATCTCCTCTGCCTTGGATTTGTCTAGGTGATTCTTCCTGGAGCCTTTATGCCCGATTACATCTACCCTCAGCTTCAGGCAATCCTTTCCGTGGTGATGCATTGGCTTGGCTGTCAAGAAAACATGAGAAACATTAAGTAGGAGAAGAAGCAAGATTGCAGAGGATTCCGTTTTTTTTGGTATTTATTTTAAAAGAAGCCTGGCTTAATTGTGATACTTACAGATATAATAATAGCTCTCCCCCTGCCTGAACTCTTTGCCAAGTGTGAAGGGTGTAAAGCGCTGGAACTTCTCAGAGAACTTTTCTGGAGCATGGGGAGCGAAGGGCCGCGAACACTCCCAGCGGAGCTGATCGAAAGAGTGAGGCTTGCAGACATCGTAGTCCTCCTTCTCCACCATGTACAGCACATAGCGTTCAGCTGCATGTGGTGACGCCTCTTCATGGGTGTAGTGAGGGCAGATGATGTCCAGGTAGTCATTGATGTGCACTTCCACGGTATAATCGTCCCACAGAAAGCTGAAGGGAGACAGGCAGAGAGGACGTTACCGACAAATGTTCCAAGCTTTCTTATTCGTCACCATTTTCTGGGAAAAAAACCCCTGAATATTACTGTTTCGCTTAACACATGTGTGACACAAACATATGGAGCAACAGAAAATACATTCAGAGAAACTAATAAGGAAACTGTTGTGAGGAGGTTCGTGTTTCGGTCTGCATGTCCAAACTAATCTGTGCAACAAAATTAGAAAGAGCCTGATCAAGTTGGACTAGTTCATTTTGTTTTTCAGGAAAAACACACCCAGAACCAAATAAAAGTGCTACCACTATCACAGTAGCACACCTTTTTTTTTTTTTTAACCCCCACTTCTCCCTTCAGGACAGTCTCACTTTCCACCTGCTAACAAGTAAATGAGTTTGTCAATGAAAGCTCACACCCATGAAAAATACAGACAGAACCGCCAACTGCACAACTCAGTCAGCCTTTGTGTTAAGTCTTTTTAAGTTGTCGTCTCATTAGTTTCACCACTTAGATGTTTGTCCATCTGTGCTGATTCCAAGACAGCGAGGGGGATGGAGACGGTCAGCCTCCCTTTGCCCTCTTTTCATCTTTACCCTTCATTTAGTTTTATGGCTCTTTTCAAGCCTTCCTGTCTTGTCTTGGCTGACTTCTTATACTTCCTATGCTCTAATAAAGCACGGAGATTGTTGAAAACCGAGCATGAGACGGCTGTGTTAAAATTTCAACACGCTAGAAGATTTACTTTCAGTTAACGAGTTGCTACTACCAGGTTAGGAGGAAAGGGGAAAGATAGTTTATGTGTAAAAATTTAATGAACTGGTGTGATGTTCAGGTTCACGTAGCTCCTGTTTTTTCCCCTTTTACAGTAAACATGATGCGAGTGAGGCCATGCATGCGATGTGCAGCTGTCTGCAGTGTTACTCTTGCTGCGAGATATGCCAAAAGCCAGGAGGTGAAGAAAGCTTTTTATTTGCGAGTTACTCCCATTACAAGCTCGGGGGCAACAGGCTCTAATCCGTAAATCCAATCCCAGCTGGAACTGAGTGGCTGCTTCTCAATACTCGTGTTTGGCATGTTGTAGAGAGCAAAAGCGACAGGAAAACAGCTCCTGCGTGTCTGTCACTGTTTATGTGTGCTGCAACGTCTGTGCCCCCCCCCCCCCCCAAATCATCAAAGCTTGAGACGTAGTAACTGTCTCCACCCCCTTCCCGTCCTGTTGTTGTGGCTCCTGTTAGGACCCCCAAGCTAAGTCACAGACACACTGGCTCCAAAGGAGGGCCTCTAACCCCTCCTTCCTTCCTCCTACTTCGTATGTGTGTGCATGTAATGTATTAGTTAGTGCTAACATACCTGTCAAAACATGCTTTGTTAGCGGAGCACAGCTCCAAACGTGTTCTCCAAGGCTAATAGGCAGATCACTACCCTCTACACATTAAACAGTCCTTTGTCCAAGAGAGGGGGGGTCTTTGTAAATGAATACAATTCTACGCAGGTGTGTGTAAATATAGTTGTGCGTTCCAGGGTAAGTGCTTGAGTCAAAAGAAAAGGAGGCACATCTGTAGCAGCATAATTGGCCATATAATCTCTGATCTCGTCGAATTTCTCTTTGCCGTTTTCTTCAGTCAAACTGATAACAGGATTGAAGCGAGCAAGGCGTTTGGAGGTCTCAAGTGGTTCCCTCAGAAGTAACGAATCGGTTTAAATTGGATGCGATACACCTTTTTCCCACACTGCGTCCTAAGTGGTCTGCCTCCCTCCGCATGAAAACACATGCTTGTCAAAAGCCAACAAAACAGAAAGATTTTGTTGCTAATTTCATTCACGTCTCACGCTTTTAGAAAAACTCTCCTTTCATCCTTCTCTTCACCTCCTCATTGCCCCTCCGCCTTCTTTCCTCCATTGCCCCGGCTAATTAAAAGCTGTTAGGGGTCTGGGGCCAATGTGTTCTGGAGAAAAAGAGGGGAGGAGGAATGAATAGGGTGTAATTATACCCTTTGCCTCCCCAAAGACAGAATGCCTGAAGGCTACAGGGCCCCTTCAACCCCTCTACCTAAACCCCTGCGGAGCTTTCACTACCCTAACTAATGTGTGTGTTTCTAATGCAAGTGTCCGTATGGCTGCATGTGCTTTTACTAAATTAACATCATCAGTTAAGTTGTCCAAATTTGTTCGCGGCTCAGTGAGTTTCAATGTGAACTACGGCACCACAAATCAGAAAACACTGATAACCCGATCCCGCTTCCTCCGTTTTCATGACACTTTGCAGCTCCGCTCATCAAAGCTCGCCAGTCTTTGCATCTCTCTGCGTATGTGCTAGTCTCCGACTGACATTTCTCAGGAGAGTGAGAGTCGCATGAACATGATAGCCTTGTCCTTTGTGAGACGGAAAGCCGGCTGTATGAGATGTTGCAAACCTACTTTCCGCACAGCTTCCTCTTCTTATGTGCGTACGCACATACGAGACTCTCTGTAGAGACTTATTCAGGACGTCTTGCGCCGCAGGCTCATGAACACATCTGTTTGTCAAGGCCTGGTGAAGTCTCTTGTGTGTTTGTGTAACATGTGCCTGAGGTGTAGGTAAACAGCAAAGGTTCAAGTCTTTGTTCCCCTCTGCAGGTCATTTCTCACAGTGGAGCTACTCTAGATTTTGCGTCAAGGTGTGTGTGTGTGTGTGTGTTGTGAGGTTAGAAGATAGTAAATAGTTCCAGTGCTGGTGATTATCACGCCAGGTGGCTTGTTCAACACTTGCCTCCCTTTACCGAAGCTTTGAAGCCTTTCTCATTGTCCTTGCACTGCTCTTGTTCTTTACTTTTTCCTGCCATCCTTCTTTCCTCTTCCCTTTCCTCATCTTTGTAACCCCCCCCCCCCATGTTTATCCTGGTTTTCAGTCAAACAACTGGCACAGGAGCCTCCGTCTTTCCCAGTCTCTAAGGAGAGTTTCATACTGGCCGCTGGGTCAAAGGGTTAGAGTTCACAGTCACAACTGCACAGAGACACTACAGTCCGAGTCAGCACTAATGATTTATGCCACACACACACACACACACACACACACACACACACACACACACACACACACACACACACACACACACACACACACACACACACACACACACACACACACACACACACAAAAGAGCGAGTCAGCACCACTGAAAGACCAAACAGATGCATCCGTCACTCCACCTCCTCCCCCATTCGCTGCACAGGTAATCAGTAGTAAGTGTGCACAAACTGGAATGTCACAACGGGGGGGGGGGGGGGGGGGGGGGGTTTGTGGTTTGGAAGGCGCACTCATCAGATTTCTTCTCCCACTCTCACACGCTTTTAGTATGAGGTGTACACTTAATACCCGGTTAATTTGCTGTGGTATGGCGGATTCACACCTCCTTTCACACGGGCTGAGGGGCTGTCAAAGCTTTTAATGGGTTTAGTCAGTTTCTATATTAGAGCCAATATAATACACAATTTCTTTATTAGAATCCAGCGTAAGGAATTCTCCCGCCACCGTGCACAGACGCAACTCGCTGCCTAGGTTATTTTAATTCCTGCTCAGAACTTTACATTACAAATGCATGTTTATTTATGCAACATGACATAGTTCAGACACTCAACTCCTGTAGGATGAGAAGAACCTAAACTGTCAACAGTGTTTCTCACTTATTCAATTCTAACCCCCCACCCCCCTTCATCTATCACTGTCCACTCTCTCCTCCCTCTGTCTGCCACTCTTTCATTCTTCAACAACCAGCCCACCCCCAGCTATACCTCCTGTATTATCCCATCCCCGAACGGTGACATAATGAACCAAAGCTCTTCATTCAGGCTAATTTCTCAACACAAATCCTTTTCTTCACCTCAGCCTGCTCTTGCCCTGCACCCAGGCCTTCATTCCCCATCCTCCTCCTCTTTGTCCCCCAAAAATCTTTTCACCCGCCCCCCTGTTTTGTAGCCTTTTTTTCTGTCTGTGATGAATAGAAAAAGGCCAAATGGTATCAAGCTTGGTTTATTATAAGGGGGTGGTCACGGCAAGTTAATCTGTTTTTCAGTCTAGCTGAGATGGAGCCAAGAATGTAAATAAACTTTAAAAAAATTTTTTTTTAGTTCATTTTAAATTGATGCAAAACAATATACAATCTATGGAATCTGTTTGTTCCCAGTTCAGCCTTAAGGAGGCAGTAATGAGCTTCAGGTGGACAGCAATGCCGAGGTATGCCTGAAATGCTATGAATGGGCAGTGTAAACTCGCATACACACACACACACACACACACACACACACACACGCGCACACACACGCACACGCACACACACACGCGCTTGCCCACATTTATCCTTCATAATAGTTGGCAAAAGCTGGCCTCTAAATGTTAGAAAAGCCATGTCTGAGAGCTGTTCTGTCCTCCTCTGATGGAAGACCACTGGGGCAAAAACAGAGGATGGTCTGTGAGAAAGAGGTGGTTGCGGTGGAGGGCTGATGGCGAGGGGAGTGGGGAGGAAGTCTGGAGCATAGATAAGGAAGAGAGAGGAAGAGCAAAGAGAAAACAGAGGTGCATGGATAACCAGATGGAGGAGGAAACTGTACTTTATAGTAATAATTCCCAGCAGAAAGTCTGCGTGGACATGTGTTAAAGCACGAGGAAAGTTATATCAGCAGCGGACACTGGTAAAGCCCTCTGATAATGAATGGCTCAGCAAAGTGGAGATGCTGCTTGCAATTGATTGTTCTGACGTACAACTGATTCCATCAGGGAGATTATGCTGCTGCTGACAGAACAGTGGTTACATCACAGGATCACAGAATCATATACCCCATACGCCACAAGACCAGCAGGATGATGGTTTTGTGTCTGTGGGTCAGGTAGTCAGATTACAAGCTGTCTATAATCTCCCAGTGAGTGTGTGTGTGTGTGTGTGTGTGTGTGTGTTCTCATTTTGCCAAGATTAGAGGTCAACAACCAGACGGGACGTGGGTTTGGGAGGGGGCTGAGGAGTAAAAACAAAGAGGGTAAAGAGAGTACAAAATGTACTAAATGTATGATCCTAAGAGGCAAGTTGGAGTAATATTTTGCAGCTTTTGCTGAAACTTATCCTTGGGAAACATGCAGAGACTGGCCCGGCTGCTTCAGCATGAAGAGGCTGAATAAGAAACGGCAATATTATGTTACACCAAACTCCCGACTGAAGATATTTGCTGAAAAAAGTGAGATATATGGAACATACACCCAGGCCACTAGAGATGGATGAAGGCAGCCTTAGAATAGAAATAAATATAGTTTTAATAGCATCCAGGGTGTGGATTTTTCTTAAATTAGGAAAAAAAAAAAAAAGAAAAAAAAAGATTGACAGCCACTGGCCATTCTGGGAGGAGACCCAGCTGTTACAGTGGAAAGACAGGGAGAGGAACAGGCAGGTACAGAGAGGTGAAAACACACACTCCAAAACACTTACAAACACACACACACACACACACACACACACACAGCTGACAGAATTGAGTATAGTAACAGTAGGGTGGAATGATGGCTGTAGCTAATATTAACATGCTGGTCCTCCCTCTAGCCCCCCAGTGTGTGTAAGTGTGAGTCACACATTTATCATGTCTCGGTGAGGCTGTCTACGGTAACAGCCACTCCCTGTTCAACTCGAGACGCACACACTCAAAGAGTCATGTGCTGACAGTCCACAACAAAAATAAGACTTGTGGCAGTTGAAAGCCAGTTTAGGGCAGCACAAGCGGAACCTCTCCTGTGCTAATAAAGTTGAACAAAGGAACATAAACTAAATCAGTTTATGAAAGTGAAGATTTGAAGGAAATAAATAAACCCTAATCATCAAGTCACAACGGTAAGAAATAAAGATGCTGCAGGTTATGCTTAAAAATACAACCTACACCAATCTGCCGCCAGTTCATATCACTATACACACAAACATGAACGACCAGACTGAAGCCATCTGGCTACTGTCCTCCTCCTGTAAGACAAATCACTGCTGCGCACAATCACACCAAGATTCAATTAGCATCAATTACATGTGGCCTGCTTCAGTCCGAGTTCACTGATAGATCTATTCAACCCAGTGAGCAGGTGACGGATTGACCACATGGGGATAATTCTGGGCAGGTGGACTCTTAGTCAGGCTAAGAAGCTGGAGAAAAGCTACGATATTAGAAAAGAAAGGCCATGAAAAGGATGCGGACAAAAAGAATCAGGTGTCATGTGGGGGTCAGCAAAAAAAAGTTTCAATAGAGGCATTGGCATCCTTGTGATATTTGCTCATTAAAAAAAAAAAAAAAAGTTGATGACGTGTTAAGTTAATGTTTGTCTTGTCTATCTGTGTCAGAGCCTATGTTTAGCTGTACAGCAGGAGGGATTAATGTTATTTTATGATTTTTCTCTTCTGGTTACGCAACTCCCATTTGACAGCAGAAATAGTTCAGGGTCGGATTAGAGACAGCACAGAAAAATCTGATTTTGCATTAGACGACGTCATTCTCTTTATCTGTTAACCCCCCCAACTAATGTGAACTTATTCCTTGGAGCTCCAGTTTCTTGCTCTGCTTGTACGCTCAACTAACCAAGTAGAGTGGTTATTCATTGATCTGTCTGTGAGCTTACTTTTCCTCCATTGTGTCACCTGCAGCAAAATCCCGCCTCCTCCTATTGGCTTGTGTTGACGCAGGTTTAGAACTCAGGTGGGTCGAACCTGTGCTGTTGAGTCACCCGCAAACAAACCAGTGACACAAGCACTAATCATAATGTTAGGATTTTCCATTAGACTTCCTATCCAATTATCAGAAAAACTGCTTTCCTTTTTTACGCGCCTCTTTTTTCAACCCCTGTTCAACTGTTGTTGTTAAAGTGCAATTAGAGAGCCAGTAATGTCATCAAGACAAGACTAAAAGTCCTTAATGGCCTTTGTCCTTGTTGCTTCTCAGTGGTGGGTTGAATTAGAGCTCTCTGGACAGCAAAAACACATCTAAACACAATAACAAAAATGATGCAGTTCTGTTTCATCTTGATTATAAATTAAAACAGCATTGGGACCACCCACCCCTAACTACAAGCTCAATGAGTCTTGATGCGACAGCTCAATCGATTCCACTGAGTGGAAGGATAGCATTACATTTCTGACCTCAAAATAAAATAATCAGCGCTATAGTGCCCGTCACACACTCCCTCCACAAGCTCTCTCTCCTCCCCAATGTAAAAAAAAAAAAAAAAAAAAAAGGAAACACTTTCACACGGTATGTAGCAGCTTGATAAAATCAATCCTCAATCAACTCCTGTTGTTTCTTTTGTTGATTAATAGACCCGTCTCTCCATAACACACACACACACACACACACACACACACACACACACACACACACACACACACACACACACACACAGGTGCAGACTCTGCAGACAGTTCTGGCCAAGTTCATACCCGTCAGTCTATTTTCTACTATCAGAGTATGTCTGAGTCTGTGTTGCGGTTAAATATAGTGATGAATCCGTCCATCTGTCAGGCATCCGCTGGCAATCTTCTGCTCTTACATCCGACCTCTGCTGCATGATCTACTTTGTCAGATCGGTGGTGTTTAAAGACATAACCAGAGTTTTGTTTAAACGCCACACGGATAATTAACTGTCAAATTAATAGAAACGTCAGACACAATTAACACAGGTGCAGATATCAGAGTAGAAGCAGCGCAAATGAACGAGTTTTCAACTGTAAAACCGCAAAAGTAAGAAGTTACACATCCACGCGCCTCACGAGAGGAGACGCCGGGAAACACTGTCACGCTCTTTCAGAGCAGAACATGAATGAAAAATCACAAGCAGGTGGGTATAAGCCTCCAACTTTAACAAACGAGTACTTACTCTGGGTTTGAGCTGTTCCAATAAACGCTGTGTCTCTCCGCGGAGGCGAACCACGCGCCCACGGTCAACGCCAAACACAGCAGATACACCACATCCATAGTTTCTCTTCTCCACCTGAACCTCAGCAACTCAAATTCTTCCTTTGCGAAGTTTTAAGAGCGCGTGAAATGAGCGCAAAAATAAGCGACGGATAACTGTTCGATCCAAGTCAACAACAGAAGCTAAACAGTTACAAATACGATTAACTGACAGTGCGCGCAAGTTGTTGACTGACTCCTTTCAGCGCAACTTGTCGGTTTTGTCCTCAGAAAGCACAAAGCCCCGCCCAGTCCAGCCCACCAATAGCAACGAACCAATAGCAATACGAGTCAGTCTGAAGATCCCGCCCACACATATAATATATGTTTAAAAAGCTGTTCAAATTACTAAAAACTAAAAATTTCTTTAAAGAAAAGTAATGAACACAGTTTTGAACAAAAGTCCGAATGGCTATATTTATTGGAAAGTTGGAGAACTTAGCTCAGTTCTTTGCAACAAGCATTATGGTATTAATGCTTTCTATTATAACATAGGTGATATTATGGGGTGGGAAGGGAGTAAACAAAAACCAAAAAAACCCCAAAAAACAAACAAACAAACAAAAAAAAACTTCATGGAAGGATCTGCGTCCAACTGGACAGTCCACTAGCATCTTCCTAAGATGTCCTCTACTGTTTGATTTCGTGCTTGTGTTGTTCTCACTCATATGTAAGTTGCCTTGGAGTGAATGTAGAATAGAAAAGAATAGGATAGAATAATCCATGTAATGCACACACACACACACACACACACACACACACACACACACACACACACACACATATATATATATATATATATATATATATATATATATATATATATATATATATATATATATATATATATATATATATATATATATATATATATATATATATATATAATCTAGTGCTCATAAAAAGTACTCATAAAAAGAGTTGTACAAGCTGTACAAGTACCTCTACTTGACTTAATAAAGAAAACTTATTTACTCTCTGTAACAGACAACCTTTTCCTTTAGACTTATTCCTTCAGATGGTGCATTGTGTTGAACTCTGTAGTTACTTTGTTTTGTGCGTGTGTGATTCTGTGTTGTAACAGTATTATAAGTTGCTCTTGGGTTGTATTGCATGTCTTTGTGACGTACATTATGTTGCAATTCAATGAATTGCTTTAAGATGTTTATGTTTAATAGAAAGAGTTAACTTGTGTTTGTTTCTTTTTATCATAGTATAAAACAGACTTTGGCCTGGCTGTCCCACTACTTATTCAGTCATTTAAGAACCTTTTGCAGACAGGTAGCATTTACAACCTACGCTGTGTTCATGCAGGTTGTTATTGTTCAGCGCAGTGGTATACAAATTACTTTTTGTCAGATAGTGAAGAATTTTTAGCCTCTTATCAGTAAGTCCTATCTTGTTGTCTCCACTTGGTTTAATCACCAGACAGGTAACTCCAGAAAACAACCCTGCAGATGGAGAGGATAAAGTTCAGACTATGGAGTGTCTGGCGGATTGTGGCCTCAGCAGGAGAGGGCTTCCCTCTGGCAGGGATGGAGGCATGTTGGGACGATCTGGTTCAGAACTCCAGAGCTTTAAGAAGGGAGGGAGGACTGTTTTCTAGTGTGTGTGTGTGTGTGTGTGTGTGTGTGTGTGTGTGTGTGTGTGTGTGTGTGTGTGTGTGTGTGTGTGTGTTTCATGTAAGGCAATCTAATAGTCCCAAGGCTCAGTTGGGACAAGCACAAACACGTCTGGCCCTCTGATCCACGAGCACACATACACACAAACACACTCAGGAGTGGAGATGCTGTAGGCAGTGAGGGTAAATTACAGCTTAGGGGGCTTTTCCACTCAAATGTCTCCCAAAAGGGAGAGGCAACAGCAAAAGAAGAGGGGAAAGACATCAAATGATCCATTTTCATGTTTTCAATTTCTTATTGAACAAACATTTCAATATCTTCCAGTTAGCTCTTGTGACTTTAGGAATTACTTCCTGACTATTGATTTCCCCTTCGGAATGACAGAAATGCAAATACTGTCCCAGCAGCTCCAAAACTAGCCTGTGATTCACTGACCCCCGTACTACCAGCAACAGGATCCTCGTTCTCACTCATACACAACACTTGGAGTGGCTGCTGAGCATTCCTCACTGCCAGCAGACTTTCGTTGCTCATAGTTGGGATCACCTGCATTCATCTAACACATAACCACTCACATCGCAAGACAGAAAAACCAATTTAGAAATTCTCAGCCCACAAATATACCTCCTCTCTGCTGCTACAGCCAACAGTCAGATAGCCTGGATCTCCTGCCCCACCACACGTGTATTACACGCATTCCATGTACACAAGCATGTAAGTCTTCTCTGCAGGCTCATTTGACAATGTTGTTGCCAGGAGAGACCACAGATGACACTCAAAGTGAGACCCAATCCTCCCACAGTCCATAGAGACACAAATAGAAAACAAACAAACAAACAAGAAAGCGTTGAAGGAGATAGAAAACCCTTTTCTAAAAGTGGAATATGGAATGTTGGGGGAAGACCGGACTGCCATACAAACTACTCCACTTTCTGAAACGGGCTTGTTTATTTCCAAGAAACTTGTTTCCAGGCGTCGTAGTATCTGCCACAAGCTGTTCAGTGTTATGTGGAAATTCCATAATTGCATAACTTGCTTTATTAAGACAAAAGGCTTTGGGTGCTACCTGTTCCGGGTGATGTCTGGCTTTTTTTTTTTTTCCATCAAGGATATCTAATAATAATAATCACTTTCACTAGAAGAAAACACAAAGCAGAGTTTTGGCAGTGTGGCAAGATCTATAAAACTAAAACACATGATGTCAGAGGAAGAAAAGAGTACATCAGAGATCATTAAAGAATGAAAAAAGAAAAGGAAAAAGTTTTCTCTCAAGTCTGTTAAATTTTTCTTTCTTTTCTGTTCCAGTCTTCTAAGTTCCTCTCATCTCACATCCTGATGGCCCCAGGCTGGGATCAGACCTGGCCAGGGTGCTCTCTTTAAAGATTTGGAGGGGTTCCCTCAGACACAGAAATATGACTAAGCAGGGCTTCATAGAGAAGAAAGAATAAATCAAAATGAGGTGGAGTGAAACTTTGAAAAGAATGCAGGTGTTACTAAAAGAAAACAGTGGGTGTAAAACACACAGGAACACAAAAAAGACCAAACAGGGATGGTGTATTGGAACTGTTTGGTAGCCATTCAGACAGGTGAATAAATCTGTGCAAACACGGTCGCTCAGGTTTGTTATCAGAGGTTAAAGATGTGTAGGAGTGCTTTGATGGTTGATGCTGTGTCTATTGTTGCTGCTTAAGGAGGAGTGAGGTGTAATCCATCTGATCACATGTTTGACATGTGGTTTTTTTTATTTTTCCTTTTTTTTTTATTTGCTGTGGTTTAATCATATCGCTACAAGCCATGCCCTCATGTTCCTGCCTCGGCTGACGAATCTGTGCCTCACACACACGTATGGTGTGGCTGAAAGGTGCAAACAGTGCAACACGAGATACCAACAAAATAAAACACAGAAAAAAAAAATAATTGGCAACTTGGAAAACACAACTTTCTCTTCTTTTCTTCTTTCTTGTTTTGTGTGTTTTTTTTTTTTTGTAAAATTTTACAGTGTAAAATTTGTTTTCTTGATTTTTGTACCATCACTGGTGTCATAACTCTGCTTTGCTTTCTTTGTTTGTCCGGAGTTGTTTAGTTTGGCACTTTCAGGTCACCGCCCTAACCTCTCCAGTACTGAAAGGCCTTAGGTAACATCGGTAAAAAGGTCATATGGAAGATTAACATTGAACACAAAGGATGGGGTGTCAGGGATTTAAAGGGGCCAAATCACTATAATAAGCCCCTTATTGAGTCTAGCCAATCACAGATTGTATTTCAAATGACTTACTTCTGCTCTTCCATCCTCTGTCATTACTGCTTGTTTAGACTTGTTAACATTTGGCATTGTTTCAGCTACACTTGGACAGCTTGTCACCCTGCTGCCCTCTGTCCTTTTACCCCGACCTCCTGCTGAGCCTCGTCTCTCCGGTTCATAGCGGCACACTTCAACAAGCTGCTCCTTCTCTAGGGAGACACAAAGACATATCTCGAGGCACCTTCACTCCCATGCATCCACATACAGGTGGTTGTCCATTCAGATCCACGCAGCCTTACAATGCATTTCAGATTTAGTTTGGTAGCAGGAAAAAAAATGACATGCTTATGCTGAGATTCTTATGAGGAGTTGATATTTCTGGTCTGAGCATCTTCTGGAAAGTTGCCATAGAGACTGAGCTGTTTTCAACTGTGCAGCACATAAGCAATCAAAATAGACAACAGAGACGCACACAAACAAAAGAAAAAAACAAACAGACTCAAACACAATGTTGCATGTGTGCGTCAGTCGGGGGTAAATGAGCCACCTCCCTCCTCCTGGACTAACACCATCTCACTATTCAGACCACAGGAATCATTAACTCTCCCAGTCAACAGGCACACTCCACTTGTTCTCTCTCTCTGTCCTCCTTCCTGTCTCTGAGGGGGCACACACATATGCCTACATACGCACAGTCTCACACACATACACACGTGCACACACAGACAGCAGCACACAAATGCATAAACAAGCCCCAGTGAAATATTTAACCGTGCGACTCAGCTTGCATTGCCTAAGCCATCATTTGTTACCCTGTATCTCCTTGTCTGTTCTCTCTGCTCATCTGTTGTCTCTGCTGTCTTTCTCTCCTTCTCTTTCTTCTGTTCATCTGTTCAGTTATTTCCATAAAGCTTTCATCTGCCCCTGACCAGAACATGCTGAGTACACCTCTCATTAATTACCTTCCTTTCTCTTGTTTAATCTGCTCATTGCCTTGCTTGTTTAGCATCTCTGTTCTCTGCTTTCCTTCCTCCTTTTCATACACCACTGCTCCATTTCAGCATTCTTTGCCTCAGTCTTTGTGGGGTCCACCTTTCTTCATGTTGCTTGTAACCTTCCCTCACATGCAGTCCTCTATCCCAACCCTTTCCCCAGCGCCTCAAACAGTGCATTTGTTAGGAGAGAAACCATTATCCTCCTTCATCCTCCCACCTTTTGTCTTCTTTATTCAACTCTCTCCAGCGCTCCTTCTTGTTTCCTCACATGCTGCTGGCCCCAGCCCTATATTCATTAACATAGTGTTAATGATCCCAGATGGACTGACATGTACTCTACGGGGGCGAAGTGTGAGTGCCTTCTTCCAAGGGTGTGCGTGGGTGGCTGCATTTGTGTGTGGGGGCATGCACGGCTGTTTGGCATGTCTGTGCATAACCGTGTCTACATGTGTGTCTACATTTGGGCATGTGTGTGGGCACATGGGTTCACAGAAGCATTTTCGTTTTTTGCTTGTCTTCTTCCTCGCTGCAGATTGCTCCGTTGTAGTTATATGCATAATTTGTGTCCTGCTTTTAGGAAGTTACTAATCGAGGTTTGCTGAGATGACAGCCGTGTAAGAATGTGGGTTCATAAAAAATCTGTTCTGCATTTTGATTAAAAAAAATGCCCGTGACATTGATGCTCCTGTGGTTTGACATAAGTCTAATTTAAATATGTGCGCAGCGACATTTACAAAACTATTTACTTGCTTTAAAAATTATCAGGGTTCAAGATTTCACTTTAATATTTCACATTTTCATCCAATGATTAGATGGAAAAAAAAAGAATGTTTTGTGGTTTTGAAGTATACCTACAACTGAGTGTGAATGAATGCATGTCTTTTTATGTTGCCCCCCCCCCCCCCCCCCCCCCCCCACACTCCACCCACAATGTTCTTTGTTTTGTTGTCCGTTTCCTTTATGTGGTCTGTTTGAAACAGACTGAGACCTGCATTTGTAGGCGGACTGAGGCCACTTTTTTGATCCAAATCAGAATTCGTTTGCACATTCCCGATGGCCCAAACAAAGTAGACGTTCAGAGCAAATGGACTGGGATTAGAATAAAAAAGACTGGTGTGATTTTGCCCTACCGGTATTTATAGTTGGGTTTTCAACTTAATTTTTCAGGGGATTTATTCAGTTGAAAAGATTTATGAAAAATGAGCAACCTAGTTTATTTACCTGTGAATGGACTCAAGTCTGCTTTGTGTTTTCTATGGAACAATGTTTTAAAAAATTAGCTTTAATTTCAGTTTGTTTTTGCATGTAGATGCAATTTAAGCTGAACTGCAGAAAGAAGCTGCATTCACATACAATCTGGCAACGATGGCCTGTTTACTTCCCCTCTGTGACTTCTGTAGAAGCCTATCTGCTTTCAAACAATCTGAAAATGCTGATTCATTTCTCCAATACACTGCTTTGTTGTTGCAGTTGCAATGCGAAGACCAGACATATGTTGTAATCTTATGAACTCAGCGCATGACCTGCATAATATGCACCACGTACAAAAGATTTAGCATTGCACTTACCGGTCTTTTGTTCCCTGCTGCTGCAGCGGTAGAAAGAGATGAGATAGCCCACTGGATGATGTTTCAATGAATGACAAGTGCACTTGGATTGCTTTACTTTTTTTTTTTTTTGACATTAGACCAACAAGTAAAAATCCTGGCACAGATCCTGCAGCTTATGATGCACATCAGCGATGTAGGTGAACCATCATTTCAAGACTTAAGATTCAAGAATATCTATTACCTGTGACTCAATACAAAAAAAGAAAAGGTTGCAGTGCGGTCACATACAGTACCAAATACCAGTGTAACTGACTCTTCCTCGCTTGCCTTTCTAAACATGCTTTAACAGGCTCATCTAAAACTGATCTTGTGGTTAATACATTATAGTGCATTCTGTAGATGATAGCCTGTGCTGTTTAAAAAAGCAAAAAGCAAAATTGTTTCACTGCAAGGTTTGCTGTTGTGCACTGCCTGTAAGCGCGGCACAAAGTGTCATGAGCCACACGTTCTTCTATCTCTCACCCGCATTTGCTTCTTCTGCCAGCAAATGTGCAAAGTGCAAACGTATCGAGCAAAACAATGACTTTGTGGAACACGTCGAAGGAATGTTTATGTTGTTACTTACCTTTGCAGGAGAAGAAGAGCCAGCTCCGAGTCAAATTGCAGGACTTTTAGCTCTCACTGTGCTCCACGCTTTGGTAATACAAGGTCAATGTTAATCCAGCAACTTCTCTGCCAAAGACTGTAACTGGTTCTAGAGGTAGTACCAGAGCTCAGTCAATTTCATGTGAATATTTCATTCCATTCTCCACCATTTTGCTGCCATTGTTTGCTTTCTTGAATCTTTTATAGACAGTAAGGGCCAAGGGCTCCAAGAAGGGAAAGGAGGCACCATTCCCATGCAGTCGGACTGGATGGTAAACACAGCCCTGGAAATCAACACAGAGAGACAGTGGGTGACGTTATGTTATAATCCAGATCAAATTACACCTCTAGTTCTTCACATTGCAATTTTTTATTTCCTTTAATTAAGAAATCATGAATTTCTGCCTATAGCCCCTTTAAGCTAACCGGTATCAACTTCACCTACCATAGGGTCAGGACCAATTGTCAGCATTTTGAAGGCGGGGCGCTAACAATGGCGGCTACCACAACTGAGTCAGTGTAGATGAAAAGCTGCTATCATATTGAGAAAGACATTGGTTTTAAACTGTGTAAAAATTGATTAAAAATACACAATAAAAAGAAATACATGTACTGACATTTTAGCAAACATTTCCCCTTCTCATATAATGACAAATTACACATTAATTTATAAGAAAGGGGTGGGAATATCAAATAAGGGTACACTTCTTCCCACTCCTTTTTTGAACCCCTTTTATCTCACAAATTTATTTATTCATCAAATTGATGAGGAATTATTATCATTATTGTTATTAATATTAATATTTGTAATTATTATTATTTTCTCAATTAGTATGTATATGTATGTATATATGTGTGTGTATGTACATATGTGTGTATAGGTATTCACGTATATTTTTCTTTTCTGATTTTCTTTCATTTGTTCGAAATAAATAAACTAAACTAAAACTAAACTAAACTAAGAATAAGAGATTGATATGGATCTGGATAACCTGGACTGAGCTGAAGAAACTGCTGCCAAGGTGGTTTTCTTGTATTTAATGTAGGCCACAATCATAGGAAGGAAAGAAGACCTCATCTACATCTGAACAAGAAGGCAGATGAGCAACTTTTTAAAAATATCTCACAATCACTGCAGCTTCAAACTTGATTGAGAACAATCTGCTCAGATGCCACAGACCTGTACTTAGTAAGTAGTGTTTTTCCAAATTCAGCAACAACTGGAAGTTGCTGTCGATGTGAATATGCTCCCATGCACATGGAAAAGGGTGCAAGTACAAAGTTCATCATATAACATTTTAACAGGTCTGTTATGTAAGAGCTTGATGTGGCTGAAAAGAGCTTTGATCTCAGCCCCATTCACCACCACCAAGACAGACAAGAGTGGTGACTTTGAGCCAAGCTGTATCACCCGACACCAGAGCTGCATCTCACTATAATGTGACATCGGCTGAATGGGTGCAAATCTCTGAGGTCATGTTTCCATAGGCTTTTGGAAAGCGATACTCTAAAAATCCACATTTAACTTGATTTCTGTATCTACATGCTTTTGTTCGCGTATTTTAAGCTGTAAGAGACAGAACTAGCATTTCTGATATTAATGATGTTTTTGTAAGGTAACATACTTGGGACATAAAGTCCAATTGGGACAGAAAGCATTTAATTTAACATTTAAACTCTCTCTGCATTGTAACTTTTTTTGTTCACAAATATGCAAGCAATGCTCAGTGTGTTTCTGGGTAGTCCAAAAAAGATCATTGAGTTAGAGAAAACAGGTTTGAAAACCCTGCTAACCAAATTTAGGTGCAACTGGTGCACTTGCACACTTGAAGACACATGGACACACAAACATGCACTGTCTCCTTAGGTTACAATGTTACAGGTGCAAGGCCAAAGTGCATGTATGTCATGGATACGCTGACATTCTTTAAATGCACACACACATTGCCTGACCCCCTTCCAAAATTAGTTTACTACTTTCTCACTGGTAGCATACATCCCTGTGTGTCTGCACTACAAAAACAAGCCTCCATTCAAGCCCAACAAAAAAAAAAAAATAAATACTGTATACAGCTTCATATTTGAATCCTTCTCTGCACAGTACAACTTCTTTTGCTCAGTGGTGTTTCAACCTCTTCTTTTTTTTCTTTTTCCTCAGGAAGTTTTCCAACCCTGTCACGCTGTCCTCTCTGCCTCCTGTTCTGTTCTGTCTGTGTTCTTTCTTTGTCCATCACTGGCATGGTCACGATTGTTGCATAATTGCACAGTTGCTTAATTATCAAGAACTTTCTGTCTAGCACTTGCCATAAACGGGATCTGTCCTGATTTTCTCTCTACATGTTAACACTCACAATACAGACACTCATGCACACAGACACACAAAACCATCACTATCCCAATTTAAACAATAATCTCTGCATCTGTTATTTTGGTCTTGTTGAGAAGTGAGGCATAAAACCAATGTGCTGCTGCTTGAACACCTGTAGGTGCAATTACGGAAAGTGTTGTTTGACAGAACACAGCTGGATCCATTCACATTCAGCCACTCATTCACACACCAGCATTTATGTTCCTCTACGCGCAGCCTTTTGTTGCAGGTTTTTATATTTGCACAGCTTTCCACAGAGCTCCAACAACCCTTGTGCAAAAACAATAATAATAAAAATGGGTACAAAAGAATCACTAATAATAAGAGCACAGATGTGATTATTGAATAAATCGTCTAACGCGAGACTGGAAATCAATTTAGTGAGTGATGCTCAGTAATAATTAATGCACTCTTAATTCAAGCAGGCCATGTGTGTTTGCAGCTCTAGGCACAGTGTGGTCCCAGAAAGTGGGTGAAAAAAAACTTGTCCATCTATTAGACTGCAAAACACAGATATACACTTGTCACATTTACGTCTTCATTCTAGCTAGGACTTTGTAATGTTAATGTATTTTTTATATAAGAGTTCTCTCAAGGGTTTTTAAATACTGTTGATTTAAGGAATACAGACTAATGTGGAACTGGTCCCCAATAAAATCCTTTTCTAAACCTTTAACCCTCCTGCACACAACCCAAAGTCCAAATGTAGACTTACAAACATAAATATCCTCATTAGATCAGTGGGCTCTGGTCAGTCCTCACAAGTGTGCAGGAGCTTGATCAGACCACACACACACACACACACACACACACACACACACACACACACACACACACACACACACACACACACACACACACACACACACACACACACACACACACACACACACACACACACACACAAGGGGGTTTGGATGGTTTATCCTTGGCAGATGGATACATGCACATCATGTTCCCGTGGGATTTTCCAGAAAGCTGCCAAACCTGATCAGCAAAGGGTCATCCATACACAAAGACAGACTAGCTTCACTTGAGTGATTTATTGACATGCAGGCACTGAAATGATCCAAATCCCAACGTCAGGACAGAGTGTACATCCAGCTTTTTCATATCATAGAGTTGAGGGAATGTCGGGTCACTCTTTGGAGGTTATAGAGAGTTAAAACAGGCGGTGAGGGAAAAAAAGGTGGTGGTCTCCTTCCAATCTCTTAATGGCTAACAGATGGTGTCCTCTACCAGAGTAAACTAATACAATGAAAATACCATCATTTAGTGACAAACATGCACCGTCACATTGATCCTACCAGAGATGAGGCTCATGGGTATCTAAGATGTTTTTGAGATGATTCACTTTTGAGGAAAAGGGTGGTTCTTTTGAATAAGTGTTTTCATTCGGGACTCTGCACATGGAAATAAAATGCTTTTCTGAAATGGCTCTTACAGAACTGAGACTGAGGGAACAAAAACCTTTTAGTTACTGACATCACACACACAATCAGCGCAGCCTAAAAATGATTGTGAGGTCTTCTTATAAAATTTGCAGAAATTATGTCCTTTGCTCATGACGAAGACATTCAAGCTGGAAATGAATTTTAAACTTAATCCAAAGTGGATAGGTGCTTTTAGACATCAGGAAGATTTTGCAATCATTTTTGGCTCCGATCACTACAGAAGATTGTTGGCCAAGCCTGCTGAAATGATGGAAAAGTTTTCTAACTAGGACTTCCAGAGTCTCAGATTTGGATGTAGAACTTCCACTGAATATGAGATGGTGAACGGATCGCTCAGACAAAGTACAGTCATCTATATTTCACCCATATTTTCTTGGAGATGTTGCAGGTGATGTTTTGTTTCCTTCCAGCAGTGGAAGCTGGTTGTCTGGTCTTTTCTGTTTAGACGGAATAACTCATATCGTGGATCTCTGTCGGTCTGTCTGGTGTCCCCTTGTCCTTGTCCCCTTTCTCTCTCTCTCTTTCTCTCTGTCTATTGCTTGAGAAAATACATTTGATCTGATAAAACGTTTTGAGAAACTTCTTCTTAATGACCATCACTGTCTATACAGTAGAAGTATCTTATCTAATACGCCTAACAAGTCAGAGGTTAGGTCAGTCTACAACATTAGTGTGTAACAAACAGTCAAAGTACAGCACTAAGTGGGATTACAAAATTCCTTGAAGGCTGTATTATTAGATCATTAAAACCAATCGCATTACTGTGCCAATGTCCATGGAAGGAAGATAATGCGTGAAGCGAAGGTGTTGTAAATCCACTCACAACAGGCTTATGATTAAAGAGTATGAGCTACAAATGCTCATGGATTGTTACTCTTAGTAATTATCCTTTAATCTGTGCAACATCTCACACATTTAAAATATTACACCTTTTAGTTTATTGATTTTTTTTTTTTTTTTTACCAGAGTATTAGAATGAATCCTGCAATGTTCCTGGGGTCTGATTTTATGATTGTCTCAGTACCAGTGAGACCCTACCACTCTCGACCCCACTGCTGTCTGTCAGTGGAATAAAAGACTAATCTCATTATTGGATATTACATGTAAGTGGGTTAATGTCATCGGCTATGACTATCATAGAAGTCTAAGTATGTTTTTACAACATGTTTGGACATTTAGCTCATTCTGCATTGTGTTTTTGTTTAACTATGCCATAGAATATATCAGTGCATTGGCCTAAATCAGTCAAAGAATGACAACAGGTTTGAATGTGGTTACAATAAGGGGGAAAAGGAGGTCCACTTATATCCTTATCAGTATCGTTGCATAGAAAACTGCAGGAGACATGAAAGCACATTTATTATCAGCTTATGAAAAACAAGGTGGTTTATGTTAACAATATTTGCTTTCACACTTTCTTTACTTTTGGGCTCTTACAAAGTAAGCCAAATAAAGCAAACAAACAAAAAAGGAAACACTTGTTATCTTAGGTCAGTTAACTGAAACATTTTAAACCCTTTAGGTTTCTTAGAAGATCCCTCATAAAGAGCTTAACCTGTAGGTTACAAACCAGCTTTCTTCTGTTTCCTTCTCCAATGTCAGGAACCAGTGGTCCTCTGCTGCGTTTCTTTGCTAGTATCTGGGAAAACAAAAACCAAACATCCTGTCAAATCATCCAGAAAATGTAGGTCTTCATCACTAAAGGGTCTATGGTCTATTTACAGATTTCAACAAGGGAAAAGTGATCAAAGCAATATTTCATTCACAAACATAGAAGTTTGTGTGGGTTTGAGAATGTGGCGACTGAGAACTTTGTTGAGTAAGTGACATTTGCAACACTCGGTCTGCTTAGGAAAAGGCAGAGACGAAAAATGAGAAGAACACACACTAAGTTAGTATAACTGTATTCTATAGTGATGGTCAATCACCTATACAGTCAATCAAACAGCCAATCATAACTCCTTGTTGTGTTACACCACCAGAAGATCACCAAGAGTACAAGCCAATGATTATGTAAAGATGTTTTGTTTATTAGTAGAGGAACAGGAAGAAGAAAAAGTATAAGAAAAAACTATCGTTCAAACATGATTCAAATGGAAAAATAATGTACCAAAAAACTTAAAAAGAAGATTTCACTCAACCCAAGAATGGCCTTGGGACTGGGAGACTTACCCTTAAGCCAACATAAACAACCAGCACAAAGCCCCAAATACAGGACCACCAGATCCAATAACTCAAACCACAAATCAGGCATCAACAACACTGCAGGCTCAGAAGGTTTAGAACAAGACCAAACATCATTTACCTCTTTAGTCTATCTCCTAATCAGCTCTGCATGAGTTCACATGAGGAGAAAAGCATCATAAGGTCACCAGCAGTGCAATGCATTTAACACTTAAACAAAAGGAGCATACAACAATCCAAAATGCTAAACAAGCTCTAAAAATTCTATCAAATGGTATGTTTTCATTCAGACAGCATAGACTAATGCTGACTGCCAGCAAATAAAAGCAAATAAAAATTAAAAAACAAGATGGGCTGAAGGAAAAGCTTATGTAACGCTTTTAACAAGAGAAGAAAGTTAATACAGAAGGAAAGTTTATGACCTATTGAGCTGTATTGTGCATCAGTGTAAAGTACAAGCCTATGCTTACTATACATCTTTTTAAACACTTTTAAAGAATCATAAACTTAATTCATTCATTAATTAATTTTCCTAACCGCTTAATCCAATCCAGGCTCGCGGGGAAGCTGGAGCCTATCCCAGCAGTCTTTGGGCAAAAGGGAGGGTACATCCTGGACAGCTCGCCAGTCCATCGCAGGGCCACACAGAGACAAAAAAAAAAAAAACCCACTCACACTCACTCCCATAAACCTAACATTTTATCTAACTTATTAATTATTCATTCATTCATTCATTTTCTGAACCGCTTATTCCAATTCAGGGTCGCGGGGAAGCTGGAGCCTATCCCAGCTGGCTTTGGGCGACAGGCAGGGTACACCCTGGACAGCTCGCCAGTCCATCGCAGGGCCACACAGAGAGACGAACAACCACACTCACGCTCACGCTCATTCCTAGGGGCAATTTAGAGTAACCAATTAACCTATCATGCATGTCTTTGGATGGTGGGAGGAAGCCGGAGTACCCGGAGATAACCCACGCATACACGGGGAGAACATGCAAACTCCCTTATTAATTATAATGTTAATTATTCAGAAATAGCAATAATAGAACATTCATGTTATGTTTAGCAATATACTGTCTATGCTTAGTGTATTCAAATGCCTATAAACCATGCAGCTCTTTAGATTTGGGAATTCCAATGTTGTAAAATCCTTTCACTTGATCATATTCACTATTTAATCATGTATTATGATTTGTTCAAATTATTGATTAAATTGATTGCTGACAGTATGGATTCCTTTCAGTGACATGCTACTCAGTGTTTTATATGGTAACTTCATTTATAATATTAGTATAATCTGAATCACTTCAGACCAGCTATTGTAATGACTAGCATGGCATGGTGTTAATTTAATTTAATCCATAATCTACAATTTCTTGTCCAGGTTTCTTGCATTTTGTTTTGTTCTTTGGAGAATCCCAGTTTGACATGCATTGCAGAGGTATATGTTTATTCACATACACATCTGCTCCTGTGAGCTTTTTACTTTGTTGAATTAGGTCAACTTTAGCTTTTCTGTTTACAAACCGTATGATTATGGTTTGATTTTGTTTTGGTGGGTGTTTTTTTAAGTGTGTGGAAAACTGAGATAGCATTTCTGTCTTTGGCACAATGTTTCTAGACTCAAAGTAGTTGAGTATCTGTTGTTCCAAAGTGTGAATTTCTGCAGGTGTGTTGTCATCAGGATACTAACTACCTGCTCCAGCTTTAAACAATGCATGTGAATGGCATTTTGTGTTTGATCACTCAAAACAACATAATCCATTCTTGTGTATTGTTCAAGTTTGGCCACATGCTTTTCCAAAGGGCTTTTTTTTTCTTTTTTTTTCCAAGGCATATTTTTCAAGTTCACACTTCCTCCATTAATTAAAGCAGCTTTGCTGTCTGCTTGTTCCAACAGTTCACTAATATCTTTTGACATCACATTTAGTGAACATTTAATCTTTTCCATTTCTTACCTGTTTGTGTGTGTCAGCCAGTTTGACTGAAGACCTCTAAATCATTGAAAGTCACAGGTGCATTTAGTATCCATGTGATACACCAAACCATGACGACTATGATGAAAAGCCAACTTTTAAAACTGATTTGCATTGCTGAACTCAGCTTAGGGTTTGTTTGCTGATAAGTTATGTTAAGCTATCTTTACAGTTGACTAACTGTACTTTTTTTAAAGTTTAATCTGTTACTGTGTTATTCTTTGAATGGGAAGGGGAACAAGAGAGTTGGGTCTGTCAATTACTTCATTTGTAATATCGCTTATATGATCTGTACAAAGTCTGTCTCCACTCCCTTCTGCTGTTTTCTCACTGTTCTAAAAAAATCTTAATTGCAGTCCTTCATTGTGGTAAGCTGTAAGTTGTTGGGGGCTACATTCATGCATTCAACTTTGCATTTATCACACACACATATACTCTCAAGGTCATGGGATGATTTCATGTAGTTTATCATCAACTATTTACTGACCTATATTCCATCTTCATCACACTGGATACCCTCATTATACATGAGTCATGACTGCCAGCAAGGTTGCAACTTAAAGACCCACCAGCTCTTTGTCTTGTATGTCTCAGGGCACAGAAACATCCAAAGATACACAATGGGTTAGCTCTGGCATTCCAATTACATAACAGGAGATAGTAAAGAGAGGACTTTAATGCAGTGTCTGTTTAGGCTGACTGCTATAATTACAATCAGGCTAAACCCAGCCTGGCATGGCCAGGTTCCATCTATAAGGCTGAGGTGCTAAACCACCCGTGGCTCTCATTAGAGGACATGGCCTAATGAGTGCACCACACACACATACACTGGGAACACAGTGAAACACATTCACATCATGTCTGGAGTTCACTGTGCTTTTACTGCATCCTGGCAAGCTCAATTTCACACTTTTGCCTCCTGCGACACACACGTGCCTGTACCCTGAGAGCAGTGCGACTTTAAATGGAGCTATTATGAATGAAGCTGGAAAAAGCCAATTAAGGGTACATGAGTCTAATTATTCCATCCATTTTACTGTGAGCCAGTCCACCAGGGAACCAGATAGCACAGGAAACAAGTACAAGGGAGACATTAAAAGAAGACATAAAATGTTTGAAGTGAGTAAAAAAGTAACTAAAAGGAAATGTTTTTAGAGATAAAAACAGTTGAGGTTAAAAACAACAAGTGGACAGGCAGAGAAAGACAGAGGGGAAAAGAGAGCAGGGAACTGGTTTGGAGTGTAACCTGATCCCCGTCCAGATAAAGCCAAATATATTTTAGAGGGGAACAGAAACAGCTTCATGTCGCTATGCAGACTTACAGTGAAACTATGAAGTCCACTAGTGTGGATTTGGTAGTTTCTGGGTTTAGGAGATATACAGATGTGACATATTGAATGGGAAATGATGTTGACTACAGTAGCAAAATGTTTCAAGAGGATATGAAATGTATGCAGGACCAAGACAGCTTGCTGGGTTGCATGGAGAGGTTAGATGAAGTCAAACCAATTTTGCTCTGGCACATGACTCAGTGTTTGACAGTAAGAGCTCTGAAAATGAGATGAGCCGCTATTGTTTTGAAAGCTGGACTCAATGAAAGCCAATGAAAAGAGAAATCACAGCTTCATTTAAACCTCGGTGATCAAAGTTCAAAATGTCAAGTCAATGAAATCCCAGTTTTCTTCAGGCTTGTACACCCACTGTGAACATAAAGACAGACGTTGTTAGTCTTTGGGGCCTGGGAGGTGTGTTTCAGAGTGTTTAGGTGGAGCTCATGTGCTTTGGGATCAAGCTACATCAGTGTGCTTTTTGGCACTGTTAGGGTTTTATTACAAGCACTGTGGACTTTTCTGGAGTTGGTGGGTAAACGCACAGACATGTAGCAGCTTCAAGAAGGCTAGCCTTGCCCAGATTGTCTGTTTGACCCAATAAAGAATAGACTTGCTTAAAAGACATTGATGGATGTACTCATGTTTGCGTTCACCCAAAGGGACAGCTTTGACCCACATCTTACTGCTCATACATTCGGACAACACTAGGCTAAGCTGTACTTATGCATATCATTGCAAACACCTACAGCAGCTTAGAGGATTGTGGTCTGCTGTCATAAGTACAGTGTTAGAAAGGAAGGCTACACATTCGCTTTGTAAAATAAGCAAAAGGATGGTCAGAGCACAACTAGTATTTAGGGCAGTTTTTCCCAGACATTCAGCCTTGATTCGCAGTCCTTAATGAAGGGTCCAGTCTGCTGAAGTCTCGACAAAAAAAGGCCTGGTTATTACAGTCAAACCTGGAGAGGGCCGGATTGTCCCTTGAGGTCAAGAGGATCAGACAGATCCAGGCGGACTGAACTTAATTGACATATGTCTGGAAGTCAGAAAGAGCAGACGTTAAATACTGACCCACATATCTGCAAAAAACACTACATTCACACATTTCACATGTCAAGTTGAAGATTGAAAGAAGAAAAGGAAATATGGGAGGGCATTATGCAGAAGAGGAAGATTGATGGGTGGCAGGTTGGAATTAGATCTCCATTGGACTAGTCAGTCAGTCTGTGTTACCTTGGCAAAAACAGACCCACCTTGGTGGTATGATGGGATGGATAACATGTAATTCTAATAGCACAAGCTGCCAATATACCACTGTTCATGAAAACGTGGTCAAAGTATGCAAATTGGCCTGGCGTGACAAATTACTCACTGCACACTGAGATGTGACATATGTGGCGTTGGCATGCCGAGTCACATGCACAAGCGTACGTGCGTTAGGTCATGGCAAGCTGTGCAGTGTGTGAGGACATCACAAAGGTGTGCGAGTGCTAACTGTGCGCCAGAGCTGATAAAAAAAAAGGTAATAGAGGACGAGATATAAAACGAGAGCAAGAGAGTTTGGACCGTTGTAATTTTTATTGTAGCTCAAAGTTTTATTACCTACATGTATGAGCAAAGTTCACCTTCGTTGCTGAAGAACAGGCTTTGAAAGACAAATTGTTTTGACCGAACAATGTGAATTATATACTCAGCTCTGAAGCCTTGGTTTCACTGTGAGCATGGAATATATCAAACTCCCACAGAGACAGGCACAGCACTGCTCACAAGGCTTACACAGTCACCATTGTGCCTTCATCAGGCCACCATTGTCTCAGTTTTCTGCATGCATGTGCATATTGTCTGGTGCATCAGGGTGTGAAAGGTATCCATGAGTGTATGTAAGCCTGGGAGTTTTTGCAAGCATTCCAAATAGCTATGTTTTTAGGTGGGGGAATCATAGACATTTGGCACCAATAGACCAAAAGGAACTAAATAAACAAATTCCCAGTCATATCACACATTAAATAGGGTGACATCATGCCTGCCTGTAAGGCGTACCGCTGATACTACACTATTTACATCACCTGAAACTCTACTCTTGTTTATCTCATCACCTGCTCTGTCTTCCTTCATCTGACTCAACCATCAATGTGCGACGTTGTACTCCTGTGTAATGTGATAGTGACCCCAGATTATTTCAACATCCTCTCCATGATATGGTCTGGCATTTCCACTCTAATATATCTGATTGTAGGTTGTCTCTTCTTGTTTGCTTACATGCTGTTACTGTAGGTTTAATTGGGTTTCAGTCGACAAGCAGACTGAGAAGAGCAAACAGTTAAAACTAAGTAAATCTGTAAGGCAGTTTCAAATGAGAATCTCACTGAGAAGTGGGTTTTATTTATCTCTTTGTCAAAGTACCCAAGGCCACAGTAAAGCCTACAGTGTTTTTTTTCTTGCATACAAATTCTCTTCAGGGCAACTAAAGAATAAAAGTGGTCATGCATAAACACACCACTTTATACAATAAGTTGTGGGATCATATTTTCAATCAAATACCCCCTCCCCCCAAGAGAAATGTCCTTACAGTATTTCTTTTCTGTTTTTCTTTTTTTTTTTGTCTTAGAACAAAGGCAGGTGCAGAGTCACTGGCCAGAGTGGCCAATTCCTTCAATGTGTGGTCACTTCTAATGGGATCTCTTCTGCCTTGCTGGAATCTCTTGAGTCATCCCATGTAATAAACACACACCTGGTTTTTGACTTTTTTGCTCTAGAAATGAAAGGGGTTGATTTTTTCCCCTTTACATGTAGTTAAACCCATTTCAATGATTGTTTTTGACAGTTTTATTGATCTAAGATAAACTGGAACATTAATCAGTAAAAGCCGCCCCACTATTGCTAACCTAAACCAACTAGAAGTTCACAGACATCCCCATGCTCTGTTTTTTTCCCCCTGTCTATGCATGTCATGAAGGCATACTGTGGAATCCAATTGACTGAAATCCGTCAGTGTGTTAGACTTTATTCTTAGTTTTTCTCACTGTAAGACAACTATAAGTCTCGAAATAGGTCATTGTAAAAGTTGCAGTACAGTAAATGTGCAAGTTGCTTTTATTCTTAAAGGCAAAATTGGATTAAAAAAATTCCCAGTGTTAATTATTACCCTTAAGGGTTTGATTGGCAACCTTTGGACAGTTTGAAAACAGTTCCTTGCAAAGCTCTAAACTCTGCATCTCCTTCCAACATATTTTTCTCCCATAATGTCAAATTATTCCTTTAAGCAAATGATAGACATCTATTACTTTTTGCTAATTTGTTATTTCAACCAATAAGGCTCTCATTACACTAGCTCTTTGCTTCAGGATTCTGGGACGTATAAAGCGTCCAACTACATGAAAGTGCTGAAGGTTTTAGTCTGCAGGAATCAGTGTGGCCCAATTTTCTGGTATAGTTTGGGGAGATCAAAGGTTTTTGCTCGGCTCGTTCTTGTTCTCCAAAACGTTTCATGCTCTCATCAGTTACACAGTCTCCGATAGGTTTGCTTGGACAACAGAACTCTCTGTGGCTGTCAAAAATCTGTTTGTTTCTGCACAGTGATGACTCTAAGAAGAATTCTGTTTTTGTCTGACGAGAAACAATTAGGGCAGTGTGTTCCTGGGTTAGAGGGTGTGTTTGCTGTCATGGGAAGAGCAGGCATTCAAGGCTGTCTCTGAACAAACTCGTTAATTGACCATTTGTCAGGTCCGAGACAGGACCAAACAAGACATAAAGAAAAGAGGAAATTAGAGAGAATTTGAGGATTATAAACAGGGGGGCTGTACTCAAAGTAGGAGAAAGAAAGTTTGTTATGGGTTCATGGTTACGGAACATTTGCTAGTAAGTTTGGTCACTTTGAAAATGTTTTTCTTTTTTTTCAGTTAGATGTTGTAATCAATGCTTACACACACACACACACACACACACACACACACACACACACACACACACACACACACACACACACACACACACACACGAGAGTCGCTTTAGCAGAATGTAGGCTCTAAAATAGCATTTACACTTTCAGATATTAACAGATTTTGTCTAAATACAGATGAAGCACGCTTTATGGTTTGTCTGATTGTTGTTTACTGCAACTAGTGAGGGAGCCTGGACAGTCTAGTGCGGACAAAAGTTTAAACCTTTCACAGATTTAATTTACCCTAAAGTAACCTGTACTTAGATTTCAGGGAAATGCTAACTATTAAGTTGTGAAGTAACATTTTAAAGAAAGCCCCAGAGTGTAAGTTCTTGGTATGAGTCAAAATACACCAAAAGCTTAAGCAGAAAACAGACAAGACCACTGATGAAGAGCAGGCAGGGAGAGAGAGAGGGAGAGAGAGAGAGATAGAAAGGAAAAGACAGACAGAGAGAGAGAGAAATCCATCCAGATGTTCATAGTTTCCAGGAAAAACATAAGACTGTCAAGGATTAAACAAAGCTTAAAAAACCCCAGAAATTACTAGAACCAAGGAAGCTGGAAAGGATGACAAAAGGTGAAAAGACATCTGGCACATAGCACAGATAACAAAGATGCACATAGAGATGAAGGTACTCAGTTGATAGCCAACAGATGAGAAGAAATCAATAAACATAGCAAAGATGTGGAGAAACACACAGGGGGAAAAAGTAATGGGAACTTGGAAAGGAATAGCTATTTCTGTATTTTAAAAAATACCTGAAAATATGCAAAAGTGCACGGTATTTAAAAATATTTTGAACAATAATGTTAAGTTTTTAAGACTCATAGCCTCTTTAAGTACTAAAGCCATGAAAAGTACCCTGTGTTAAATCAACTAATATCTTAAGACGGGTACACACTTGACTACAGGCTATGTGGGCCAAGTTTTAGTACCAATCTCCACACTAAGATCAAACCTAGCAAAGGCAAGACTGCCAGACATTTGCAAACATCATGTCTGATTTTCCTGTCATGTGGATTAAAAGAGATTTTGTCCAGCCCCATTCTCTCAAAAGGTCTCAGAAGGATAGATTGTAAATAAGGAACATAACCCACAAGAACTCAGCATGACATTTATGATACTGAGAAATTTGGTGTCACTTTATGGTACAAACTTGGCTCTAAATCCTGTGGAACACAACCTGATCCTTGTCTTCTGCCCTTTAATGGACACCAGAAACAAATTATTACACTATAAACATATTTGACATATCATTGTAATTACTTGCAAACATCCTTAAAAAATGTAGGTACTTCTACATTTAGTTAAAGAAACAAATAAAGACCTCATGTAAAAAATGGACTTATCTGATCATATTTTCATGGGTGAGGTCTTTATGGGTTCATTTTTGTGACTAGAAATCTTGCACTGCATGGGGTGCTCCAAGAGGAGCCGAGCATGCACAATGTGTAATGTAATAGTCACTGGTGCATGCAATAACATTACTTATATTTTTGAATTGCTAGCAACGGTTCTAGCATCTAGCACATTCATTTCTTTCAGTCTGCTGTGCCGATCAAGATTTAAATGTGCAGTTAACCTATCAGGCCTACAAGGAAACTTATTAATTTTTCGCCACACTTGATTTCTACTGACAAATTTCCAGCCTTACATTTCGAGGAGAAATACCGGTTGATATATCACACAATTATCAATATCTATGGAAGATTTGGAATATTGTGCATGAAGAATGAAATGTTCTGCTGAAGAATATCGCTTAGTGTGTGGTTGTGGTGTGCTTCGTAGTCCACAACACACATGATTAAAAGACAGATCTTGTGTGATCTTTCTTTTATCATCAAGTGTGTGGTCTCTAAGGTTGTGAGGGTTTTGATAACCCTGTAATGTGTGCCAGCCTTTAATCCCTGCCTTCATCATTTTATCTGCTATCAGGCATAAATGTTCATTTCTCTACGGTTATTAAATATATACTGCATGCAAGGCCACATTCCCCTTCTTTGTAAAAAAAAAAAAAAAAAAAAAAATTACTTCAAAAGCATTTCCACAAAAACAAAACAAACAAAAAGTATATGTGGTGAAGGTCCTCTTAATGTACACCTTCATTTTTCCTACCTGGAGCACATATAAATTACTCCTTGCAATTAAATGACCTTGTTTTTTTCAAGTGTGTAATATCTCAGAAGAATAGTTTGAAAAGTGTAAAAATCAAAATCAGCGATGGCTGAGTCTCATTCAGCTTCTTCAGTGTCAGGGTTTGGTCATTGTGCAAGCAGGCTCATGGCCACGCTGTTAGAATTTACAGACTGAATAGAAGCAAATCTCTTATTCATGCCATCACCGACAGCTGTGCTTTCTCACAATGGGAGGTCAACATTTCTGCCCTTAAAAAGCCACAAAGGTAAAGCTGTGCTCAAAAGTTATCACTTTCTGTATGCTTGCTGTGAATCTGTCATACCAACATATTGATCACATGTGGAACAATAACTTAATAATGGAAAGAGTCTTTATCACCTTGTCAGAACTGAAGACTGGAGCTACTCACCTTCTTTCAGTGACATTCAATGTTGCCAGAAGTAAATGAACCCTCTGCAGAGTTGAACAGCAAACATGTTATTCTCTACAGACAAAAGCTTCAGCAGATCACGAGGCAACATTCAAAAGACATGTTTTGTTTTCAGCAAAAGGCACAACAACTCTCACTGCTGTCATAATTAGCTTTGGTAGCACAGCTGAAGTCTGCACCTGCATGGAAACAGGGGCTGCTGGCTGGATAAGTCCAGGCATGTTTAGCAAGGGAGGGTAAAGGGACTCTGGGAAATGTAGGAAATTATTGACTAGGCTTGGCATGCAGTGTGTCAGGAGGAAGATGCTTTCTTTATGCAACAAGACTCACCAAAAAACACAACTTCCATGCCATATCTTTGACAAACAATCAGAACCGTACAAGACAGCATATCTCTCAAACTGGATGACGCTTATTCACAGAAAACCAAATGAACAAGAATAAAATTATTTCAGTTCGACAAAATATATTGGTGCTCAATAAATATGATAACATAGTTAAAAATGAACATCATGCAGAGATGAACAAATGACAGAAGCTGAGCCATCAAAACTGACGTCATAAATAATACAGACTTTAAAGCGCAGTTGTTGCGCTCAGATATTTGGTTACGTTTTGGCATATATAAAATGATTAACTAATTTTCTTAGTTAAAGTTTATTAGATTTTATATGATGTGTCGGATTTTATTGAAGGAAATTATGGAACATTCTGTTTTGGTTTTTTTTTCAAATTAAAGCACTTATGCAGTAATATAATCCTGAAGTGATTTAGTTATGTAAACTTGTGTGTCAATCTTATAATTAGTTGTTTTTTTTTCTTTGCTTTATATAATGTAGATGAATGTAGAATGTTGATGAATGGTAGAGGCCCAAGAATACAAGTCTGTCGACATTTGCCTCATCAGACGTGTGTTGACCCAATACTTAAAGTAGTTTGGTGGGACAGCCACAAGTCCCAGTTTTCTAATCTGTGAATCAGGGATTATGCACAAAACAATAATGGGAACAATAAACTGTGCAGTAGTGTCCTAAAAAAAGGAGATGAGCAAGAAACTTTTTTCTTTGGGGTCACTTTATTGAGTCTCTATATGATTATGAAAATATAGACAATGCATATGCGTGCTCATTTATCAGAATAACACACCACGTCTGAGACAGATTATTTCTCTGTCATCCATCATCCTCCTTTTATGTGCAGGCCAACTGACTTGCTGACGTTGAGATGTGTAATCCCCTCCTTTTATCTCCTTTTCCCCTCTCTCATGGCCATGTCATCATTATGTTTTTGTCCATCTCTATTCCCATTTAATCTCTTCTCAAATTCAAGCGTTATTTTTAGAGTTCTCTTGTATAACTTATGTGATGGGCGTAAGCGTATTTCTTGGTTGCAAACTTGAATGGTAGGCCAACATCCCCATGTTCATATGATGCTGAAGCCAGAGTGATTCAGATAAAGCCTGCAGGATGTGTGTTCATGAGCTTTTTAGATAAATATTAGCATTCTGTACAATGTGCCAGTGTTTGACTGTTGCTACTTTGTTGTTTCATCTGTTGTTTGCATGTTTCAAATAGTAATTCCTTGTTTTTTATTGCAATCCTTTTATAAGCATGCTTGGAGAATCCAACTGTCACAAAACGAGTTCATCTATATACGTAAGATAGATTCATGAATTCTCGATATTGACTCTGAGATAAAGCAATTTTCATGATTAATTTTGCTAACTAATTAATGCTTTTTTTTCTCATTAGCTCAGTTAAGTACAAAATGCATTTCTTATTATGAAATATGAAGCGTTTTTACACGGAATCTGAGAACAGCTGTGCTCAGAGGGTTTTTTTTTTTTTTAACAATGTTTACTCATGATAACAGGATAGTTTATCTAGTTTACTGTTTCTCGTTTAAAACAAGGTAAGATTATTCATTTGTAGGGTCACAAGGGGGCGGAACCAACATTCAGTCTGAATCTTCTAGCTAGATTTCAGAGACTTAAATTGCCCCAACCTTCATGTCTTTGGATTGTAGGAGAAAATGATAAGAGTATGAAAAATTAACTAGGCACGTTAATAAATTTTATTGTATTTTTTTGTGGTTTTGTATTTTTGCAGGAATCTGCAATAGCGCCTTTGGATGAAGCAGTCTGCTGCCGAAGGAGCTCTAAAAGGCCGTAAATGTTCAGGGAGGGTGTGGAGCGATGAGGAGGGAGCAATCCTGCAATCTGGATGAGAGTTTAGCCATTATCTCATTTACTCCAAACACCTCATCTGGTGGGTCCAAGGGGCATCCCAGTACAGAGCTGTTCTGTACTGGGATGTCTCAGTACAGCCCTGCCAGCAACGGATAAAAGCTGTCATCAGTTTGAGGAACATTCATCACTGATACATACATGCGATTTAACTTCTATTAAGTCTGACAAAGACCAAATTTGAGATGCGTCTCACTATTAAGTTTTACTAATCACTCATTCTGGGCATTACACATGTACATATTGTATATAATGAGATAAATGATCTCATTTTCATGAGCAAATATGGTTGTCATAATGTTGTGATAATAACTAAATTAATTTGTGTTGAGATTTAAAATAGGAATAGCAGTCATGTACGGCTTTTCTCAGCTTCCATATTTTGTTTCATAATGTTTCACAGCAGATTTTTTTTCAGAATTAAGTTTTTCCTTCAGAGAGCAACACAGCAAATCATTTGCTTCCTTTAAACCCTAACCTAACATCTGTATCCTCTTCTCTTACATCAACTAACTTCCTGTCCTCTTTCACTATATTCATAAATCTTCTCTTTGGTCTTCCTCAGAACTGATCTTTGATCCTTATCCCAGTTCCACCTTCAACTCCTTTGTCACACCAAAGGCACACTTCCTCACTTGTCTCAGGGTGCATTCATACCAGGACAGTCCAGGGGACTTGGTTCAACAGGGCAATGGTTCTCAAACTGGGGGTCAGGACCACTGTGGGATCCACATAATTGTAAAAAATATAGAGTCTACATTTATCAAATAAATTTTGAATTTTTACAAAGTCAAAATGAAACCATTAAGTTCATTTGGGGTATGTAAATCCTTGTCACAGCGGTGAACCAAAGCCTTCAAAATCCATTTTTTCCAAATTGTACATGAATATGTTGACAGTTTTCCAGCCTTACTATAGAGGATGCAGCAGGAGGAAACAGCTAACATATAACACAGTAAATCCCTCAGTTATCACGTGGGAGGTCATGAACATAAACTTATATTATGCTTAATTTTCGTGCATTATGGTGCAACACAAGAATGGGAATGAGTGTGCACATTACTCCAAACAAACTGCACAATCTGTATAAGAAGATCAGGGTTGTTTTAAACTGAGCTTACAGTTCTCATATCACAGATTTTTCATTAAAGAGATATCACAATGTAATTTGTTACCTTCAGTATTTATAAATTTTAACACAATTTCTTTTGTTTCATTCATTCATTGTCTTTATCCTGCTGTATCTTTCAGTTCAGGGTCACTGGGAAGCTGGAGCCTATTCCAACAATTTGCAACAAGTTGGGTATACCTTGGACATATTGCCAGTCTATCGCAGTGTCATGGTCTTGGGCTGAGCATGGGTTTTCCCAGTTGCCTCTGAATGCATCGTTCCTCAGAACTGATTGCTGATGCCATCCACCTGTTCTGCTTATTCAAGTAGCAGTAACAGTACTTGTCATTACTAGATTGGCAGAGTTCTATGTGCATATTCAGGTGTGCTCAACATGTTATCTGCCTTAGCATACCTGGGTTTTCCCTCTCAGGGCCTATACCTGCCTGTCTAGTTATCTCTGACTTCCCCTTCTCATAGCTTTCCCATTTCTTTCCATTGAGCAATTCTGCATGGATCTTATCTATTCTACCAGTACGCTCCAATACACTCAACCATTCTTGATAAAGTTATTCAAAGATTCTAACCCCTACTCTTGCTTGCAAAGAAAAACCCATTGTCAGACAATGTTTCCATTTCACCTGTCTGAGATAAAGTTTCCTGTCCTATCCTGAGGTTATGATCTATTTGTGTTGTTCCATCTGCTGAATCATTACACACAGGGCCCTCACAAAGAGACAAACACCCATGCTCATGTTTACTCCTAAATTTAGCATAAACAACTACCTTAACATGCCAGTCCGATAATACCTGGAGAAAACCACATATATACACAGGGAGAATATGCAAACTCTGCACTGAAAGATCTCTGTTTGAACCGTTCAATAGTGAAGGCTCAAACCAGACCTTTTGCTTTGTGGTGCTAACCACCACACCATTGTTCAGGATTAATTTTTTTTCTTCTTATTTCAAATATGAAACATTTATATATCTAATTATGTATTTTAACTAATCATACACCCATTGACATGCTTGAAGATTTAATTGACTTTTAATTGACTTTCAAAATGTAAATATGAAATTATCTTTTTGATATTTTGTGATATCTATGGAAGCAAAATGGACACCATTAAATCTAAAAGTGTATGAAAATAGAAAAAACGCGTTTTCATCTAAATTTTTTTTCTGACAAACGTTCCTTTAAAAGGCTCTCCCCGTGTATGCGTGGGTTCTCTCCGGGTACTCCAGCTTCCTCCCACCGTCCAAAGACATGGATGTTAGGTTAAATGGTTACTCTAAATTGCCCCTAGGAGTGAGTGTAAGCATGAGTGGTTGTTTGTCTCTGTGTGGCCCTGTGATGGACTGGCGAGCTGTCCAGGGTGTACCCTGCCTTTCGCCCACAGACTGCTGGGATAGGCTCCAGTTTCCCTGCAACCCTTCGTTGGATTAAACGGTTAAGATAATATATGAATGAATCAAAGTTCCTGTAAAAGGTTGATATAAGCAAGGTTAAGTGGTCCCAACAAGACGACAGCAATGTTCATTCTCTCATTTTTTTGTTAGCTTACATACAAGGTAAAACTTTGAGGTATGTTTTACAGCTTTAGCAACATTTAAGGGTTTACCAAAGGTGTTTATATTGAGGACAAAGAAAAAGCTAAACCCCATGATAATACATGTAAAACTATCCATTTTCTTACCACTTACTTGGAGCCTATCAATCACTGGGTAAGAAGCAGGGTTCACCCTGGACAGGTTGCCAGTCCATCTCAGGGCCACACAGAGAGACAAACAACCATTCATGCTCACACTCGCTTTTAGGTACAATTTAGAATTACCAATTAACCTAAAATCCATGTCTTTGGATGGTGGAAGGAAACCCCAGCGAGAACCCATGCATACACAGCGAGAACATGCAAATCCACACAAAGACCAATCTCCATATGTAAAACTAGTTTAGATAGAAGATGATGCAGACTGATACTCGCCACCTTTGACAAGATTAGAAACTTATTGGTTTGAAAATTACCAGCCTGATACGATGTAAACATTACAGCATCATGAACATCTGACCTAAAACTGGTCAGATACATTGCACTATTTGCTTGTGTGGGTGTACCTGATAAATCAGAAACTCACAGAGTGACACTTCACTTTAAAAATATAGACATTTAGAAGCAAAAACAAACATGCATCCTCTCAAATTAAAATGTGTGCCCTGAAATTGTATGTGTGGAAATTAAGTAGTATCAATAATAATGTTTTCTCTGCATAATGGGGCAAATAAAAAGCCTTTCAGCCATAGACACTTACTGATGTTATTAGCTAATGCACCTGTGTTTACATAAATGCACGTCACTACTAATACAGCAGAGGCAATAAGCTGATTAAACTATTAAAATGTCTGCAGAAACTGGTAATTCAGTATAATCAACATGTTTGCATAAGTGGCATAGGGTGGCATGATTCTGGAGCAAATTATATACACCCGTTCAGTTGATAATATTAAAAAAAAAAAAACAGGTGGTAATTTTTCCTGAATTTTTATGGTCTGAAGAGGAGAAACCCTGTTAACTTAAATGCTGTGACCTGCCCTATAGCATCTCAATGTTTTTTTTAAGAGATTATTTGCTATTAATTTAAAAGTCATTGAATATTTTAGTAGAAAACATGCCCATCTAACTGTTACAAGTTTTTCTAATACCTAAAATTATTGTTTTATACCTTTACAGAGGTATCTTTTCGTGTCACTCTAAGGGACTGTAGGGGACAATTTTTCAATGCAGACTGACTTACTTGCAATTCTCCAAAATGGAAACAAAGCTTAGGTTGAAGAAATGATGAGCATGAGGACACGCTGATGCAGATGATGCTTTGTGTTAATAAAATTCTGATTGGTGGAACGTTTGCTCAAGTGGCAAAGAAAACATGGTTTTATTAAACTAAACACGGCACTGCAAAATCAACAAAAAACAAAGGAGCACATGTGAAAATACCAAACTACAATGGACAATTTGCATTATTTAACATTTTGCATCACTCCACTACAAAGCAGATTTTAGTCCACGATGCCTGTCTTTTTAACAACAGGGCGATTCTAAAATACCAGCTATAGCATCAATGCAGCTAAAAGCCTACGCTTCAGATTTTAAAAGACTGCTCTCACATGTCAGCAAATGGTTATAATATGCAGAGTTTTAATGTTTCCATCTGAGCTCCTCTCTCCTGAAAAAGAGGCGAATATTACTTCTCCTGCTCTTGTCTTTTGGACAAATGTAAAATAGTTCAACCTGACAAAATGTCAGCGATTGTGCATGTGAAAGATATGTGCCACACAAGGTCAGGTCTCCACCAACCTTTGAAGCAAGGAGAAACAAACTTTTCCTAAGACATCCAAATCTGTCATGACGATAGCACTGATGTTAGTGAATGATTTGTACAGTCACATACATGTTTGGCTTTTCCAGTTCTTACTGTGAAAGGCATCTGGATTTAATTAGTGACCAGCATAACAGGTCCCCAAATCCTCAAAACTTAATGTACGCCTTTGTGAGTGTTGCAGAGTTGTAAGTTAACATATTTTAAAAGATATTTTAAAAGAAAGGAAGAGAGGAGAATTGTAATATTGCTTTTTTTTTTTAACTTGCTAAACAAGAGAAGTAAGTTCCAATGTTATCAGGGTACAAAGCATCCGCGTAATGGTTATCATCTCACACATTACAAAGCATTATATAACATAAACATGAATTAGATAACACTCAAATATGATATGACAGTTTGTCACTTCCAATTTTTTCCATGAAATTGTGTTTTTATACAGTTAGTATCAGGGCTAGTGGCGATATTTTCCTGTGTACTGTCTAAATGGGACAGTACTGACCATGAAAGGGTTATTTCAATCTGTATTATGAAACCCTGTGACCTGAGTGGCCTGAGTGCACTAGCTTACACAGCTTACATCTACTGAGATTTATCACAGTAATAGCAAAAACTGTGTTATACAATTGTCATCATAATACCCAAGTTCTCATTGTCATTATCAGAACAGTTGGTGTATTTCTAACATTTGATGGAAGTGGAGGTTAGGAGTCAGACTGAATCAGGCCACAGCCGCAAAAAAGCCAAAAGGCTCGGTTATAAAACCATGGCAAATTATGAGCTAAAGGATTGAAAGAAATCTCATTATGAATACATAACTTGCATCATCAGATTAAGGAAAAATGATGAAGAAACTATCTGAAAACATATGTCTTTTTTATTTTTAGAAATCATTATCACCAGAAAAACACTAATCTGAAGGTTTTTTTTCCCTTTATCCTGTAAAATCTTAGTTCTAACAAACTTTATTTTCTAATATACTATACGATGTGAATAGATTATGGGTGATACGGTTAAAAACAAACCTCAAAATCCTTCGGGGATTTTAAGGTTTTGATGGCTCATTTAAAGTAACCTACCTGAACGAAAATGAAAGGGCAGTCAGGGATACATGAAGAACAGCACTGAGTAGCTGAATATGAACCTTATGCAACATTGAGCCAATGCTGAAATGTAATTGCATGAGATAAGAAGATGAGTGAAGGTTTAGTGCATGTGTTCATTTGAGTTCCATGGGGTACACTTATTCTATGAGCTTACGTTGCTGTGCTCGCTGCTCAGGTCATTTGGGTCATGGATGTTCTGACAAATACATGTGCAATTAAACACAGAAACACACTCAAATGCGTGCTCTCGTCAACATGTAGTTTTGACAGTGTTTTTTGTTGCTCTTTTATTGCCTTTGTCACTTAGATGCACAGCCACCAGGGTGAAAGTGATGTCTTGGTGGATGTTTGGCGATTAGTGTACAAGTATGTGTGAAATAGCAATGCACTGTCAGAAGATGGCTTTAATGTAAGATTGGGGAAATTCATCATGGTAACCTAAGCTGAACTGCTAAACTGCTCTGGAGTAAGTTAAGTTGTGGATAAGAGATCAAGTATCAAAGCACCACTACCTGAGTAAGCGCTTCTCTTAGAAAATGGTCTGCCCATTCTTAGAATATCCTGTCGATGGCGGTCCGCGGATCTTGGGAAGAGTGCTTAGGAGAGTTTTTAGAGACAAATGCATCCTTTTGATGAAGAAATAAAGTCTTGGCACTGACCGTTTTGAAGTATTTTCTTGTACTTGTTCTTGACTTGTTCCCAAGTCAGTTTATCTCCACTAGGGTGGCATCTGTAATAATGAGGTTATGCCATTCAATACTTACTACTTAGTACTACTTATGCCATTCAATAAAGCGGAACAAAACATATAAAGGAAAGAAAGTGTGAAAGTCTGAAACATCTCTGTTCTAATAAAGTAAAATTGAGAGTTCAGGATGCTGTTCATTTCTATTGTCTGATTAATTAATATTGTGTAATATATGAATAAATTGAGTGTTTTCTGCCATTATTCATTCCTGGTTGCCGTTGCAGCAACAATGTTGCTTTTTGACCATGATCATTTTTTAAAAAAATTCTCCATACCTCTGAAGAATAATTTTCTGATCCTCCATTGTAAAGTGGGCTGCTCTGCAGGTTTTCTACGTATATGCAACTAGTCAGACACTTCCCTTTTGTCTGAGCATGTACTGTTAGAGACTGGAAAACAGTGGATTAAATGACAGAATTACAGTGTTGATAACCAGCCGTGTAGTACCGCTTATCAGGATTGCGAATGTCTGGGTAAGAACGCAGGTAATGGAGACATATCCTGTGGTATGTTAATCCAGCTCTGTAGAACAGGCCTCTGGGCATGGCAATATGAACTTGAACAAGGAAAACTGAAGAAACTGATCAGATAAGAGTTGAAATGGCTTCAAGAGTTAAGGAAACAATCTTGTTTTCCTTTATTCACGCTCCTATGATTTTCGTATTGTTTGCTGCGTTTACATGGGAGTTTTAATTCCTGTTTAATTCTGAATAAAAGTTTAATTTGTTTAATTCCTCTGTCATGTAAACCTTAATTCCACTCTAAGTTAATTCCTGTCATTCTGCGCATGCTTGTTACCTTGTCCTGCCCCGATGACACGCGTTGTTTTGCCTACTGTGTTCGGTGGTCTATCTTTTTTCTCTTTCTTAGTTGCTGCAAAAAGTGAGGTAGTAAGCTCATGTTGAGCTGGTACTTCAAATTTATAATAAAAATAGCAGCGAAACTGGTACTTATTATGTAGTTTTTACAAGTTACTACTGAAAAGATGGGAACCTGGGAGCCAACTTGGTTTATCTTCAGTATAAGACATGTATGTCTTATACTGAAGATAAACCAAGTTGCACCATCTGTCCAATCAGAAGCCTTCCCAACACACCACTCTAAAGAGGAAAAGTAAAGACCTTCATTCGTAATTATTATTTTCATGTAAACTCTTTGGAGAATAGGTTAATTCTTAATTATTTCATTCCAAATGATTAATTCATAATAATAATAAAAAAAAACCACCATGTAACCATAGCCATTGATGCAGAGACATCTGGAAAGTCAACACCACTTATTCAACAAACAACTTAATGATGATCTTTGTTTGAATTAGAAGGGAAAGAGGATGGTGTGACCTGCTGAAGACACAGCAGATCTCAGTTTATCTGGCTTATTAAGGAATCTGATGAAGAGTTTTAATCTACTACACAATCTACATGTTAGTAATGAGGCTCATTTTTAAGTGTATCACAATGAAAGTTTAAGAAAACGGAGAGCTTGTCAGTTTTAAGGCTCAGTGAACATGTATTCTTGGATTCAGGTGTCCACATGCAGTATCATGTCAGCATCACAACCATGACCACCCAGACAATCAAACTGTATCACTTTTAAAATGATCCAATATAGCTGAGAGGATCAGACACATTCGAACCTTAGATACTGAAAAAAATGATCAAATCTGGATGCAATAGAAAATACTCTAAGGTCTACAAAATGCATTACATATGTAGGCCAGACCACAGTTCACACTGCTTGCTTGTATTACGATCTGATTTTGTTATGCACTCTCACACACATATCATCACAGTGTACCATAAGGACAGCCTTAGCAAGTTGCAACGTGCTCACAGCTTCGGTCGTGCTCATCATCTTGTATATTCATGTCTACGTGTTTGGCCCAGACAGCTCAGCTGTTGTTTCAAACATGTCGGGTGTTAAGAGTTATTTTTGTGGATAAATGTGGAGATGAGATAGGAAAGGAGAAAAAAAAAAAGCCTGCCTTATAAAGCATTCGGGTCAAAACGAGGCACAAAGGAGATTTAGTGAAATCTAGGGACAAAACAAACAGCAACACAAACCACCATATGCCCCATATCCCATTACCTAACACTTCAGTGTCGCTTGCTCTTGTACAGGAGGCACGCCATGGTTTTTCAGAGCTTATCTTCGCAAAGCAACAAATAAAGTCGAGCATTAAGCCTTGTTCCCCTCCCCTCTCATTTCCGGATAAATTGCTGGGATGCAATTGAGTGCATTTTGCTTTAGAAGCACGCTACATGGGAATTCAAAGAAAAAAAAAATCTATTTCCCCATTAAAGTACTATTAATTTAAACTCTAATCTTGGGGATTAAAGCATATTTTTAACTTTAAAAGAACTGTGTGATATTTTTAAAACTTCAAGAAAGTTCGGTGAGAAGCTTAGTAAATAGACAGGAAAGGCTGAAGCTAACCACACTGGATCTGGTCCAATCTGCTTTCCAGTAACTCTACAGCAGAGGTGCCCAGGTCCGGTCCTCAACATTTATTATTCTGCAACTTTTAGATGCACCCCTTCTCCAAAAACAAATGAATGTCTTGTTACCAGGCCTCTGCAGAGTTGAATAACATGCCAATGAGGGAATTTAGACATCTGATAGGTGTGTTGGAAAATGGCTGTATTTAAAGTTGCAGGATAGCAGATCTCAAAGACCAGACTTGGGCACCCCTGCTCTACAGTTTGCTAATTCATCAGCGTACAGACCAAGCATCTAAATCACAAAACTTAATTTGAAGCAGAAAAACCTAAATATATACTTGGTAATTCTGTAAGGTTTAGATCTGACAACCAAGCTATCAATAATCTTACTGTCATCATATTCACATTGTGAGAGCGGTAGATTTCACTGAAGAGAAGCTCTCAGCTAATTATCCAGTTCTTAAATCTGTAGATGTATGACTCCTAGGCTGGTTATAGAGGTGAGCTTTTGTTCAAATAAGCTGCACGGGATTCCCAAAAACATTGGGAAACAAAAATAAAAGGAACAGGTTCAGGCAGAATGTAGCGTGTCAAAATTAAGTAGGGCAAGAGTGTAGGTGCAATCTACAGCCCAGCTAACACAGCGAAACTGATTATGTGGTATATAAAAGATGAAGGGTATATATACTTTGAGGACAAGAAGTATTTACAAAAGACGATTAGAAAGTAATGAATCAAAAGGAAAGAAAAAGACTGAGACACTGGATTGCTGCTAAACATTCCACCATATAATCAAAAAATCCAAATATAGCTGTAACAGGGTTCTGTTCAATGACCCCTGTTCGGTGATTAAAAGAAAAAGATCAGAAAGATACCTGAAATGAACAGTCCGAAGGCTAAACGATAGATGAACTGCAAACCCCAACTACAGATACTCAAAAAAGCAAGGTGATCTATATTCGTTGATTTTTCAGGGGGAAAAAAAACTTCATATGAATGATGCATGATTTGGTGTAATTATGTGGATTTATTCAATAAAAAATATTACAGTTTCACTCAAGTTATTATGATTGTTTTTGGGGTTTTTTTTTGCAGCATGTAAATAGACTGTACTCACTTGTTCCACTGGCTTGATGGGCCACCAAGCTGCTAGTTGAGCGGCAGCTTACATGTAATTACATTATATAACAAAACAGACAGTATACTTAAATTTTAGGTTTTATGTACTATATTTTTTATACTTAGCATAGCACGGAGTATACTTGACTTATACTGAAAGTATTAGGAAAAGTCTAAAACTAAGTACAATAATACTTCAACTTATATTTATAGATTATTCCCAAAGCTTATACTTGTACTTTAGTATACTTTTTACTTCTTTCTGGCACAAAGTACTAATACTTAGTACATCTTCATCTAAGGTCAAGTCATTGATTCGTGCTTCTAGTGTTTGTTTAAGTATTTTAGTTTAAAACTTTTGAGACAAACTGCATTTTGAAGTTAATAAAGTTATACTTAAACCAGGAGCATCAGCTAAAGGTTGGTTGTGGCACATATTGATGGTCAAATATCTTGCAGTACAAAATAAGCACTTTATGTTGCATTTTGCATTTAAAGAGTTTATCAATAAATAAATTTGAATTTGAATTCGAATTTGAAATTGGTAAGAAACTAAAGAAGAAGGTTAAATTTATCGTGTTTTGTCTTCATGATTATGACAGTTTAAAGGTTTTCACACATATTTTGTCCATCATTGTTACAAAAATAAAATAAAAGAAAAAGACAAAAAGTTACTAAATTGCTTCTCCTTAGAAATACCTCTTTACGTTTCAGATTGGGTTTAAGACCTTCCTATTGATAACTTATATTACTGATGATTGGCCATCCCTTTGGTTGCCCTAGATTGCTGACAGACTTCCCATGATGCACTGAGAACTTTCCTTCCTTTTCATCACTCTGATCAACCATGATTAACCAACTTATGACAGTGTTAGCATCATCTTGTATTTCTCCTCTTCTTTCTCAGCAGGTGACCCTGGCTAAAAGATAAAGGCTGTGTTGGTCTCACTATCCTGTCCTGTCTACCCAGACTGGTTAAGCCAGATGGTCACCATCCCAGATCCAGGTTCTGTCAGAGGTTTTTCCCTCCTGATAAAAGAGAGTTTGTTTTCCCCCTTTCTACTTTAACCCGCTGTCCCATGCATCTTTAGGATGTGAGGTTGAATCAAAGGAAAAATTTGATGCAATCCGTTTGCTTAGCTTAGCCATTATTTTTCATGTATTGACTTGCATGAAAACAGACTGAATCACAATGAATTGGCTTGAACAGATTTGTCTGTAAAATGCCCTTGGATGAGATTTTTGTGAATTGGCACTATACAAATCAAGCTGAATTGAGTTGAATGGAGTGGGAAATGAAGTGGCTAGTAAGGCTGTTGGTAAGTGGATTGGGACTAAAAGAAAGGAACTTAAAGCTTGTCAGCTTGAGAGGAATGTAGCTATGTCCCTCTGAGATAAATAAAGTATATTCCATTCATGTCCAAGGTCTACCAAGCTACTTCTGAACTCAGATACAAAACTGTGTACACTCTTTGTTTTCTGTCCTTGCAGTGGTTGCATAGCTGACTGTGGAGGTTAACAAGGAGGCGTTTTTACAGTTCTCAAATAATGACACAACTTTTATAGCAAAACTTTATCTTTCTGATCCGTTGACTTTTCTTTGAGCTCATACTTTGTCAGTGCTCGTCATACAATTGTAGCAGAGAAATGAGGAGAATCCAACAGATATAAGGTTTGCTATTGAGCATTTGAAAAGTTCTAAAACTTTTGACTGTCACCTACTAAATTTCTTAAACTACATTTGGGATGAAATACCGTCAAAACTAAACACAAAACAATACAATATCTAAAAAATAGATCTTTGCAATCTTGTTTAATGGTTTGTTTCAGTAATTAGATCTTCACATACATGATTATGCATTGATGCATATAATATTAAACTATTCAGATTGTCTGCGCACTTTCCCATTAAGTCTAATGGGGAGCTTATACGCTGCCCTAATACCCCAATATGAAGTATTTTATTTTATAAAACTAAGTCCAAGCTAAGAACAGCTGCTGTTTTCTTCAGATGTTGAAATAAAAATGATAAGTCTAACTTTAAAGGATGCAGATCAGGCATTTTTGGCATTTAAATAATAAACTTGTGGGTTTAAAACCACTTTGACTAGTCATGTGTTAAATTGCGTGGGATGAAACTATTTTGATGGCAAATGAATAAATAAATCTTGATGGAAATTATGAGAACGTGAAGATCATTACAACATATGACACAAAATGTCTGAACTTATGGCAGCTTTAGTCATGTATGTGAATTTCTTTAATACTGTTTATTCGCTCATACTCTTTAGTTGTTAAAACATAAAATAGTTATATACCTTTTTTATTTATGTACTTATTTTTTAAATGAATTTTCCTTTACAGAAAGAACGGAGTCAGGCTAAAGCGCACTACATGGACTTCTGTGTTAGTTATAAAACTCAGACATGTTTAATGAAACTCTTAACTTTTTGTGACGTTGTATCATGAAAATTCAAATCCTTTTGCCTTCAGAAGCTCCAACTGATGGTCAGCATCTAATGGGAGGTGATGATGCTACAATCAAAATCATCATATATATATGTGTATATATATACATATATACACATATACATATATACACATATATATATATATATATATATATATATATATACATATATATATATATATATATATATA